>NW_028327181.1:92509053-92822474 GCF_987537825.1 Furipterus horrens
AGGCAGGCCCAGTGCTCCCAGGCTGGGCGGCCCACGCGCAAACAGCCCGGCCACCTCTCGGGTTCTATCGCCAAAAACCAGGCACGCGCTTCTCGTTTGAGAACAGAGTTTCCACCTGGGGTCAACCACAGCCACATGACAAAACCGCATCCTCTCGTTGGTCATCTAGGGCGTCAGAGGGGCAGCTGACTTAGGAATACTTTGGGGACCAAAGGAAATGAGTCTTGAGACGAGGGAACATTTGCTTGAGGGCCCCTGGAATTTTTCCCAGGACGATACCGATATACTATGGCAGCCCCTCAGGGGACCTTTTTGGGTGTTCAGTCAGTCTTGACTGGAGCAGGGCTGTGTGTCTTTGTAGAATCCCCTGTCTTGCTGCTGTCCCATGTGAACCCATGCCAGCTTGGGTGGAGTATCCTTACCGCCAGGACAGGCTACCGCGTGTCTGCTGCCTCTGCCACGATTTCCTCACAGTCGGCTCTAAGGAGAAACGTAGGCCAGTCCTTCCTGTGCTTGGGAGCCCAGCTGTCACGCCCAGAGCGCTTATGGCTGTTCTAGTCCTTCACAGCTCAGATGGCACAGACCTTCCCGATAGGGCCGGAGGCGCTCATCGATACTCCCTTGGCCCTGATGAATTCGGAACACCGGAGAGCTGATGAGTGGATATAAGTATTCACATGAATACAGAAAAGTAAAATGTGTGTGGGGGTGGGGGAGGGGCAGGAGAGAGGAGCCACACAAATGCAATTGGTGTCCCTGTAGAGAAAACCAGCGCTCACATTCAAGGGTGCACCAGCTGATATGATAAGGTCCAAGAAAGGTCTTGCACATGCCCTGACCCCAAAGCCCAGGGACACAGTTACAGAATGGAGGGGAATTTGTTTATTCAACAAATGTTTGTCGTGTCCACCTGTGGGTCAAACATTGCTCTAGGGACAGATGCTCTGATGCTGAGGAGCTGACTGACCTTCAGGAGGGCGGGACAGAGGCTGGCTGGCGGTTTGAACCTAAAACTTGGAGGCAGGGTGTCTCAACAATTGACATTTGGGGCCCAATCATTCTCTATGGTGGGGGCTGCCCTGTGCATTGTAGGATGTTTAGTAGCATCCTTGACCTCTACCCACTAGATGCCAGTCACACCCCCACCCCCAGCTGTGACAACCAAAACGACTCCTGGCAGCTCCAAGTGGCCTCTGGGAGGACAGACTCGGGCTGGTGGAGAACCAGAGCTTTGTGTATAAAGAGATGAAGGGTGTGCTCTGCCTCCGGGCTGGGAGCCCCCCATCAGACCGAGGACCTCTCTTTCAGAGATGGCTGGGCGAGTACAAGGTGGCCAGAATGGGATGAGACTTGAAACAATCTCATCTCAAAATCAGCTAAAGCTGCTCTTTAGCCAGGAGAGCGGGTAATCCCCTGGGGAACCATGTGGCTCTGTCACGTGGAGGGGGATCTGACTGGCTCGGTACTGTCTTGAGCCACAGAGCCATGTCCTGGAAGTAGGAACCACAAGGACAAATGTCACCCCTGGGCAGGATCAAGCCACATGTCGGGAAAGTGCTCCCTCGCCCCCATTTGCTTATCTGGCAGTGAGCAGCCGTGGAGGGAGGCGAGGAGGGGGTCTCATGCCCAACTAACCACACTGGGCTCTGTAATGAAAGTGCACACTTTGCCGTTGGGCTCCGCTGATGCTCTGGGGGGAGCTGCGGCCCCCCAAACCTCCGCAGCCAGCCTAGGCCAGGACGGGGTGGCCACCTGGCTTTCCCTAGGGAAAACGAGAGGGAGCTCCAAGGCAGGAAGAAGCTTAAAACTAAACACTGCAAACACTGCTCTCCACGTCCCTGAGACACTTCCCACTCCTCCATGGTCTGGAGGAAGTTCTGCGCCCCACCCCCCACCAGGGCCAGTCCTTCCCTGAGCAACCCCCTCACCCCCCTCACTTCCCATCTTCAGATCACATCAACCTTTCCCTGATGTAATGACCCCAACTCTCTAGGCAACCCTGCCCCTTCCCATGTGCTACCTATGGCCTAGGATGCACTCCAACCCCGCCCAGCCCCACATGGTACCTCCGTTCCCATCAGCATGGGCCCTGAGGTCCGGGGCCTCTGCCTGCCGCCCTTCAGCCGCCAGGCAGGGGCGGGGCCCTCCCACATCCTCCTTTATCACCCAGCCTCCATGCCCAGGTTCCCTGGCAGCTCCTTGGATGAGAACGCTAAGACACACACTTCTCTGGAGCAGCCTTCAGTGCCTTGGGCTGGCAGAAGCCATAGTAAGAAAAAAGGAATGTATTTTCACTTGGGCCAAAGAACCTGCCGAGGCGCCCTGCCCGTGCTGCTGGCAGCCTTCTGTGCCGTCGTGCGGGGCCACCTCAGCCTCGCCTTCCATGAGCAGGCTCCCACTGCCCTTCTCTCCACCCCAGAACCTTGGGGAGGGGGTTTTCTTCCGTCTAAAGGCAGGGCCCCCTTCTCCATCAGGCCCAGGAGGCACCGTGCCAGGGGCCAACGAGGCTTTGGGAGCACATGAAAGCTTTCCTTTCGTTTAAAACCAGAAGAAAGAAAGAGAAAAGAACTTTTAAGTTAAAGAAAGTGGTTTTATGTATGCTCTGTGGGCTCACGTGTACGCACACACGGTTGTGAAATGTGCTTTTCGATATTCTGAATGGAGGCGAGGGCTTGTGGAGGCCGGAGGACCCAGTCCCACGAGCGTCAGCGTGCAGCCCGGCCCCGCGCCACCGCCCCAAGTACTATAATGAGCTGCAGGAGCTTGGAAGTGTCAGGTTTGGATTGTTTTTGGTTTTTGGTTGCTTTTTTTTTTAAGTCTCTTCCTTCAAGTTTTTAAGACTCCCAGGACCAATTTCTTAGGTGAGGTTTGACATTTGGAGCAGCCAGGGTCCTTCGCTGGCCTTTGTAGAGCTGGCGCATCTCCTTGGTCACCCCCGGGCTGGGGAGGCGCTGGGGCGGCACTGGGGCTGTCTGGGCCCAGGAGGGTCTCCCTCTTGCCCGGGAGCCTCAGGGACTTGGCTCCTTCCACCACGTGAGCAAGGACTTGGGACAGCCCGCACTTGGCAGGCAGTGCTGGGACTGGCGAGTCACCAGCGGCACTGACGTGGCTCTGGCGGGCCAGGGGTCTTCTCTGTGCTCTGGGTGGCCCAGGTGCCCGGTAAACGATGAGACACCAGGATTCCAAGAACATCCGACTTGGTGCTGTGGAATGAGGATGCCAAGCCTCGTGGCGGCGGGGAAAATTTCAGGCGGCAAAAGAAAGAGCACCATGCTTCCAAAACCGAACACAGATCCTGTTTCCCCTGCTTGCGGGGGTGACCCGTCTGCACACAGACCTCTCTTAGGGGCACAGGTTAGAGAAGGCTCAGACGAAGGGCCCCCGCGGCCTTTTCTCGCTGGCTTGCCGTCCTCCGCGCTGCCCGGTGTGTGGCAGGAACCGTGGACTCTGGGCAGGTTTCTGGACTTGCCCGTTGCCTGCCTTGCAGTCCTTGATGCTGTGTCCATGGGGGATGCCGGCGCCCGGGGCACGTATCTCAAGAGACAGGTCACCAGTCACGTGGACCGTGGAAGTGGAAGGCAAACCAGAAACACGCTGTACCTAGTTGAAGGAGAGATTCCACTCGGGGTTGTCGGCAGAGCCCTGAGAAGAGAAGGGGGCTGGCAGAGGCGGGGGGAGGCGCGTGGCAGGTCCCACATGCAGCCCCTGTTGGAGGGAAGCACTCCCCGCACCAGATGCCCGCCCGGTGGGGAAGTGGCGGATGTGGGTCCCAGGAGTGCATCTGAAATTTGCTTCCTGCCCAGCCTCAGGCCAACCGGAGCCTCTTTCGTGGGGAAGTCCAGCCTCATGGAGACCCTGCCCTGCAGGTTCCAAGTCCCACAGACCCTTCGCTGGCCTGGCCCTCAGATCAGCAGCTCTCTCGAAAGCACAGCCGGTCAGTGCTTGCTGAAGAGCGGGCTGGATGGAGGTGTGCCCTGGGGTAGAGGAAAAGCGCACCGTGTGAGTTAACACCGTCGTATTAACGAAGCCCACCCAGGTGTTGACATCGGCCGCCTCTGGGCGGTGGACTCCGCGTTGTTTGGCCCTTTCTGGGGCTGGATGTGCTCCTTTTTCTCTATCATGAACACTCACTGTTTTTTAATGGGGAAAAAGAGCTAAGTTAAAGGCGTGGAATGTTCCACCCACCATGAGATTCTAAACAAAGACTAGACATTTGCGGCACAGAGACCCCGGGAAGGAAAAACGAAGTGCAGACCCCGGCCACACACTGTTCCCTCTCAGTGAGCGTCGGTGGCCTCAGGGTGACAGATAGAACCACTTAGATGGGTCGACAGGGGTGTCCCTGGGAACAGTACACAGACACCCAAAGGGCCCTTTCCGAGTGCCAGCTTCTTCTCAGTGCCTTTATGATGATGATGATGCACATTTCAGAGAACAGGAAACTGAAGCCCCGAGCAGCCAGAGAGGTGGCAGCGCTGGGATCTGAGCCCCGGCAACACCTGGCCACCGAGCCTTGTGCTGAACCACTAGGCCATTCTGCCTCTTGTAGGAGCAGAAATCAAGATGGACCCTGAAGGAAGGACAGGCAGGTGGAGGGGTGGGCCGCACAGGAGGCTGGGTTTGGGCTGGTCCGAGTGGGTCTGGGCCGCGGCATGGCCAGGGGGAGTCTGGGACCGTCTGGGGCCAAGGCAGCCTTGTCCTTCCTGCAGTGTGCTGGACGTCTTCCCCACTGTGGTCGCCCTGGCTGGGGCCAGCCTGCCCCCAGGCCGGCGCTTTGATGGTCTGGATGCCTCTGAGGTGCTCTTCGCTGGATCGCAGACGGGGCACAGGGTAAGTGGAGGAGATTCGTACCTGCCACAGGCTTTTCAGGGGGCGGGCCTGCAGACAGAGCCATCCTCAGGGGGTGCGCGCAGGTGGCCACTGCAGGTGACTGCTCCTCCCCTTTAACGGTTTGGCGGAGGGCGGGTGCACATTGGTGCTTAGTCCCTGGGGGAGACCTTTGGGTGGCAGGGACGGTCCCCTGGCTCCCGGAGGGCCCAGCATGAGGCTCTGCAGCCCCCACAGTAGCTTTGGGCTCATGCCCCCCACACCCCAGAGTCCTCTCTTCCGGTGCTCTGAAGCACAGCCAAGAAATGGTAGGCCTGATGACCTTTGCCTGTCACGTCCATGTGTTCTCCTTTCCCCAAAAGAGGAAGTGCGAGGCGGCATGGGGGACGGAGGAACTGGAACCCCCCCCCCCCACACAAGGCTCTGTGAGCAGAGGGCTTCTCAGTCAGGGACCCACGCATGACAGGGGCTATTTATACCTATGCCTTTACCGAGGGTCACAGGGAAATGACTCAAGTGCTGCTCTAAGGTACTGTGGCCGTTGCTGAAGCCACCCTTCTCCCCCAGCCCACACCAGCGAGCCCGGGCAGGCCATCCATGCTTCTGAACACTGGTCAGTGTCTAGGCGTTGTCAGATGATGCCCAGCATGTCCCCCGAAGAAGGATTGCTTCTCTCCGGAATATCTGATCCTCTAGGGCTGCAGACCCTCCCGGGTCGAGCCCTTCTGAGCAGCAGCAAAGCCGGAAGATGGTTTCCTCCTTCAGGCTGGAAGTTTGCAGAACGTGACGTCCGTATCCAGGACGTCAGTGGAGGTGCCTCTGAGTGTGTGTTGTCATGGCTACCGGTAGAATAACCAGGGTCACCAGGAAGTGCTGCAAGGACTGCGGTCTCCTTGATGTTGTTGGTTGCCTGTGGGAACCAACTCCTCCGCCCCAACTTCCGTTCTCACTGGGGAGAACGCACGCTCTCTTCCTCAGGTCTGCAGACGCACAGGGGCCCATCTGCAGGACTCGGCAGTTACTGGTCTAGCGCCCGGGGTGGGGCAGGAGGACCAGAGACCAACCACAACACCATTCGGGCCTTCCGTGGGGACGTATGCTATCTGGTAACGCAGCTGGCGTCGGGCTAACCGCACCCCACGGCCCAGATGGAAATCCCCACGGTTTACTTCTTGCCAGAAGCCACTGCTGATATCTTCAAGAGTAAAAGCACTTGGGTGCAGGCACCTGGGGGCCACTCCCAGCCTCCCAGAGCACTGGGGCCTGGCAGTGTTAGTGAAGACGCTTGCTATAAGATTATTTGGAACTAGAGGGCAACATAGGTAGCCGTTGGCCTTGGTCTGAATTTGGTCTTGGACTTGGCTGATCGGCTACTAAAGAGACAATAATAAATCATCTCTGACTTGCTGAAGGAAGGCCAGGAGGTAAAACTGAGTGCATATAGATATGCACACATATACATGTATGTATACACACATGTACACATGTATATGCATATTTTTAAATAGGCACAATTTCATTGTGTTCACCATTAGCTTACAAGAATTCTAATATGGCTTGGCTTAGAAGAAAACCAGTTCAGTTTCGGGAAGCTCAAAGTAAATCCTAGATAGTTATCTCAATGCACTATGCAAATATGTCTCAGCAACTGGGTTCTTCCCTATTTTGCAAATGAAGTAACCTAGAGGCACTTACTTTTTGGCAGCCTCTTGGGTCCTTTGTTGAGGGGTTTAAAGGCAAATTAATGGACTACTGATTTTTACTGAATGGTCTTCTCACTAGTCACTTCGTGGGCAACTAGGGACATCTGTTCATCTGGACATCTGTGATGCTCAAAACCAAAGCAGATGATGTCATGCTGCATATTCTTGTAGTTGCTGAGCCTTCTGCTTCTGATCTTGCTAGGTCTGTGTCTTGGCAAAGAGGGCAACCACAAGGAGGGAGAGGGGGGCCCGAAAGGGGAGGGTGCACAGCCTGGCATCGAGTTCCCAGATGGAAGTGGGAGGTCGTAATGTCCCCACTGGTCGTCATATCTCAGCCCCAGGTTGCCATGACCACGTCCAAAACTTGTCAGCAGAGGGAAGGCTTGCTCAATGGCCCTGCCGCGGCCCAGCCCAGCCCAGTCTAGGGCTGCTGTGGGTCCTTGAATACTTGACGCGCCCCTGGAGGCCATACGTGGAAGAGACAGAAGCTGGATTTCAGTCTCTGGAACACAGGTCACTTCACTTAGGGAGGCCCCTAGTGGTGAAAGATGCCATCCCACGTGGCTGGTGAAGGGCTGACCACTTGTGGGGTAGGAGGGCCTCCTTCTGGGGACGGGACATGGGCACTGAAGGGGACGCTTGCACTGAAACACAGAAGAGGATAGAAGAGGACAGACAGGAAGGTGCATCATGTTTTCAGAAGAGTTTCGTCTTTGAAATTTGGCCCCGGCGTCCTCTGCAGAGGAAGTATCGGCAGCGGTGATTCATGGTAAATTTGCCAACCTCCTTCCTATGTTGATATAAACAAGAACACTATAATCAGTCTGCTTGGAGGAAAGAAAGAGGCACAGACAAGTTTTCCAAAGTCCATCCTTGTGCTGAGAGTGAGCCATCCCCAAATTAGCTCCTTCCTTCTTGGATTGTGGAAGTTGCCTCTGGTAACGTCGCATAAATATTCCAGCCCACACTGTGGGATTCCTGGTACTCAGACGCTAGGTCAGTGATCTGAACCAGCGGACCTTGACTCCCATCTTCTGGAGGGCGGGGTGCATTATAGATCAGTTGACAACAGGTTTTTCAGGTCTCCCCCTTCCTGCCTTCTCCAGAAGGGACCCAAACAGCCTCCTGCAGTGAGAAGCCTGGCTCCCTGCAGGGATGGAAGGAGTGAGGGTTTTGAGTTACGGCTTCTTTTCCTGTTTGGAAGGAGCCCACTGTCCTCACACTGGCCGGGGGACTGCAGAGGTTGTCACGAGAAGCAGGTGTGGGAGGACCCCACCCTGGGTGTCTTCTCAGAGCCGGAAGACTTGGTGGGGGGGCAGCCGTTGACGGCTCCAGCAGACGTTTCTCATTTTTTTTAGCCCCATGGAAACTTTGAATCACATAAGTGCCTTCCCAGGGATATATATCAGCCATGATTCATACCAGGGCCATCTCCCGCTTCCAGCCCAAACCCACCAACCTACCAAGGACACCGGTCATTTAGTTTGTACCAAATCCTGCCCTGGGAAACCCTGAATGAGGTGTTGCCATTCTGCAGGGATTCTTTCATCTGTGACTTCCTGAGGAAGGGGTCCCTCAGGCCGAGTCGGGTAGAATTGCGCCAAAGGTGAGGACACCCCGTTCAGGGGTTAGGTGGTGCCTGTTTCTGGAGAAATCACACCTGGAGGTCCTCTTCTGGTGCCCCCTTATGCCATCCTTGCTCCAGCAAGAGTTAAAAAATCAACTGGGTGCTGAAGAAGCCATTTTGCAAAGAAATCCGGGGATCCCCTGCATCAGAATCCCTGGGATTCCTTGTAAAAAAGACAGGCTCCCAGGCCCCATCCTGAACCTGGAGGGTGGAGCCCAGGCAGGGCCGGCCTCCTGGGCACAATTGTGACTGGCTCCTCTCGGTCTCATTTTGCACCAGACCCTGCAAATCACAAAGCTCCTATTGGGCCCAGGGACCTTACCAGAGCAGTAACCTTCTCCAGTCAGTTCCCAGTGGCTCCCAGGAGTGGGCTGGTGTGCACTACGGGCCTGTGTCTGTTGGTGTTTGGGCAGGATTGGGGTTACGGGGGTGTGTGTGTGTGTGTGTGGATAGTGGGGCTGGTGGGAAGGAAGGGTCATGGCAAAGGAAGTAATGCGTCCCAGGGAGCATCTAGCATGGTTTTCTTGCTAGTAAGCCCTGCCACCCTTCCTCAGGTGCTGTTTCACCCCAACAGTGGGGCGGCTGGAGAGTATGGAGCCCTACAGACTGTCCGCTGGGAGCGCTACAAGGCCTTCTTCCTTACTGGTGAGTTAGTGAGTGCGGGCCTGCCTCTTCCCCGCCAGGCCTCCAGGAACGAGTGTGGGCGTCCCTTCTTTGGGGAGCCCTCCGCACCTCTGACAGTGGCTCTGTCCCCAAAGCCTGGGCCCAGCAGAAGGTCCCAGCACCCAAGGACCCAGCACATGCCCTGTGCACCTACGATACAGAGCAAACAAGATCTTGCTACTGTCTGCTTAAATTTCCAACAAGCCCAGAGCTCGTTTAGCACATTTGTACAGTTCCTTTTCACTGGAAGAACATTTCATTTGTTAACAAAATCCGACCGAGTAAATGTGGAGCTCTGATTGGCTTTATGAAGTGATTCATGAACTGGGCAGCAACGCTCCCCAAGCAGCTAGAAAGGTGCTCGGTGTGGGCTGGCTGTGTGCAGAATGGAATGTTTTTATATGCAGATGGCTTATTAGCAAAAGAAAGGAAAGGATTATTTTTTAGGGCAGTCATCTTCTTTGGGGAGGAAGGAACGGCAGGGGTTTAATCCTGCAGATAATCTCACTAGTATTGATCAGGAAATTCCGGACTGATTGGTTTAAAATTCACTCCAGAGGCTGAAACTGCAGTTAGGATAGTGGGTTTTGAATTAGTCACGGGACATAGCACAGAGGACTCCGTTCTGGCCTGGTGTGTGTTCGTTCGTTTGTTTGTAACGCTTTCCACTGTTATGCTGTAGATGCCAGTTTGGACGGGCATTAAATGGAAGCGTAGAGATATTTGGAAGTGTAATTTACTTGACAATAGATGGTTTCAGAGGTCTGTTTAGCAAACTGACAGAAGTCTCTGCTTCTGGGTTCACTCAGTGATCATCTTAAATGCACTTGTATGTTTTAAAAATGTGGTAACTGGATTAGAATGGTTCTCAAAATCTTCCACCAGCTTCTTGCTGCCAGCTGAATTCACACTCCCTCCACCCTGGGTCCCTCTTCTTTTCCAGTTTCCCCAAGAGCAAGGGCCCTCTTCTTTGGCCTTGATCAAAAAACTCGCTCTCACCTTCCCAGCTGTGTAGGAACTGGAGAAATCTCATAGATTTATCATATTTTGCCATAAGTCACATGAACTCACAAAGAGACTGGAGGCCTCATTAGAAACGAACGATAAAATTTATTTAAGGGTCTTAGAGTTTGCACACTGGGGAAGACAGCTAGGCAAAAACCCAGATGTGTTCCCAAGAAAGGAAAGTTAAGGCTTCTTACAGTAAGAAGTACATTCTTGAGAATGATCAGTCCTGCATCCTTAGGATTCACACAAGACCGTTGTCAGCCAGATGTCTGGTGGATATATATGTGAGTCCTTCAGCGGGTAATCATTGTCTGGAAGACTGGTGGATCTGTCCAGGTACATAGCCAGGCACTGCTGCAGGACTGGCTGCTTACAAGAATAGACGTAGTTCTTCATGCCTCTGCCTTCTGCTTCCAGTGACTGCATTTTATATACAGGGAATATCTTCTCTCACGTATATGCCAGTAATTTAAGTGCATGTTTTATTTCTTCTACTAGCTCTAAGCTCTCTAAACTCAGAGCTCTGTAAACTCTTCAATCTTTCTTGTCTTGAAGCGTATGGTATAGTATCTTGTACCTAGTACGAACTTTCACAATTATTTTTAATGAATGGAAAACAAACAAAAACCCTCACCCCATCAAAATCTGGGACCTGATGCAGATTCCATTTTGATTCAGTTATTCAGTGTTAGAGCTTTCCAAAGAATTATATATTACAGAACAAAAATTACTCTCCCTGAGTGTAAACAAGTGACCCCAAAGAAAATGTGGCATTAAAACCAAACAAGCCCTATGAGTTCATAACTTGGAGGATATTAAAAATGCCACAGCAACCTTTGATTCTCCAAACCCTAAAACGCAAACCAGTCAGATAATTGTTGTGCTTTCCGATGGAAGCTTTCTAGATTACAGTCCTTACGTTACATTATCTAAGAGGTATGGTTTCCCCAGGCTGAGTTAATTTCAGAAGTAATAACCCTGCCAGAAAGCCCTCGGCACCACAATACTGGAATCATAAATGTTCCTATGAAGTAACAGACTGTTTAAAATGATCACAATCGGACGGGAATGATAACACCCAGGACGTCTGCTCTGAGGAGGCATCCAGCTCCCAGGAGAGTCAGGGAGGGAGGACGGATGGGATGAGATGGGAATAGGATGACACAGGGCGTGCTCTGGTTCCTCCCCACTGCAGCCCCTGGACACCTGCCCCTGCCCCCCCCCCCGCCCCCCCCTCCCGCCAAGCACTTAATACTGGTGTTAGATATGCAAGATGAATTGACATCTCCTACATTAGATTAGAGAAAGATGTGAGTCCTCCTATGACGAGGCTGTGATTTTCTGGTCGTGAACGAGGAGTGGCCTTAAAAAGGCACCCGGTCTGTGTGGCCTAGAATTAAGGTATCTTACCGTTCTTTCATGTCTTAAAAAGTCATCAGGGCAAACTTGACACACAGCGAAAGGCTCAGATCTAAATGGTACACTTTGATACGTTTTTATTAATGCGTATACTTGTTTAAGTACCCTCTTAATGCTTTGAATTACACCCATTTTTAAATGTTAAATCAACTTGGAATTCCTGCATAGACCCCAGTTAGTTGTGGTTTAAAAAATATATCTACTTATTTCTGGGTTTGATTTATCAAGATTTTGTCTATAATTTTGCTTTCTTACGATGTCTGTGTCAGGGTTTAGTATCAGGGTTTTGCTGACCTCATAAAATAAGCTGGGAAGGGTTCCTTTCTCCTCTATTTTCTGGAAGGGTCTGTGTGAGCCTGGTGTTTCTTTCGTATTGGATTACATTTATCCACACAGCTGTTTGCGCCTGGAGTTTTCTTGAAGGAAAAGTTCTTGGTTATACATTTAATTTCTTTAAAAACATAAGGCTATTCAGATTTTGTATTTCTTGTATCAGCTTTGGTAAGTCGTGTTTTTCAAATAATTTGTTCATTTCATCTGAGTTGTCAAATTTATTAGCATAAAATGTTCACCATATTTCCTCATTATCCATTTAGTTAACATTTTTAACAAACCAGCTTTGGCTTTGTTAATTTCCTTTGTGGCTTTCTGTGTTATAACGTCTGCTTTTATTTCTATTATTCCTTTTTTAAAATATATATATATATATTTATTGTTTTTCAATTACAGTTGTCCCATTTTCCCCCCATTGCTACCCCCTCAGCCCACCCCTTCTCCCACAGTCAGTCCCCACCCCGTTCTCCACGTCCATGAGTCATTTATACACGTTCCTTGACTAGACCCTTCCCCTACTTACCCCCCTTCTCTCCCTCCCCCCTCCCCCCTGGTAACTGTTACTCTGTTCCTTGTTCAGTTTTGCTCATTTGTTTGTGTTGTTCATTAGTTTCTTGTGTTAGGTGATATCATATGGCATTTGTCTTTCGTTGCCTGGCTTATTTCGCTCAGCATCATTCTCTCTAGTTCCATCCATGTTGTCGCAAATGGTAGAATTTCCTTCTTTCTGTCTGCTGCATAGTATTCCATTGTGTAAATGTACCACAGTTTTTTGGTCCACTCATCTACAGATGGGCACTTAGGCTGTTTCCAGCACTTGGCTATTGTAAGTAGTGCTGTTGTGAACATAGGGGTGCATAGGTTTTTTTGAATTGGGGTTTCAGTATTCTTCGGGTATAATCCTAGCAGTGGAATTGCTGGATTGAAAGGCAGTTCCATTTTTAGTTTTTTGAGGTAATTCCATACTGTTTTCCATAGTGGCTGCACCAGTCTGCATTCCCACCAGCAGTGCACTAGGGTTCCCATTTCTCCACATCCTCGCCAGCACTTGTTGTTTGTTGATTTGTTGATGATGGCCATTCTGACTGGTGTAAAGTGGTATCTCATTGTGGTTTTTATTTGCATCTCTCTGATGGCTAGTGATGTTGAGCATTCTTTCATGTGTCTATGGACCCTTTGTGTATCCTCTTTGGAGAAGTGTTTGCTCAGGCCCTTTGCCCATATTTTAACTGGGTTGTCTGTCTTCTTGGTATAATATTTTGGAGATCAATCCCTTGTCTGAGGTATCACTGGCAAGTGTTTTCCTATATGGTTGGGTCCCTTTTCATCTTGCTGATGTTTTCTTTTGCTGAGCAGAAACTCTTTAGTTTGATGTAGTCCCATTTGTTTATTCTTTCCTTTATTTCCCTTGCTTTAGGAGATATACTGGTAAAAATATTGCTACGTGGGATATCTGAAATTTTCCTGCCTGTGTTTTCCTCTAGGACTTTTATGGTGTCACGGCTTACATTTAAGTCTTTGGTCTGTCTTGAGTTTATTATTATTTCTTTCTTTACTTATTATTAGTTTAATTTACTCTCCTTATTCTAGTTTTCTAGAGTGGACATATAGGTAATAAGTTTTGAACTTTTTTGTATTCAAACATAAATATTTATAACTACAGCTTTTGCTTTAAACACTGCCTTATCTGCATCTCATAGATACTGATATGTTTTATTTTCATGATCATTTAGTTGAAAATGTTTTCTGATTTTCTCCTTAACCCATGTTTAGAAATGTGTTGCTTAATTTCCAAAATTTGGGGCTTTTCTAGCTATCTTATTTTTGTACTTTCTAACTTAATTTTATTATGGTTAGAAAATTACTCTGGAAGGTTTGAATCTTTTGAAATTTACTGAGACTTATACCGCCTTGCACGTGGTCTGTATTGGTGAACATGCCATCCGTAAGTCAAGCAAATAATGTGTATTTTGTAGTACTTGAGTATGTTTCATAAATGTCCATTAAATGGTGGTGATAGTTGTTCAAATCATCTGTATTCTAATTTTTTCCCTAGTTGTTCTATCAATTATTGAGAGAAGGATGTTATACTATCCATTTAGGACGTGGATTTGTCTGTATTTCCCTCTAGTTTTGTCTTCCTTGAAAAGGAAGTGTCCCTCTTTGTCCTGGTATACATGTCTTGGGTATATTTTGTTTGCTACTAATGTAGCCACTCCAGATTCTTATGTTTATTGTGTGCGTGATATATCTCTTTACCTCCTTTTACTTTCAATTCATCTGCTTTATATTCAGAACAAATCCATAGCATAGAGAGGGCTCTCATTTCCTCCAGTTTGACAGTCTCTGCTTTTTAATTGGAGAGTTTTGTCCATTTGCTTTTCTATATAATTCACCTATCTAAACAGAGATGTTTTACTTTTCCCTTTTCAATCTGGATGCCCTTTATTTCTTGTTTTTGTCTAATTTCTCTGGCTACAACTTCCAGTACAATGTTGACTTTAAGTGGCAAGAGTGGACATTTTTATCTTGTTCCTGATCTCAGCAGGGAAGCTGTCGTTCTTTACCAATGAGTGTGATGTTAGCCGTGAGGTTTCCATAGACAGCTTTTATCAGATTGAAGAAGTTCCTTTCTAGTCCCAGTTTGTGGAGTGTTTATATCATGACAGGATGCTGGATTTTGTTAAATGTTTTTTTTTTCTGCAAGTTATTGAGATGATCGTTTTTCAGGCCATTATTCTATTAACATACATTGTTTTTTTAAAAAAAGATTTTATTTATTTTTTAGAGAGAAGAGAAGGGAGGGAGAAAGAGAGGGAGAGAAATATTGACTGGTTGCCTCTCACATACCTCCAACTGGGGACCTAGCCCACAACCCAGGCATGTGCCCTGACTGGGAATCGAACTGGTGACCCCTTGGTTTGCAGGCTGGTGTTCAGCCCACTGAGCCACACCAGTCAGGTCAACATACATTGTTTTACATTGGTTTTTGTATGCTGAGCCAACCTTGCATCCCAGGGATACATCCCACTTGGTCATGGTGTATAATTTCTTTTTTTTTTTTAATATTCTGCTGGATTCAGTTTGTTAGCATTTGTTGAGTTGTTTTTTGTTTGTTCTTTAGCATCTATGTCCATCAGGGATATTGATTTGTACTTTTCTATGGTATTTTGTTATGGCAGCCTGTGCTGATTAATACAGCATTTCGAATTTCTTTGTGTCTTTTCATGACTTGATAACATTTATTTTTAGTGCTAAATGACATTCCATTGTGTGGGTGTACTGCAGTTTATTTACCCGTTCACCCACCGAAGGGCATTGTGGTTGCTTCCAACTTCTCACCATTATGAATTGTTTTGACAGTTCTGCTAGAAACACCCACGTGCGTATCTTCGTGTGGACATACATTTTTAACTCCTTCGGGTAAATACCAAGGAATACGATTGCTAGATCATAGGATAAGAATCGGGTTAGTTTCGTAAGAAACCACCAGACTGTCTTTCAAAGTGACTGAACGATTTGGGATTCCCACCAGCAGTGGGTGACAGTTCCGTCGCTCCACGTATTCGCCAGCATTTGGCGTTATTACTGTTTTCAAGTTTGGCCGTTCTTGTAGGTACGCAGTGGTGTCTCATTGTTTAAACTTGCAGTTACCTAAGGACATGATGTTGAACGACTTTTCATAGGCTCGGTAACTAACTAGAGCAGCTTTGGAGAGATGCCTATTCAGGTCTTTTGCACACATTTTAATTGGGTTGTTAATGTTCTTATTGTTGGCTTTTTAAGAGTCCTTTGTATGTTTTATTTAACAGAGCTTTATCAGATATGTTTTTCTCCATATATTTTCTTCCATTGTACGGCTTGTTGTCTTATGCTGTTGGCATTATCTTTTACAGGCATTTATCCTGCTTGGTGTTCTCTGAGCTTCCTTGATCTGACATTAATTTGGGGAAAATCTCAGTCATTATTATTTCATAAATTTCTTTTGCTCCTTTCTCTCTTTCTGGTATTCCCATTATGCATTTGTTACAGTTTTTGTAGTTGTCCCACAGTTCTTGGGTAGTCTGTTCTGGTTATTTTCAAGGTGTGTGTGTGTGTCCTTGCTTTTCAATTTTGGGAGCTTCTTTTGAGGTATCCTCAAGCTCAGAGATTCTTTTCTCAACAATGTTCAGTCTAATGGGCCATCAAAGGTGTTCTTATGCTTATTTCTGTTACAGGGTTTTTGATCACAGCATTTCTTTTAGATTCTTTCTGAGAATTTGCATCTAAGAAATAACGGGCCCCCATGGAGTTTTTCATTCTCAGACTTGTGCAAGCTAAGCCTCCAGCAATTCATTGGCTGCAGTTGAAGCCCCCCTGCCCTGGCGCCGGCTCCTGGAGGTGTCCGCTCTGGCTGTGCTCTAGCTCTCTCATTCATCGGGATCTTCAGTTTTGGGGGCGCTGGTGTGCCCTGTGGCCTTACTTCTCCGACAGCGCTAAGAAGAGTTGTTGCTTTTTCAGTTTGTTCTGTTTTTTACTTGTTAGGGAGGGACAACTTCTAAGCTCCTTATATGGCAGGCTAGAAACTGGAAGTCTTCTAGTTAGTATTTTATTTTATTTTATTTTTTAAAGATTTTATTTATTTTTAGAGAGAGGGGAAGGGAGGGCTAGAGGGAAAGAAACAGCAATGTGTGGTTGCCTCTCAGGCACCCCCAACTGGGGACCTGGCCTGCCACCCAGACATGTGCTCTGACTGGGAATCGAACCGGCCACCCTTTGGTTTGCAGGCCGGCGCTCAGTCCACTGAGCCACACCAGCCAGGCCATATTTAGTAATTAAAAACAAAACAAAACTGGGCCTCGTGGGAGATCCATTGTAGAGCTTCTGACCTGTGTTATTTAAGGAGTGTTATTTTTTTGTTGTCATGGGCACTTAATTACTAGCTAATCTCCTTGAACTTGTGGAGGCTTGGCCTTACGCTTCGTTAGAACTGGCTTTCAGATTTGGTCCTTAATCACAGGTAAATGCCTCCGTCCTGGGACATGGTTTTCACCGCTAGCGTGAACCTTTTGGGACTTCAGTGGAAAATACGAAATGTTTATGAAGCCTTTCTAACTTAATAGAACTCAGACTCTAAACCGAATCTTCCCTGTAGCGGGTAGCGCAGAAATGCCTGCTGAACTCATCAGGCTTGTAGCTGTTGCTAGGGTCTGTCTCCCTTGTGTGCGCACAGCTCAGGGGTCAGCCAAAGATGTGAAAGAGGTTTATTTGCAGATTTGGACGCTTCCCCTAGCTGGCTCCCTCCTACCCAGGGTTTTGCTCTCCCGTTTCATCTGTTGTGGCAGCCCTGAACTCTGTCCCCTGCCACCTCAAGCCAAAGAGACCGCAGCTTCCTCCTGGGATATAGCTGCTCTGTGCTGTACAGACAGGGGCAGAGGGCACTTACAAGGGGAAAACACTTTTAAACACAGACCCAACCCAGTGTGGCTTTTTTCCTGCAAGGATCAAATCCCTTTCATTTTCTGCCTGTGTTGGTTATTTTCTAGTGCCTTCAATTTTTAAAGACATATTGCCCAGAATACATAATTGTTATCTACTGGAGGGGGGTGTTAGTTATATGCCAGCTATCCCCACTATTCCCTTAATTGGAAGTCTTTCATTTTTATGAGGAGTCAATCCCAACGTTCGCTTGACAGACTGCCAAACCTCACGTGACTGCTCTTTATTGTCAGTGAAGGAGAGCTAAAGTTGACCCCAAACGAGGCAAAGGCAATAAACTTTCCTGCTCTGCTGAACAACCTGAATCTCCATCGCAGCAGGAAAACCATTAGGGGCGGGTCCGTAAAAGCTGTGCAATCTGCCCGTCCTGGTCACTCAATATTTCCGATTTTGCTCCTGTCCAGACCGGACAAGGAGCATGCAGATCTGCTTTTACTGAATTGCATTGGCCGTGGTGCTCCCATCTCGTTAACAAAGGGCGTGAGAAGAAGTCACCGCCGGACCATCCTAATCACACAGCTGTTTTTTTCATAAGAACGCACGAGGAGCCATTGGAAAAAGTTCCCTGACAGACACCTCAGTGCCAGAAAATGTTCTGCTTCCCCTGAGCAATTGAATTTAAGTTTCTAACTTATTAATGCTTAGCTGCTGAGCAGCCCAGAGTCAAAGGAGGTCTTTAGGAGCCCCTGTATTTCTGAGGGCTATGCTTTGTTTATTCAGATATATTCATTTTTGTCTGATACTTTACTTCTTTGCATGGAGAAGGCAAAGGAACAACAAAAGTCATCAGGATCACTGACAGCCAGGGACGCTGCCCTCACGCCGCATGGCTGCCTCTCCTCTCTGGGACTGCCTGCACAGCCAGGTTCTCATTCATGCAAGCATCTCAGCTGCAACCCAAAGTGAAATTGGTCGCCTCGCCCGCCTGCCTAATGCACCAAATTGAATGTATTTGCTATCCAAGAAATCAATTTAAAAAACAGACAAGCAAATTTACTCCCAAAGGGCTGAGATGAAAGATATCTGAATGAATGAATGTTCTGCTGGCTCTGAAGGCAAGTCCAGGGAGGAGTTCCATGTGATTCTGGACAACAGGAGCATTGTGGAACGGGCATGTAGATTCTCGAGGCGATTTCTTTGACGGGGAGAGCAGTCGTTGGAATAGTCATGTGCTGGTGTTTGAATTAGTTTATAATCAACCACAGGCCTGCCCTCTTACAGCGCAGGGGTAGAGCTCGGTTTGACAGGGAGTTTGTCACCCTTTGTTGTCACCCTCTCTGCAGGTGGAGCCCAAGCCTGCGACGGGAGCGTGGGGCCTCAGCAGCACCATGAGCCTCCCCTGATTTTTAATCTAGAAGATGATGCTGCAGAAGCCACGCCTCTAGAAAGAGGCAGTGCGGAGTACCAGCGTGTACTGCCCAGGGTCCGAGAGGCCCTTGCAGGTGTCCTTCACGACATTGCTGACGACAACATCTCCAGAGCGGACTACACGCAGGACCCTTCGGTCACTCCCTGCTGTAACCCCCGCCAGATTGCCTGCCGCTGCCACGCCACCGATGTCCCCACAAGCAGAGACATCGGGAAGTGAGACGGGCAAGTTCACGTCTACACTTCAGCCTTATCTTCTCTATAGTTATTTCCACTTTAAAAGTACGTCTCAGAATTTTGTTTGAAAGCCACTACTCTGCACACCCCCCCACTGTCCCAGTCTGCATGCTGGCTTGAGAGGACACCTGCAAGCAGCTGTAATGGGAAGCACAAGGGCTTCAGAGTCAGACCGGGCGCAAGCCCCAGCTTTTGAACTTGGGCCGTTGCAAGCTGATTTGGAGGATTCCATCAGGTGATACATAAAAATGCCTGACGCATTACCTGACCTCAGAAGCTGTTTCAGTCTTTTTTTTTTTTTTAATGTACCCAGTTTCACTGGTCCTTTTAGTAGAGATTTGTTCCAACTGACATCTAGGGCAGGACTTCTCTGTCTTTAATGTGCATACAAACCGCGGGGGAGCTTGTGGAACTACAGATTCTGACCTGGGAGGTCTGGGCTGGGGCCTGAGGGCCTCCTTTTCTAGGGCGCCCCTGGGGAAGGCCTGGAGTGGCCTGGATGTTGACTAGACAAAGCCCGATGTTCCCAGGCCTTTGAGCAGAAGAGCCCACGGGTGAGCCCACAGCTCTGCCCACCTCCCCAACGCCCTTTAAAGGTCAAATGCCTGTAGTTTAAAGGTCTTAGGAGTTCTTCCTGCTTCCCAAAGCCACAAAGAAAGAAATTTTTAGAGTCTCAAAAATGCATGGCCATGATTTTATTATTAGTGTCCTAAATGGGACTCAAAGGTGGTGAGTGATTTATTCCAATCACTGCAGAAAATACTTTGCTCGGCTAAAATAGTCTCTCTCTCTATGTATGTAATATACAAGAAATACAACTCGAAGACCTTTTCGTATAAGTACATTTTTACACAGCATACGTTTAAAAAGGATGCCCTTTGTAATATAAAATTCTGGTAGAGACCAGTATGATTAGTTGGTACTGACGTCAGGGCTGTGACGTATTTTAAACAGCAGGGTGTGTACGCCGCGTCTCCCGTACCCCTGGGCAGCCAGGGCCGCGGGGGCTTGCTGAGCAGTGAACCATGTCCTGTGGCTTAAGCAGGCAGCACCTGGGATTCCTGCCCCCCATTCTGCGCCCACAATCGCACTCCATTCTTCCACCTTCCTCGCGTTCTCCACACCCACCTCACAGGGGGTGTCCTGATTTCTGAGGTGCGCTTCCCATCAGGACTGCTTCGCTTTGCCCTTCTGACTTCCACGGCACAAGATTATCTACCGAAATCAAAACAGAATGGCCTTACTCTTTCCAGGAAGAGGCTGTTAGGCAGGCTGCATTATCAACAGATCTGCGCCCATGCAGGCTCGGCCCGGGAGGCGGGGCACCACGCCCGGAAAGTTCACCCCTCCTACTTAGGTGGGGGCAAGTCTGGCCCAGTTTCAGAGGGGACGGACTATCTATAAAATATTTGTGTGCGTGTTTATCTGTACACGTGGATTTTTAAAAAAGGCTCGTCTTGTAAACACAGACTGCTAAATCACTATGAAAAGGTCAGTACATGCCCTTGGTCCCAGTCCCCTTAGTCTCGCCCACTAGAGGAAGGCTAGTGTCAGAAAACGTGACGACTTGTGAAGGTTGGCTAGTTACGGAGACAAAAGTGCCCACCCTCCTGAGTACCGCAACTTTCTAAGACACCAGAAACGCGCACTTTTCTTTCATCGCTCTAGGAGAAAAGCAAATCCCAAGGAGAGAAGAGTGATCACAGCCAGGGAAGTGTCAGTATTTTTTTTTTTAAATAGCACTGGTGATGACCCATGTTCTTAAGGCAAAGCCCGCTGGGAGCCCCTCAGGAGACCACCCAGGGATGCCCACGTTCGTGTCTGCAGGAGAAGCAACTTTAACCAAACCGAGGCTCCAAGATTCTTTCACAGTCCTGGACGGTTTTAAGGAATGCAGGTAGAGATGTGAATTCTGGGCAGTTCTACACTAGGCACAGAAGAACAAAGGAAGCCGTCTAGCATCTCCAGTTGAATATTATTGCCAGGAAGGGCATGACCAAGACGGTCCACGTTGAGAGAATGTCCCAGCAACACTCCTGGCTCTGACCCTTGTGCGCTGAGATGGAGAAACCTGCCTGCCACCCTGTCAGTAGCCCATAGGGGCACAACCCTGCCCCCGCCGTCACCTGCAGGCTCGAGCTCAGGCTGGGGTCTGCTTGGCTCTGTGACACCTACTGCTGGCTCTGCACACGGGCCGCCCAGCACTTGCTAGGGCCCGGCGGTCGTTCTAGGGAACCACACTTGCTGACCTCACCACAGGAAGCCTTCCCTGTGAGCACATAAAACCATCTGATGTAACTGAAACCAACTTTCACTCCTTCAGTCCAAGAGGGAGACAAGGCAACTGGCTCATACGCAGCTTCCTGGCAGTGCACAGGCGAACAGGCCACGGGACTAGGTCTTGGCAGCTTCATTTTTTTTTTGACTCCAGACAAATGCTCTACATAGTGTACCTATAATTTTATACAGGTTTTCTTTGGCAAGAGACCACCTCCTGAATGCCAATATCTGAAGTACCCAGATTCTGTAAATAAAGAGGTTGTAAAGCCTACTATGATTACAGTTAAGAATATAATAACCTTTTCTAGCAGTCACAGACTTTTACCAAAATCACTGAAATGGAATCTCATAGTCACTTTTATCCCCACCTGTATCTGACTTGCTCTGGTTCCTGGAAGATGCACCTTCAGGGAAATAACCACCAACTTTTGGGTGACAGAAAAAACCCCTTTATGGTTAGTTGGGGGCCTGTGACCCCAAAGGCAAAAGAGTTGGTACCCTGGGAGGCAGCAAGCCAACAGATGTTTTTAAATCTATAACCAGTATTTTTCAGAACCTCTGCTTTCTGCCCCTAAAATATAAATTGTACTTATTGGCAATGTGTTTGGCAACCTGCCCATTGAGAGCCAGAACGTGAAACTCAAGCCGCAGCCCACGGAGCCCTTTTGGGAACTCACGCAGCCCTGCAGGCACGCGCAGGAAGCCGGATCTGTGAGCCATCCTCCGGCAAACGGAGCCTCAACTGATGCAAAGGAATGATCAGGAGACAGCAGGACGCACCAAGACCTGGTGGGCACCGGGTCAGTGCCCATGTGGCTACGTCTCTGCCCCCGATAGGGTCGCTCGGTTGACTCTCCAAGTCTCAGCCCAAACACCGCTTCTGTCGCTAAATGATTTCAGGTTGGCTCCCTGGGCTGTCTTCTAACCAAAGCTCACAAGAGGCATCCATATGGTGCCTTAAATGGAAGCCTGAAGAATCAGAAGCTAAGGAGGCCGTGGCAGCCACCCAGGGAGAGGACCTTGTGTTTGGACAGGGATGCTGGAAGAAGCCAAGCCCAGTGCCCAGCCGACCCCGCGGGCCCTCGCTGCCCGCACAGCCGAAGCAGGACGCCGGGAAGCCCCGCTGGTGCTGCCCAGGAGCACTCTCCACGCAGCCGGTAGTGAACGGGGGCCTGCAGCTGTGCAGAGGCTGGGGTCTGCCCTGTCAGGGGGGGAGGGGGAGGCCCCATGTGCCCACAGAGCACAGAGGCGCAGCCCTGTCAGATGATCATCTTTAGTCCAAAGACGGAAGCATTTTGCAAAAGCGCCCTTAGGAGCCTCAGGAAAATCAGAGTGAACGCAGGCGAAAGTTCCTGCCTTAGGAGCAGCTGAGATAGTGCCTAAGAAGCAAAGTCAAGGATTCGAGGCCCTGGAAGGTAGCGAGCGAGGCCACAGAGACTCCCTGGGTTAGTATACGGTTACTCTTAACGCTGTTCCGCTGAGCGTGACCTGATAGCCAGTGCACAGAATCGGCCCCACACAGCGCAGCGAACACCTATGGCTTTCTGAGTGTTAGAGAGGATTAGTCGTCCTGGACTAGCCAACGCGCAAGGGGCCGTTGCCCGTGCATGGGGCGGAGGCTTCCCTCGAAGCACAGACTGGGCCGCTCTTTTAAGGATTCCTAATGCTCACAGGGGGAAACTCATTCTCATCATCAAGACACACTGGTCCCGTCGCAAACTCGTGTTCAGGAATAACCTCTCCTCGGAGCGCCCCGCCATCCTCCGAATAACCTGGAAACCAAGAGCAAGACATGAGAGAAGCCCCAGGGTCTCTTCCTGAGCCACGACGCCTGGGCAGGACACCTCGGAAAAGGGAGGCTCCAGGGATAGGAGAGAGGCCACTTTAGCCTTTCGGGTGAGTCAGAATCCCCACCATGGACGGTCTCTCGGCCTCTGAGAGAAGGGTGCTAACCTCGCCCGCCCTCCACCCAGGCGCCTGAAGCTTCCCACCTTGTCAGGGAGAGGGGCATGAGCTGCCATGCCTGCCGGGTGTAGGGGCCTGAGTTTGGGGGCTCCTCCCATGGCCTCTCCATCCACAGGTAACAGTGAAGGGGAGGAGAGGGTCACCGTTACACGCGTGCCCGCACGCCCGCTCACCCGGCACCGTGGAGGTGGAAGATGTGCTTGGTATGGCTACAGTTGCTGCATAGGACTGAGGTAATGGGGGTCTGAGGTCATTTTCTTTATTCTCTTCCGTTGATCCTGAGCCAAGCAACCTAATTGCAGCAATTAACAGGGAAAAGAAAAGAGGTCATCACAGGCCCAGGGCACCTCCAAGGGGAAAGGCACCAGGAAGCCCCGGCTTGGCCAGCTGAGTGTCAAGGATAGACCTCTCGGTGCCCTGCTGGCTCCGTGTGAACTGCAGCAACTTTAGCTCGCCAGGGTCAATCATGCAACTTCTCAGGGACCCCTTTTCCTTATATTTAATAAAGGAAGGTCAGCCCTTTGCTTTTCCTGGTGCACTCAGGCAACGGATGCTCCGTGGGGGCGGGGCAACGGCAGCTCACAGTGTCCTGGCCACAGTAGGAAGAGGTCGTCCTGTACTTGGTCACAGAAGTGAAGAGAACTTTTCAATTCAATTCAGTAAATGTTTCTGAGCACGCGTTATGCACAAGGGGGAAGGCCAAGCAGGAGGACATGTTGTTTGGCGTGTTATTCATCCTGCCACTTTCCCAGAAGCACACAGTGTGGTGGGGGTGCCTGACATGGAGCCCAACCCAGAGCAGGTGCCCGCTCGAGGCCTGCCCCCAGGTCGATGGTAAAGGAGAAAAGCGAGAGCACCGAAGCTCGTGATCATCCTTGGCCAGGTAACAGCTCTACACAACCAGCTCCCGAAAGACTGTCTTTTTGAAAACTAGCAACTTTACCTGTGAGTCTTGATTAAGACACACTCTCCCCCGTCCTGAGGGTCCAAATTGTAGACGTAAAGGTGTCCATCGGATGATGCAACCAACAGCCTCGGCAATTTCTGGATCCTGTGAGCCAAGGGAAACGTGCACTGTGGTTACAGCAAGGATGGGCCACGGACCAGCTTCACATGACAAAGCCTCGCTCACCCAGACTGTCACCAACTTCTGCATCAACAAACCCTTAGCCCACTGACCCGAGGTCCTGGGTTTCTGGCTGTCTGCATCCAGATCTACCTTGAGGATTAATTCTTGTGTCTGAAAATAACTGCATGGAAGAGCCAGAAGGACATGTGTATACGCGATTACTCCATGAAAAGCTATTGCCAGCAAAAACATTAGCTTCCTGCATGGGACGTCACGTCTCTCTATCTTGCCTCTGCATCTAACAGTGACATAAAGGGAAAAAGTGGAAAATTTGGCTTGCCATCTTTGCTGGCTAGTGTTATAATATTTTTAAAATGTTTTAACTCCTTTCAACATCTTAGCTAAAACATCTGTCAACCCCATAGATGTCTGAACCTAGACACGGGAACGAGAGCCTTTTTTACATGATGACGTAAACACAGAATTGTTTTCAAGACAGTGTCATCATCACCTGAAGATGAACATTCCGATGCCAGCGTCCAGCTGCCCCCCCACCCCCCGAGAAAACATCTAACCAGACAGCAGAAGCAGCTGCGGGAGGCTGTACGGTTTTGATTTTGCTCACCCTCCCTCTTGGCCATCTTCTCTTCTCCCTCTCTTTTTTCCTGTGCATGTGTCTGGGGAGTCTGTGCTTTGGGGAAATAAAGGTGCAACAACGGTGCTGAGAGTGGGCGGAGCCATACGTACGCTGAGAGGGTGCAGATGTTCCTCTGTCCAGAGAAATTCAAACGCCCGGTGGCAAAGGCCCTGTCCTGATTCATCATGTCTGACACCTGGGCAGGGAGGTAGTTGGACGCGGCCATGAACATCTTTCCCATGTAGCCGCTCCAGGTCGAAGGCTCTTCGGGTCGACTGGGGGGGCAATGCACAGGCGAGGGTGAGACAGGGCTGCGGGCACCGCATCTGTCCCGTAACCCACACCCCCAGAGGCCGTGAGCGGCCTGCAGCACAAGAGGGAGAAGCTGCCTCAGCGTAACGTTCTGCCCACCGAGAGCGACTCAGGACAAGTGAGCTGAAGGGGCCATCTGTACTTCAGAAGAGCCACTGAAAGCTCTTAAGAGGTACCCGATGTTACTGCTTTCCTACATTAACCAAGTTGGATCTGATGGCTAGTCTGATTTCTAGATTTCTAAAAGGGGATTAAGGTAGAGAATGAGATGGAATCACTATCTGGACTCTATAAAAGAAGCTCAAGCCTGTCCCGTGTTCAGGGCGGAACAGACGGATCTCAGTGTGAAGGCCTCCAGGCCAGACTGAGTGGGAAGCACACCTCTGGGCCAGACTCTTGGGTGGTGTTGGATTCCGGCCTGGAGCACCCCGGTACAAGCAATTCGTAATGGTGGAGAGAATTCAAAGGCAACTGGTAGGCCCCCTGCAGTCCTCAGGCTTTATCCCAGGGCCTCTGCCAAAGGGGTGACTGCTCTGTTGGTGAGGGAGGTGAGTGTGGCCGGGGACACAGGCACCTCTGCTATGCGCAGTGAGCAGCACCCCAAGGACTATGGTGGCCGCACCTGCTGAAAGGTCCCTTGTCTGCCAGCCCGGATCGTGGTGGGGAACACGCCCCCCAGCTCGGAAGCTCTGGGGTCCATTTCTCACTCTGTGACCTCTGGCTGGATGGTTCTGGACCAACCTCTCGGCCTCCACGTTCTCATCCGAAAGTGAGGGGCCCTTTGAGGCGCACTGTACTGCTGTTGTTCTACGAGGATGCTCTTACGCATCACGACACGTCCCTGTTCTGCTCTCCCTAGAGCCCTGTGCTCAGGGTGGGGACGTACAAAGAAGTATAATATCCAGGTCCTGCATTCAAGGTGGAAACACAGCCCAGGAGGAGAAGAAAAAAGCATGAACGATTAACGTCAGGCGCCACATAAAGGCACAGGCGCGAGAGGGGCAGATCAGCTTCCTCCACCTCTCAGTGCCCATTTTCCTCATTTGCAGAACAGGGATGGTCACAGCCACCTGGCTGTGATGACCAACCGGGCAGCATACGCACAGGCCTACCTAGCACAGCGCGTGGCAGATGCTATTTTATAAGCTGGTGCCTTTGAGGCTGGTGTGATTGAAGCGCTTCTGGAGGTGGGGGCCTCTGGGCCGGGCTTGGAGGGCAGGTCTGACCCAGAGCCACAGGGTGGGGTGGGACGGGGGCCTGAGGAGGGTGCCTCAGATGGGGACACAGAGCAATGCATCTGGGAGTCACAGCCAAGCTGGCCTGGCTGAGGCAGAAGAGGCAGGAAGGCTGCAGCAGCAGGTAAGGAGCGCCAAGGAAAGCCCGGAACGCCGCTGGAGGAGCTGGGACTCTATTCCCAAGGACAAAGGGGCCTAAAGGGGTCTGAGGAGGGAGCGTCGTGTTCAAAGGAGCATATTCAGGTCAGTCCATTGAGGAAAGAGAAGGATGGACTGGTCAGAAGAGACGAGAAGGAAGGGGAGTGAATAGAAGAGTCGTGCACTGGGCCAGCGAGAGCTGTTAAACATGTGGGTGAGGGCAGGGGCTGGAGAAAGGAGGGCGAAGAGACACGCGTGAGCCATCCAGCGCGGTGTGTTCACGCTTCGTGGACGGCTGCGGGGAAAGTCTGGGACCGCCGGAGGGTTTTGTTCCTTGTCATCTGAGTATGCTGGCAGAAACAGGAGAGGCTGGAGGGAACTGAGTTCAAACGGTAACTTCCTGCCTTAAGCACCAATAATGACCTCAGATAAAGACGTGACTAACGCGGCCTTTGGGTCACCCAGTCACAGGCCCTCGGGACGGAAGGGCATCTGAACTGTCCCACTGCAGTCTGGGGCTCCAGCGCTCCTACAGGTGAGGAATCACAGCTCCAGAAGAGAACAGGGCTTAGATTTTAGAAAGTAACAGAAAATCTAGAATACAAATGTAATTTTTGTGAAAAACGTGCGGAGTTAAGAACTCCAGGGCCCGCGGTGGGTTTTGGGATCCACATAACAAGGGACGTTCACAAGGCGGCAGGAAGGAGTGAGGAGGAGCAGCCCCCAGTGTTTCAAACCCCCGTGGGGGAAGACGTTTCCAGAAAAGGGGTGTGGCCCAGCCTGTAGCCAGATGTTGGCACCAGGACTGAGAAACCCACAGCACAGCAGCTTGGTTGCTGGTGCCCTTGGGTGGAGTCACAAAGACCCCCCCTAAGATATGCATCCCAGAGGCCAGGTGGTGTGTCGTACGAATTCGGTGGGAAAGGTATATTTCTCCTGAAAGTTCTGCCACACAATGAGAATTTCTTACCATCTCAGAAGGCGGGTCTCTCTGGGGACAGCTGTGACACCCAGCCTAGGACTATGTACTTGGGATTCTGGAGAAGCCCCAAAGCCTGGCAGGGGTGTAAAATGTGGCGCTTACAGGCAGGCCCTGGGTTTGGGGGCAGAGGCTGGCTTTGAGCCAGACGTTGATTCTCTGAACCTGTCTCCTCGGTTATGAAACTCCTCCTTCTAGGAACATGGTGGGGACCGAGGGAGGAGGTGTGTGAGAAGGCTCTAGAACTGGGATGCTCTCAGTACACCAATGTCATTGTCACTGGCTCCACCGCGTGCTTTCTGAGCATAACCGAGCTCATCACTAACACCTCATGTTTAGTTTCCCATAATGACGCTAAAGAGAAGTGTCGGGAGACATGAGGTGTCTTAAGTCCCCTGAGGAAGGCGTGAGCCATCGGCTGTGCTACTAGAGGCAGGATCTTGACCTTGCGAGGAGGGCTGGGCAAGGTGACACAGCCACGGACGATGGCTGGCTGGGCGGGGACTTTGTCACGCCTTTATGGCTTTTGAGTGTAAAATGTCTCCAGGAGAGGACATGGGCACACATGTAGCACATACTTAGCATGGTAAATTCATGCTCGCACACGACAGCAGGCAGAATTTCTCAGAATGGCCCCACGATTCCATGCGCTGGTCCCTGGACTGTGACGGTGGGGAGACAGCAGCTGTGTGTGGGGAGGGAGATTACCCAGGTGGGCTTGATATAATCCCACGAGCCCTTAAAAGCAGAGCGCTCTCCCTGACTGCTGGCAGAAGAGGGGGGCAGGAGGGGAAGTCGGAGAAATCCAAAGCACAGGAAGGAATCGACGCAAGGGAGCTGGGAAGAGGACCTCGAGCTGCCGATGCGAACGCAGCCAGGTGACACGGGATTTTGGCCGCGTGAGGCCCTGAGCGCAGCACCCTGCCGTCCGGGACAGACCTGCAGAACTGTGAGATAATGCGTGTTCGCTGTTCTAAGGCATTAAGCTTGTGCCCCTTGGTTAGAGCAACGACAGGAAACGGATACGCACGGCCCTGGCTGCACTCTTAACACGTGCTTTGCATGGCCAGCCTCCCCCTCCCGCCAGTCACGCTAGTGGCACGGGAAGCGTTTGCCCCGCGCTCCGTGGCTGGCTGACGGCAGTGATTCTGTCACTGCATTTATAGCTACACGGGCTGATACTTATTAGTGTTTACTGTATGCCAGGTGCGACAGGGAACGCGTTAGCTCACGGAGCGCACTTAATCCTTACAACAAGCCTCAGACGTGCAGACGGTTAATCTGCATGGAAGCCCAGAAAGATCACGTTACCTGCCCCCTGCTCAGTGTCGTGCCCCCCCTCGGTGTCCCTAGATTTTGCGCCTCCGTGTGTTTTCCCGGCAAGCCTTTGCTAACGTGCACTCACCACCCTGGGGAAGGCGTAGCAAGGAAAGGCAAGGTTTTGGCCTTCAGGAAGAGAAGAAATTGCTTGTGCTGACAGTGGCCACTAGGGCAGACTAATCAGGGCCCGACCTCTATAGTGGAAACGAGTGTTTTATATCTGGCGCCGCTCTTACCTGTTGCTGAGGTGTTCCAGCTTAAAGATGTGCACAGTCTCGGTGTTGCTGGAGGCACAGAGGAACTGAGAGTCCATACTGAAAGCGAGGGAGCTGATTGTCACATACCTAGGAAACAGAGCAGTGTGTGGACCAGTGAGCCAGAAAAAACGAGGGATCTTCCCTGATCGTTCCAAAACCAACTTTATCAGAAAACTACATGTGTCCTAAAGAGTCCAGGTATTCTAAAATCTCTCCAACATCCTGTCCTTTGTTAGAAATGAATGTTGAAAAGATTCATAAAGGGTCACGGTCTCAGGCAAGAAGAAACAAGGTGTTGCTCCTTCCTGCCATCTTGGAAGTTTTCCAGCTGCTCTGTGCACCGGTCGGCTGCCAACCTTGCAGCCAAAAGGACCCCAGACCATCACACTCTTACTTCCACAGAGGGGACCAGGGGTTGCTTTTGGATTGTGACTCCCTTGCTCTCTCATTGCTCCTTTGCTGGCCACCCATCCACATCAAAAGAAGGACTCTCGTGGCTGAACTCCTGTGGTAAAATGGCATCTTCGCTCTCAGGTGTACTAAGCAGTAAGCGGGCCTCTAGGTCAGTTACCTGAGAAAGCCGAGCTCTGTCCCCTCTGGGGCACTCAGAGGGGGGCACAGAGCCACCCTCCGGCCCCTCCCTAGAGGGCTGCCAGCCGTCCACTGCAGAACCTTGGTGGGTACTTTAAAATGGGTTTTACAGTGAACACACACCTTTTCATTCCTCTCCGAAACTCATAGAGCTTTTGCCCCTCAGGTACAGAGAACACCCGGATGACCGTGCCCTGAAAGAGAAAGCAGGGGGACGTTTCATACCATTAATGGCTTCACACAGACGTGGCCCTTTAGAAAGGAGCGGGTTTTGTGCTATCGAACATCTGTCTTCAGAGAGGAAGCACAGCGTGCTGGGCCTGGAGGCTTTCGTGTGTGTGCCATAGAAGCCGCTCTTGGAGCACGCCCGTCTCCCTCTCTCCTCCCGCCCCAGCCCGAGGTTGTGTGTGTGCTCCCTCAAGTGGCTCTGTCTTTCTAGAACAGTCAACCTCTGCCTGTCAAAATAGACCTGTCTCATGGCATTGACATTTCACCTTGATCACGTTCCCAGATTATTCTAGCATTTCGTCTACGTTGATGAAAGGCAGCGTCTATCTGTGTATCTGTGATATAGGCACGCACATTTCTCAGTAGACGGCAAGTTTTTATCTTGCATCTTGCACAGCGCGGGCCTTGGTCCGGTGAAGTAACGGCTGCGTCATATACCGCAGCAGGCCAGACATTCTTCTTCCGAAATGAATTCCGAGCGGCCGCGAGCCGGTCAGTCCTCCCATCCCCACACTTGCCACCCAGCAAACCCCCAGCAGGAGAGCCCGCGAGGACGCAGCGTCTGTCACCTTTTCAGAAGCGCTTGCCAGTTTGGTGCCCGAGGCGTTGAAGGTGATGGCAGCCAGCGTCCCCTCATGGGCAGCCACAGTGCCGACTGTGTTCTGTTGGTGCAAAGGGAAGATGGGTACTGATGCCGGGAAAGAGGGCAGGTGCGTTTCACCTCCTCCTCCTTCCTCTTTTCTTCCCGCTCTCCCGCGTTTGCTGGGTTCCCTGTCTCTCTTTTGGGCAGACCTTTTACATATCAACTGCAGATTGTTTTCTGGTGGATCCAGATTCCACTACAAGGGCCACTCCATTCCTATCCCTTCTCCTGCCCTCAGGAAGACAGACGACCACCTGTGCCCGCCGTAGAGTGACGGTGTCACGGGCCCCCCTCGCGTGCAACCCTGCCCCACTCTGTGAAACTTGGAGGGCAGCGGCCAGGAAACGTGAAAGAGCCGCACACTGTCACAGATCGCGCCACACCGCAGCATGACACCCTCAGGCTGACAGCGGGCCACCAGCCGGCACGTGGTTTCCATGACTCTGCAGATGCCTGCCTCCTGGCCACGTTGACTGATGGCGTGGGGACAAACGTCCTCACCTTCTCCTCCACACCCAACGCCCTAACCAGAGCAAACTCCCCCAGTGTTGCCTCCGCCTCGGCCCTTCACCCCACTGCGACAGAGCCTGCTCGTCACCTGCCACTGGCCACAGAGCCGAGCAGGTGGGCCGGGTCAGCCCGGGTCACTGCCGACTCACCAGGGAGTGTCCGTCGTAAAGCACGATCTCGCCCGTAGTCAGGCTTCCGGGGTAGGCCACGTAAGAATTGGAATGGTTGATAGAGAGGGCGCACAGACCTGGCAGGGAAAAGCCGCAGGTGAAGAGCCAGGGTCCAGGGAGAACCTGACCTGGAAAGGGCACCTGAAAACCGTGCGCCCACAGCGCCGCCTACTGGTGGGGGACGGCTTTGCAGACATTGACTTTTGGTCCCTGATTCTTCTAATCTAACCCAATAAAGTAAACCCACATGGGAAGACCTCCTGTTTGACACTAGCACGTCCTCTCCCTGGCTCAGCAGCCAGGATTTAGAATATTTAAAGTGTCTTTCTTCACATCTTACCCCAGGGCTCTGAAACCACTTCAAGTTCTCCGATTCCATTACCCTCTAGGCTTACAAGAGAATTTACTCAGAACTGAAATAAGACTTCCTGCTACAGAAGGGCAGAATGTACTAGCCTTCCTGCAGGTGATGAAATACAGTCGGCCAGGCATTTCAAGTTGGGGAACGGGAGGTGGTGAGGGAAACGACCTACTTAGAAATGGCTCATTTCGGAGCCAAACATCCTGCCTTGATAAGGGAACTGGGTGCCTCCAGAGGTGGGAGTTTACTTGAGGACTGGACCTGCGGTTAAGACGGTGTGCTTGCCGTGGAAATAAGTTAAAGGAAGGGCACTTTGTACAGAAGACGATTCGACAATATTCTGGAAGAGTAAACAGCCATTCAAACTGTCAAAACAACATAAGCCATTTTATTTACAAGGGAGTTCAAGGTGTATGGGGGGGGGGCATGTCCTAATAGCATTTTTTTACTTTGGATAATTTTTTATTTTTCAATTGCTGTTGGCTCTGAGAGCACGGAAGTGAAGGATCTCCACAGAGTGGTTCAGGTTGATAGGGTGTAGATGACAGAAGTGAATTCAAGAAAGTACCAGAACCAAAAGCACAACCACAGTAGGAACTTTGAGATTAGGCAAGAGAGGCATGTTTTAAAACAAAAACAGGTAACTGACATCTTTGTTACTAGATAGTATGTTAAATGGGTTTCTTATAAAAGTATAAGAAAAACTTCAGATCAGGCTTATAGGTACCTTCCCTAATCTGATGGGGGAAAGAGCAGAGGGGGAAAAAAAAGAATCAAACGTTGAGAATTGGACCCAAGGCCATACCTTCTGCTCTGGCTTTGCCGAGGACCCAGCCAGGGCTGTGCTCTTATCACTTGCCACACAGAACTGTGGGGGCCGTGACTACGCCTGGCACCCTCACCTGCATGCTCTGGCTCCCTGCAGCCTTCTTGGGTCCAAGGTCACTCTTGGCCCCAGCCTTACGAGACATTGCTCATACCTCCCCAGTTTTGTTCTGGGAACCCCAGTTGACCCTCTCATCTGGGTTCTTTGCAATCCAAAGTGCAATTTCAAGGACAGCTAGCCCAGCAGAAGGAATGCTGGTCTTGGGGAAACTGGGGAGGGAAGAGAATCAGGACATCAGGTCCCGCATTGGGACGGTGAGCAGAAAGGAGGTTAAGACTGAGTGTGGCCAAACCAAAGTGTTAAGATCTTGTAAATGCAACAGGTAAATACTGAAGCTTTCTGAGTCTAAAAAAAGCAGAGTTAATCAAAACCACAATGAGATACCACTTCACACCCACCAGGACAGCTATGATCAAAAAGTCAGATAATTGGAACTCTTGGTGACGGCTGCCGGAGTAACGCTGGGGCAGTGCCTTGGCAAACAGGGTTATCATATAACTCCCAAAATCCCACTCCTAGGCATGTACCCAAGAGAAATGAAAACATACAGCCACACAGAAACTTGTATATAAATGTTCATAGCAACATGATCCGTCGTAGTGAAAAAGTAGAAACAACCCAAATGTCTATCAACCGATGAGTGGGTAGGTAAGACGTGGTCTACCCTTACAATGGAATAGTATTAGATACTAAAGGGAAATGAAGTGCTGATATATAATACAGCATGGATGAACACTGAAAATATCATGCTAAGAGATGGAAGCTTGTCGCAAAAGACCACATGTTGTATTATTCCACTAATATGAAATGTCCAGAATAGATAAGTCTAGAGGGACAGAAAGTAGACTAGGGTGCCTAGGCCAAGAGGTATAGGGGTGATGACTAAAAGGTATGGGTTTTGGGGGGGGTGATGAAATGTGTGGTGGTTGCCACACGACTTGAATATACCGAAAGCTACTGAATTGTGCGCTTTAAATGGGGGTGAGGGGGCTCATCTGGCATGTCAATTATACCCCAATAAAACTGTTAGGAAAAAAAATAGGGAGTGTTTTCAGAGTATCTTTCTGGCAGAGCTGGGCTGAGGACATAAGTTCAAGACCCAGGTCTGCCTGGTACTGTGTAACTGGCTGAGTTCTTTGTGGCCCTCTCAGGCCTATTTTCTATCCGTGAAATGAGAGGATTCTGGTAATCTAGGGTTCTTTCCAGCTTTAACACTCCAAGATGCCACGTCTTTATTTACTTACTCTACCTGCAAATATCGGCAGGGTCCATTCTTGTGGCAGGGAATGCTAGGAGGTCTTGGAGCAGAACGTTTGGACAAATACTTCCAGTTGCCCTGCAGAAGCTGTTGATTTGTTTTTTTAATTGAGGTATATATAATTGGCACATGACATACTAGTTTCATGCATACAACATAATGATTCAATATTTGTATATATTACAAAATAATCATCATAAATAAGTCTAGTTAACGTCTGTCACCATACATAGTTACATTTTTTTTTCCTGGGAGCAGAACTTTTAAGATCTAATCTCTTAGCAACTTTCAGTTATGCCATACATATAATCACCACGCTGTGCATTGCCTTCTCAGGACATATTTATTTTACAGCGGGAAGTCTGTACCTTTTGACCTCCTTCACCCATTTTGCCCATCCCCCTACTTCCCTCCGCTAGCAGCCACTGATCTGTTCTTTGTATCTGCGAACTTGTTTTTGTTTTTTTTTTAATTCCACATATAAGAGATCGTACGACATTTGTGATATTTGTCCTTCTCTGACTTAACTTCACATCGCATCATGCCCCCAGGCCCACCTGTGTTGTCACAACGGCAGGATCTCCTTCCCTTTCTGGCTGAGTATGTCGCACTGTGCATACACACCACATGCCCTTTACCAGCTCCTCCATCACAGCCTGACTCTTGTGAATGATGCTGTAACGAACATGGGGGTGCAGCTCTCTGTCTGGGAGGGGGATTTCATTTTCTTAGGATATATCCCCAGGAGTGGAGTAGCTGGATCACAGGGCAGGCCCATTTTTAGTTTTCCGAGGAAGCTCCGGACTCTTTGCCATCGTGGCTGCACCAACTTACAACTTACATTCCCACCAAAAGGATACAAGCGTCCCCTTTTCTCCACATCCTCAGCACACTTGTTATTTCTTGTCTTATTGGTAAAGCCATCCTAACAGGCAGAGGTGCCCTTCAGAGTTTTATGTTAAAATGTAAATACCTCAGAAAAGGAGAGAGGATTCCACTTCTTCAGCTCACAGTGAACTTTCCATAATACCTAACGGAGAATGAGATGACCTAGATTCTAGCAAGAAAGGGACGAAGGGTGATGGCTAAGGCAGGGACACTCGGACACACAGCCACTTATCTGACAGCTTTGACTCTGGGCTTGCACCTCTGCCAGCCCATCTGAATGTGGCCACGGGATCTGGCACACTGACCCTCACAGACTTAATGAAGGTCCCCGGAAGGGCTTAACATGAGTTCCTTCAATTTCGCAGGGTCTAATTCTCAGACAAATCCAACCAGCTATAAGAACGCATCTTTATTTCCTGTGAAGCCCCCTGGGAAAGCATGAAGAGTCTTCCGTTTCCGTCACAGGTGCCACACAAAGCTTTTTAAGGAAGAAAATGAGCTTTTCCTTTGATGTTATTTTATTTTTTATTTACTTTTAAATTTTCACTTGAGGACACACTATTTTAAAGCGAAGGGAAGAGAGGGAGAGAAACATCAATGTGAGGGAAACATCGATTGGTTGCCTCTTGTATGCACCCCTAAGGGACCAAACCTGCAACCCAGGCATGTGCCCTGACCAGAAATCGAACCCACAACCTTCTGGTTTACAGGACGATGCTCCAACCACCAGAGCCAGGGTTCTTTGATATTATTTTAAAATAGAAAAGAGATCGTGTAAACAATTTCAGGAGTCCAGAAAACATGAAGAGAAAAAATCACCCATCATTCTAAAACCCAGAGACTTCACTATTCTCCATAGATGAGCGCATTTCCTTCCATAGGAATTAGGTTTTGATGTTGCTTTTGGACTTGTTTGAGATTTGACACACATTTTCATAAATCATTGTCAGCTATAATTTCACTGAAATTGTTTGGCTGTACTTCTGCTGCAGCTGGAAAAGAAGGGCCTGCTATCAATTCAAGAACCGATGGCATCATCAGCTGGATTAGAGGAAAGTCCTGTGATTTTAAGTCATTGTCATCTTGGTATTCAGAGTAGGACATGTCAAACTTAAACCAAGTTAACGGTGATTTATTACATGCCGTTCCCCCTGGGCCAATTCATGGCTCAGAATATGCTTTCCAATTTTCAAAAATAGAAAGGCATCTCTGTGCTTGCAAATGCACTACGCTTCTGCAAACAAGAGCCATTTCCCAGCCTGCGTTGCCCTTCTGTGGAGATCTCACTGCACAATAAACCGCAGCTTTGTTCGGTGATACGCACTGATGTGTGGTGGAGACTGCCGCCCCGTACTCCGTAAAAGGTTGCCAGATCTATGGCACACCCGAGTCCCGCCGCTGGCAGAGCCGGTACGGAAATTTCTGCCCTCCGCTGCTCAGCGCGCAGACTGCTGTGCTAGCAGGAAATTAGCTTTGAGCCCCGTCTGGCCTAACTCTTCAGAGGAAATGGCCTGCAATCTTTGACACAACAGGAACAGGGATGACACAAACACAGACAAGAAGAAGGAAATTTACAGCCACCCTGGATCCTGAGCGCAATGCAGCGGGAGAACTCTGCATATATCACTTCTTTGTGGTTCACGTGGGCCACATACATACAGAGTTTGTGTGCTCAAGACAGTAGGACAGGTGATTCTGTCTCCCTTGCGTCCTCATTAAGGGTTTATAAAATCAAAGCCAGAGTTTCCATCTTTCTTGTTCAGAAAATAGATGAGAGGACGAGAACAAATAGAGACCACTGGCCTCAGGACCTTATGTTCATGGTCGTGACAGTGCAGAGTCAGCCGGGGGTGCTTCCGTGAGGAGGAGCGGGTCACGTCACTGAAGTGCAGCTTCAGCCAGTGTCGGGCTGCCCGGCTGCTGGCGCTGGGCAGTGGGAGAGCCCGGCGGGCCGGGGCCGCCTGCGGAGGAGCCGACGTGTGCCCCGGCTCTCACTCCTACCCCGTGCCCTCTGCGTCCTCCCCACAAGTCTGGGGGGTAAAAACGATCATCTCCATTTTACTGAAGTGGAAAGGGAGCTCAGGGGTTGTGGAGATGATAGTTATAAATTTCAGGATCTGAAAAACTCCTGGACATTCTCTTCGGAGGATGGCAAAGGTGTGATAAGACACATTCTGGTCTTTCCCCCCAGCCCCGGTCTTTAGAAGGAAATGCTAAATTCGTCCCTGAATCCACTCATAAGGTTTCTCTCAGACACAGAAAACACCCACCATTGTTTCTCATTTTTCTTGAGACAAAATTATTCCATTTACAAATAATACACATTCTTTCAAAATAGCCCCACACTTTCAAAAACGTCTTGCCTCCCTGTTTAAACTGAAAAAAGTGGGATAACCAATAAGTTTTCGAGCTAAGAAAAACAGCTATATTTGCTAAAAATGAAGACGAGACAGGGAGAAATTTCGCTTTTAAAGGAGGGTCAGGCCCGGTCCTGAGGGCAGACAGCACTGTCCCCTGAGAGTGACAGTGGGAGGGAGTCAGGGGAGCAGGGAAGCCAACCGCTGGGCAACCCACAGGTCCCTGCGCTGGAGACGCCACTCACTGTGACCCGCGACCCTCTCTTCAAAGAAACGGAGAGCCACCACCGCTTTAAGCTTTCTGCCTATCCCCAATGCTCCCCTGCCCCAATCTGTCCACGTCAGCTCCAGCCCAGGCCTTCTGGGAGTTCTGCTCCGATTCCGCTCACCTCTCCTGCCCGACCTGTCGGCTGCCCGCACCCCAGCCACACCGTGTCCGACCCCTGCTTGTCCTGCCCCTGTGCGTCACACGGAGCAGACGGGCTCCGGGAACAGCGTGGCTGGGTTGCGGGTTGCCGTGCCGGGACCTGACAGTGCCGAGTGCAGCCCTGGGCACACAGTGTGTCTTCAGTGGTTACTCTCGCAGGTGAGTTCAGCCTCTCATTCCAAAAACAGGAATCTTAGCCCCCACGGCTCCTGCACTTTGCAGCCTCCAGTTTGTGAAACAGGCTTTTGAGTTACTTCCCAGAACGTTATAATGGCCTCCACGGTTTTGTTCTTTTAAAAATATCATTTTGTCGTGGCTAAAATTCCTCAGCACTGACGTCAGCAGTAAAGGGCACTGAGAGGAAGAGGAGGGAACGAGGCCCAGGAGACATTCACTGCATGGCAGGCCACGCATGGGCCGGTTGCTTTCGCAAACGCTGTCACTTAATCTCAGCGCGTCCTGGGACCTAGGTATTATGACCCCATTCTATAGAGAAGGAAGCTGAGGCTCGGAGTCTACCTGTCTTGGGTGGGTCCACACTGGTCCCGAAACTCGGTGACAATGAAAGAACTGGGAAACTACAGTAAACTGAAGCAGTCACCTCATGACACTGGACTGGAATACAATTTACACACAGTGCCGGAAGCGTGCGATGCAGGGGTGGTTCCGGGGGGTGACCCCACCACCCCGTGAAGGAGCTCCTTCTCAGTCAGCCCTCGCGCAATGACTTCCTAATGCGTCGTCATTGCTATTTCTCCCAAACAGACCCAAACTAGTCCCATTTTCAACTGGGAAACGTATTCAACAGCGTTCCACCCTGGGGGGTTGGCGAAGTCCGATGGTCTAGCAGATCACCCACGCAGACTTCTTTGTCACGTGCTAGCACGCACTCTTTACATTGCGGCTCGGCTTTCTCCTAGTCACGCAGACACACCGAGTCCAAACCTGCTTCTGATAATTACACCTATTCCGTCCTGAGCAACTACAGAAAATAATTGGGGGTAAACACCTTGCAGTACCAGATGCCTGAGATCTCCCACGCGTCCGCCTTCCGTGCCTTGGCCCACCCGCGGAGAACGGGTGCCAGATGCACGCGGTTTCTGTCGGTGGCCCCAGTGACCGCACAGCCTCTTGCAGGACGTGCGGCCTTAACGTTCTAGAACCTGCCAGCATTAATGCACAGCTTTGAGGTAAATACCAGAAAGACTTAAAGAGTAAACACGCGGCTTTGGGTTCGCCAGAGAGCTGGAATACAGCTTGGGAAAGGAGCGCCTGGATGTGAGGTGAGGGGGGCACCGGCCTCACTGGGGGGGCTCACCTGTTGGGTTTGGAGGAACATCCAGGATGGTCTTCAAGAGCTTCATGTCCTTGATGTTGTGAATGTAAATGGACTCCTCCAGGCACACCAGCAGCCTCTGTAATCACACAGACGCGTCAGTCTACTGGACCGGTTCCGCAAGAAGGACTGAGCAAATCAGAACTACCCATCCTCCCTGTGAGTCCTAACTGGATTCCGGGTCTGACAGAGGACAAAGCTGGATGGTGGATTTGAAGATGTTTATGTATGGCTACTGAACAGAAACTTAAAATACAAGACCTTTAGAATTTTCACTTAGAGCCCTGGCTGGTGTGGCTCAGTGGATTGAGTGCTGGCCTGGGAACCAGAGGGTCACCAGTTCGATTCCCAGTCAGGGCACAAGCCTGGGTTGAAGGCCAGGTTCCCAGTTGGGGGTGTGTGAGGCAACCACACATTAATGTTTTTCTCCCTCTGTTCCCTCCCTTCCTTCCCCTCTCTCTAAAAATAAATAAATAAAATCTTTAAAAGAAAAAAAAATTCTCTTAAGAAATTGAGATTTCTCCTTCTTTTTCCTTCCTTGTACTTTCCCCTTAGAATGGGAATTTCTGAACATTTCCTGACCAGACTCCCTTTGCTGTTTAGGATAATTTTGGGTAAACCTTTGGGTTCCTATTTCCATCAGACAGGCTCTCCTTTTTCAAATTGAACTTATTGGGGTGATAATGGTTAATAAAATTATATAGGTTTCAGTGTACAGCCCTATAATACATCATCTGTGTATTTTATTGTGAGTTCGCCACCCCAATTCAAGTCTCCTTCCATCACCATTTATCCCCCTTTACCCTCTGCTACCTCCCCCACCTCCCCTTCCCTCTGGTCATCACCACCCTGTTGCCTGTGTCCATCAAGTTTTTTTAAAAAGAAATATTTGCTTAATCCCTCACCTTTTTCACCCAGCCTGCAACCCCGCTCCCCTCTGACAGCTGTCTGTTCTCTATGAGTCTGCTTCTATTTTGTTAGTTTATTTTGTTGATTAGATTCCACGTGTGAGTGAAATCATGCGGTGTTTCTTTTCCTCTGACTGGCTTATGTCACTTAGCATAATGATCTCCAGGCCCATCCGTGCTGTTGCAAAGGGTAGGAGTTCCTTCTTTTTTACAACCAAGTAGTACTCCATTGTGCAAATGTACCACAACTTTTTTATCCACTCATCTACTGATGGACACGTGGGCTGCTTCCAACTGCTGGCTATTGTGAATAATGCTGCTATGACCATTGGGGTGGGTATATTCTTTCAAATTAGTGTTTCGTGTTTCTTCATATATAATCCCGAAATTGGAACTGCTGGGTCAAAAGGGAGTTCCACTTTTAATTTTTTGAGGTAACTCCATACTGTTTTCCACAGTGGCTGCACCAGCCTGCATTCCCACCAACAGTGCAAGTAGGTCCCCTTTTCTCCACATCTTTGCCAACACATGTTTGCTGATGATGGCCATTCTGACAGGTGTGAGGCGATACCTCATTGTGGTTTTAATTTGCATCTCTCTGATGATTAGTGACATTGAGCACCTTTTCATATGTTTGTGGGCCAGCTGTATGTCCTCTTTAGAGAAGTGTCTATTCAGGTTCTCTGCCCATTTTTTAACTGGATTATTTGTTTTTTGGTATTTCATAAGTTCTTTATAAACTTTGGGTATTAACCCCTTATCAGATGTATCATTGGCAAATATGTTCTCCAATTCAGTGGACTCTCTTCTTATTTTAATTGTTTTCTTTGCTTTGCAAAAGCATTTTAGTTTGCTGTAGACCCATTTGTTTTTCTCTTTTGTTTCCCTTCCTGCAGGAGATATATCAGAAACAATATTGCTACAGCAATGTCTGAGATTTTACTGCCTGTGTTTTCTCCTAGAATTTTTATGGTTTCCAGCCTAACATTTTAGTCTTTAATCCATTTTAAGTTTATTCTTATGTATGGTGTAAGAAGGTGGTCTAGTTTCATTTTTGCACATATCTGTTCAATTTCCCAACACCATTTATTAAATAGACTGTCTTTACTTGATTGCATATTCTTGCCTCCTTTGTCAAATATTAATTGACCATAAAGGTGTGGTTTTATTTCTGGGTTCTCTACTTTGTTCCATTCATCCACATGTCTGTTTTTATGCCAGTACCATGCTGTTTTGATTACTATGGCCTTATAGTTTAGTTTGATATCACGTAGTGTTATTCCTCCAACTTTTATTGTTTCTCAAGATTGTTGTAGCTATTTGGGGTCTTTTGTGATTCCATATACATTTTTGGAATATTTGCTCTAGTCCTATGAAATACACCATTGGTATTTTAATAGGAATTGCATTGAACCTATAGATTGCTTTGCGTACTATAGACATCTTAATGATGTTAATTCTTCCTGTCTATGAACACTGTATACAGTTCCACATATTTGTATCTTCTTCAATTTCTTCTTCAGTGTCTTATAATTTTCTAAATACAGGTCTTTTACAAGCTTGGTTAAATTTATTCCTAGGTATTTTTTTTGATGCAATGGGATTGTTTTCTTAGTTTCCCTTTCTGATAGTTCTATTGGTATATAAAAATACGACTGGTTTCTGGATATTTATTTTGTATTCTGCTACTTTAATGAATTCATTGACCAGTTCTAGTAGTTTTTTGGTGGAATCTTTACGGTTCTCTCCCTATAGTATCATGTCATCTGCAAATAATAACAGCTTTCCTTCTTCCTTTCCAGATTGGATGCCTTTTATTTCTTCTTCTTGTCTGATTCCTCTGGCTAGGACTTCCAGTACTATGTTGAATAAGAGTGGTGAAAGCAGACATCCCTGTCTTGTTCCCGATCTTGAGGAAAATTAAGCATGAGTCCATTGAGTAGGATGTTGGCTGTGGGTTTGTCCTGTATAGAGATGGTCTCCCTTTTAATGTTCATAAGAAGTCTCCTCCTTGTACAGAGATGGGTTTCTTTGCTCCCCTGTATCCCCCAGTCTTCTCTTTTACCCCCCTCCAATGAGTGATCCCCTTTTAACTTCACTAAACTCTCCTGCAGACCTACCTTTGTGCACTTTCCTGGTCCTGGTCGAGGGCACAGAGAAGCCCTTCAGCCCTCATGTGAATACCCTGCCCTTCTCACCCTCCTGTGCTCGGCTCTTCTCCCTGGAGGTCCCCCTCCCCAGTGCCAGAAGACCCTTCTCTTCCTCTTCGGCGAGACTTGTCAGGTTTGGGCTCTCTCCCAGGTGCAAACAGGCTGCAGGGTTAATAGGACACACAGCTCCATACAGGTGAACAGATGTCGGTGGTGTGGGAGCTGCTGGGGAGGAATTTGGGGCCCAGTAGCTTGGCCTCTCTTGGAGCAGTCGGCGCCCTCCCCCTGCACACACCTGACTCGACTGCCCTCAAGGCTAACGGTTCTCAGGCCTGGGTGAGCACCCGAGCACCCAGGGGCAAGGGCTGACTCTCCCCAGAGATTCTGGTTTGGGAGGTGGTTCACCAAGCACCCCGGGTGATTCTGACACACACACCCATGTTTGAGAACCACTGTTCTCGGGCCAGACGCTTCTGTCCCAGGGAACAAAACTTGGAAAGGCAGGGACCTAAAACACTACAAAAGAGCAGCAGGTTTTCCTCCTGGGAAGAGCCTGCCCTACTGTTTTCCCAGCAAGATTCCTCAAAGCACAGAAATACAGAGGCTGACACTTGAACCAAGCAGAAAACTAAAATGTAAACAACGTTAATTAAGGCTCTGTGGTCCCAGGTCTGAGGCTGGGTTCTGAGGGGCAACAACACTCTAACGGGGCCTCAGAACTGATGACAAATTAGTGTTTCTCCATGGGACACATATTCTCCGGTTGACGCAATCCCTTTGCCTTTTGCCAGCACTTACTATGGTTTGGACTCTTATTACTCTATGCTTGTCAAGCTCTTAGGTTTCTGATATTCTCTTGTACCCCCTCCAGCCCCACACCCAACCCCTAGCCTACTGGGTCCTCAACACGTGCCTCTTGCAGAACCAGCCTCTATCGCTAGCTTGTCCGACCTCATCCGTGTCTTTTCCCCACAGCTCTGGGGCCTACTTGGCCAAATTTCAGGCTACCCCCGTGTTGGCTGCAGACAAGAATTGAGCTGGCGTTAACGGAGAGCATTCAGAGGGAAAGAGGAGGTACTCTGTCTTCAGTTCACGTGACAGCACGCTTCTGGGATGGGCATGACCCTGGTCACTTGCTTCCTTTGACAATCAATTTCCAGTCTCAGCAGAACCATGGGCTGCTGGCCTGCCACTCAGCTCATCCCTATTCCTCTGGCTCTCATTGACTTTTCTAAGTTTTATCATTTAATAACTCCTTTTTACCAATTAAAAAAAATTTATAGCATCTGCCCTCGAGCACCACAGACTCAGACTTAGCTTCAGAGGCTGGCTGTAGATGCCACATCTGTTCTAGGGGGCCCCTGTCATCCACACAGAGGTTGAGAACAGAAGGCCAGAGACCTATAAAAGCTGCGTATTGCAATGAATCAGGCTGGCTATCTTTATTCCTCTGAATGCATTTCCTCAATTAAGTACCATGGAAATCACATCAACCAAAAATGAAAAATGTTACGATTGCTAAACAGTCTTCCTTTCTGTATATTTGAGGGACCCCCATCCACCTGGCAGGGAGGGGCTGCAGGAGTTTCCTAAACCAAAAGTTGTTAAGGCCCAAACCTGTATGTTTTAAGAAAAGGAGGCCCCAAACATTTTCTAGACTTGTCCCCGATCATTTTCTAAGGAGCAGAAATGTCAAAGGAAGAGAGGCCTGTTCTATCTGGGTTCCGACTAGCCTGGCCATTGACAGCCGAGGTGCTCCAGGTACATTCATGTCCTTTGGGAGCTGGGGGAGGGGAGCCTTAAAGTTAACAAGTGTTATATTGAGGGGGTGACAGATAATGGTTAACAGACTGGGACACGTGAATAATCCTGCCTTGTCCCAGCTGCTAATGAAAATATCAGAGAGCAGGTAAGAGAGAAGTTACACAAATAAATGCCACAGATGTTCTTTGAGGGTTCTGATCTCTACTGGACATTTGCCTGAACCATCTTAGGGGGACCATCAGCTACCAAGAAAGGATAGTTAATGTTCCTGTGCTGGCTACTCCTATATGCACAGATACAAAAACAATTCTGCAACAAGATTTAACATGCTCCCAACAGAGGTCAGAGGGAGCCCTTGGGCCAGGAATTGTGCTTAAAGTCCTTCAAGTTGAAAACCCTCAAACTGCCTCTTCCTCCCTTGCCAAGAACCCGGGTTTACTTTTTTCTTTACTCTGGCTCCTCTTTGCTTAAGAAATCCCCCATATCCTATTTCTCAGGCTGTTCTCTGCTTTATTCACGCTTAAGTGGATACTCAATCAAAATATTTGATTGACTCAAAGAAACCAGCTCTGCCTTACTGTAAACTTAAGAAAGCACTTTGTCTCATTTGTTTAAAAAAAGTAATCATCACTTAATAGTTTAGGTACAAAGACAGCAGAAAACACTGTCCCCTGTGAATGCTACAACCGCCCATCCTGGGAATGTTTACTTGAATGGACAGAGCTGCGTGGTCATACAGAGAATCTATGTATTTGTTGATTTAATAGGCAGTCAGGAAACAGATGTTTATGGAGCATTTTTCTACCAGGTCTTATAATAGTGAACAAAATGGATATGGCCCCTGCCCTCCTCACAGGATTTAAAAACTAGTAATTCAACTGGAAACTCTGCTAATGCCTCAAACACTTATTTCACAAGACCTGATATTTTTCAAGCGAAGGTGCTACATATCTGAGATAAGAAAAATCCTTCTTTGAACAAAGAAAACACCAGAAGAACAATCTTCAAGTGTCTTCTGGGCGAAAGTGGAAGTCTGAGACCGAGGACCTGCCCACTGCGCAGTTTTGCTGACTGGCTTCAGAACCAGCCCAGGAGGACCGCACCTCATCCTCAGGAGTGTGGTTCTGAGAGGCACTGAGGCCGATCTGCAACGAGGGTCACCATCAGGGACCCAAACCAGAGAGGCATCCCTCTCTGGAAGGTGTCCCTGCAGCAGCTCAGGGGAGAGCTTCAGAGCTTGAGGTCCACCCAGCCTGCACCCAGGGCAGGGTTCACCTAGCCACTGGCCAATGTCCAGGGAAGAACACGAGGCAGAAGGACCAGGGCGGCCCCACCACTGAAACTCGGGCATGGAGTCGACTCTCTTTACAGTAGCCCCATAAAACGAGGCCCGAGTGTGAAAATCCCCTTTAGAATTGGAGGCGTTGTCTAGAAACACTCATCTTGAAAGATATCCATCTTTCTCTTCGGTCCCAATGAGCAGGAGCCTTGCAATCTGGACGGCTCTCCCCCACGTACCTGCCGGTTGAGCCTTATTGACAAGATGTTGCTGGAGTAGCTGTAGTTACAGATCTCCGTGCCTTTCTTGAAGTGATAGACGTTCATCTGCCGTGGCTTCGTGCGACTGACCACCACCACCAGGCTGCTGGAGAAGAGGCGCTCCACGATGTAGACGTCTGGGATTTCATCTGGGGGGGAGAGCGGCGAGGTTACCTGGGTCTCAGCCCTGCTCGACGAGACGAGGCCGGCCCCCCGTGTCCTCTGGGTCCTGCCGACCAGGCACCCATCCATCAGCATGCATTTGCAATGATTTTTCCTCACGGCAAAGCTTTCATCATTTCCAAATGTAACACTCCCCAAGCCCTTTCAAAAATCTAAAGAAAAGGCTGGGACCGGACATAAAGTCAGGATTTCCGGAGCTCCCACCCCAGGGCCCCGTGGGGCCGCTGTTTGCTCCAGGAAACGTATTTGAGGGGTTCGGGCTGTCTCTAGCTACCCTTTTCTCATTGAGAGGGTCCAAAGAAGGGACTACTCGGCAGAGCCTCTGCCTTCAGGAGTTTTTGTCTTTGCTGCTAAGATGGGGACCGCCGTGGGGGGCAGTAGCATAGAAAAATCTGTACCCCTTCCCCGTCTCGCTGTGCTCCTGGGCCCTGCCTGCAATCTTTCCTGGGAAACAATCTGGACATCATGTTACGGCCGGGGAAGGGCTTCTGTGCTCTGGAAGAAAGCACATCAGTAAGCCCTCTGAGCACCCGCAGGTGAAGAACATTCTTTTCATGCCTTTGCTGTTCTTAGGCAAGTCCCACAGGGAACAACACGGGACAGATACCGATCAAAATATTCATGGAAATGGCATAACAGAAATAACATCTTACAAATAAGTTAGGAGCCCAATCTATTATTTACCAAGCCACTTTCTTTCTGAGAAATCCAAAGACTGTATGTTTTTCACTATTGTGATGGCATAAGCTTTTGTATACCCTGGAAAAATTAAGAGTCACATTTCTAAGCTGAAAAATTTTTTAAAATATTCACTAGAAGTACTTCAATACCTTCAATATGGACTATGTACATGGCATAGTATTGCTTTATTAAAGCAAAGAACATACTTCCACAACTAAATGAATGTTTGATAACATTTGATGTTCTACAGCACTGATATAATGGGAAAAATCCTAACTGATCTTTTGGTATGACAGCTATAAAAATTGATGACTGTTGATATATGTATACAAAAAAATGTTCAGCAATATGGTTTCAAACAGAAGATTCATAATATAAAACATTACCTAAGCTATTGCTACATCTCAGTAAGGGCTTCATCATGTTTTGTTTTGATTTTACAGCAAGTGGAGCCAATGATGTATGTTTAGATCTGAAAGATACTGACTCAAGTTTGATGTTTAAGGGAGGGGAACGCAGAAAGCTCAGGAGTACCACGGAGTCAAGCCTGGAGGGAAGATTTGACGTGCCTGAGACCTCTCTCACACACACTTACTGCTTCCGTGGACTTGGTCCAGCTGCTCCACAGAACTCAAAGAAAACAGCTTATACCCGGCTTTGGTTCCGATCGCCAGGGACCTGTGGGAGAGAATGACAGCTGGGGAATGACAACAGGCATTGCACTGCCACTCAGACCTGCCCGGACACGGATACCCCTCTTCCCTCTCACCTCATCCTCAGGTGCTTTGATATTGGGTCACTTTCTAACTGGTGAGGCCCACCTTGTCAGGTGGGGTGGCATGGTAAAAGGACAAGGTCAAAGGCAACTACACACAAAAATGTGACATGGCCGAGAGACCCGAAACTCCACAGGCTGTGTCAGCAAGTGACATGTCGAACCTATGAGAGACCATATTTTCCCAGTTGAGCAGAAATAGGGAAAATGGAATGTTTAAGAATGTGAAGGCAATCTGGCTGCAACATCTGTCACCCCATTGATTGCCAGGGTTGATTCGGCTGATCTGGCTGGTTACGTGGGTGTCCCCTTCTTCCCTCACCGATCCACATGTGTCCCTCCCAAAGCTGCATGCTCGGTTGAAGAGGACGACCTTCCCAACCAGAGGACAGGACCGGTCTTCGGTCAAGGGTATACGAGTAGCTGTGCTCCCCTGCTAGGACCTCCAAACAAGCCCTCAAGAATGTCCAGCATGGTTTCACTCCCAACACACTGAGGGAGGCTCCTGGTTGTTTGAGAGGTACTTTACCAAGAGGTAAATATTTTTTTATTTTCTTGATGACTTTTTTTTTTTTTTTTTTTTTTTTGCTTAAAAAGGAAATACATGTTCGTAGTAGGCATAATAGGGCATTAGTAGGCAAAATTTAATAGATGCTTCCTTTTGTTCCTTTCCATCAAACACTCTCAGACAGTTTATACCAGTAGCCCTCAACCCTGGGGGGACAGCAAACTCACTCGGGAAATTAAAAATAAAAATACTGATGATTGTCTACCCCTGCTCCCCATCCCTGACCTTTTATCATTAATTGATTTTTTTTTTTTTTGGTTCGAGAACTCTACTATGCAGCCAGGGCTGAGAACTCTGCCTTATACCATGTCCCACAAACCAAGGAACAAAACAAAGACTGAGCACTTATTGGGGACAATGTGGCCTAAAAAACAAACCTTGTGTTTTAAAAAATTTCACTTCTCAACCCATAGATAATGACAGAATGTGAACCCAGGTGGATTTGTTTTGTTTTGTTTTGTTTTGTTGGCCTCAGGATGAAAGCAAACGAGTCTGTTTTGTTCAGCAGCTGGGAATCCCCTTCTAGCTCTCTCCCCAGTGATGATGAACCCAGCCTGACACAGGAGACACTGAGAATAAGCAGTCTGACCCTGGGCACTTCCAACCTGGGAAAACGGGATGTCAGAGCTGAAAGGGACCTTAAAATGGCCCTCGGTGGACCTACAAAGGAGTCCAACTTCCTCATTTAAAACAAATATATGAAAAGGTGAGATGCACTCTTCACCGAGAAGCATATACTAAAATAAGCAGCTTACTGCTGCAAGCCTGATGGCCGCAGCTCTCATTTCACTGGCCCAAAAAGGAGACGGTCACATGATTTCCCCGGGAATATTTTTCCTTCCCGAACATTTGTTCTTCCTTGGGACACGGGAATGGGTGACTACCGTCAGCCTGTGATCAGCAGGGCGGCGGCCTGTGTTCCTCGGCCCTCCAGCCTGCCCAGTGGCTAAACTGGTGTGTTAGACCTTTGCTTAGGAGCAGTCGTGGGTTTCACATCTGCAACTACAGCCTTAATGATGACAAGCGGCCACTGGAAAAGCAAGCCAGCAGCATCTTAGGACCTTCCAAATACACTCCGGAGTTACCGTTTCAAATTCTTTTCACATAAAGGCACATTTAGCTGTAAACTGAGGTTTCCAAAGCTTGCAAGTAATGAAAAAAATGTGACTAGTCTTATACTATTAAGCAACACATCTGGCAATTTAAAATAATTTTCAGACATATGCCCTGCTCCTGGAACAGAAGAATTTTATCTATAAGAAAATGGCAGTGTGGTCACTACGGAGGTTTTAAATGATTAATCAATGGCCACAGAAGTCTCTGAATCAAGGCATTCAGACTAAAACCTTATTTTATCCATAAGGCCTTTTTGTAGGGGAAAAAAATTCTCATCACCAAGCAAATGGGGGGAAAAATACCCAAAGCGTCTAGCACAGTGCCAAGCATGAAGTGAGGGTGAAAGATGGGTCATCTTCACCCACCTCCTCCAGAAATACTAGCTCTTAAACACAGACTACACTTACAGAAAAAGTCACACTGATACTCCTAAATGTATTCAGTAAAGGGGCTTGACTTATTTTCAAATTCAATGTCATACCCTCTTTGGCTCAAAACAACTGACCGTGACAAAAACTTTTATTTATAGGCGAGACAGAGCCGCCCAGCAGAGCCTTCATCCAAGAAAATAGAACTGACTGTAGGGACTAAGGAAATTAGCTTTCCCAGCACCCTACGGTTTTTGAAAATAACATTCTTATCCAGCTGCTATGAAAGCCTGGGCTTAACTAGAATAAAGATTAAAATAATCTAATAAACAATGCCACAAAGCAGAAGTTAGGACACTTACTAATAAGCAAACGAACTCCCCTCCTTAACTGTGTTCATTTGGGAAGGAAAATACCCAGGCATTTCAACAGCCATCTTGCAAAACGTTTCTTACAAAACATCAGAATTTTATCTAGACTATCATTTTTGTCAACTGTGGGTCTCAACTGTAAGTGAATCCTAAAAACAATCCAGTGAGTCACAAATGGCTTTAAAAAAGCAAATGGAAAATACCAGTGGGTATCACCCGTCATAAGGGTGAACACCGTTTTGTGAATCACTTTTTAAAAATATTATTCGTATATGGGTATTGGATGATGTTGTAATATGTATTTCTTATTGTGGGTTGTGGTCGAGGAAAGCTTCAAAGTCACACATCTAACTAACCAAGATGTCCTGTAACCAGATGACTGGAGTAGGCATACAGTTTTTTGAACAAAGGCATACTGTTTGGCGTAGGGTGTAGTTAAACAGAAACGCAAAGGGAATGGAAGCCCGGGTTGCTTATGGGACGTGATGGCCTTAATTACATCACTGAATGTTCAATATTAGCATAACCCAGTCACCGGCCAAATGCACAAGCCCGGGGCTGACCCCAGACAAGGAACACCACAGAAACTGGTACAGCAGGAAGTGGGAAACTGGGAAGAGGTGATCCCTGCCTGATGCACTGGGTGTACATTCCAAAGAGATTATTCCATGCGGCCCCGGGGGGCTGGCGTCTAACAATTCCATGAAAAGAGGGGAGGAAAACGACGTCTGTTTCCAAGGGACCGAACCCTCCAGATGCCTGAAATACAGTCCAGTGAATCCCAGCGCTCTGGCCAAAGTCCAGATGCGACCATCAGGGTGAAGCATTAAAAACCCACTCAAAGAGCAACAGGATGGAACTCATGCTCCTGGGAGAAGGCAGCCTGGGGCCGAGAAAGGGCTCGTGGGCTCGGAGAGGGCGGTGCGGCCCCGCCGAGGGGGGCTGCGTGGACCCACGGGGAATGGAACGGAGATGTTTCTGACATCCAGGGTGGGCAGGCCAGATGCCAGCGCCGAGGCTGGGACAGAGGCTGGCCTGCCCGCAGGGATAGGCTGCCTCTTTGTCGGAGGCCCTGCCCAGATGCCACGTTGAGATGCTCAAGGACAAATGGGAACGTTTTTCCTGGACTTCTGTCTTCCTGGGCCCAGCTACCACGCCTTGGTTCAACTTCCAACCTGCTCCTCCCCTCCCATCTCCTTTGTTTTGGCCTCTGCGCCCTCCCTCCCCAGATCCCCACTCTGGTCCCCACCCGAGCCCCCAAGCCTGAGCATTCTGCAGCCCCACGCCCCCTGCCAACTCTCCGCCTTCACCCTCGGCCAGCCCCTCCCAGCTCGCGGCCCGAGCGAGGGTTGGGGGCGCCCAAATGCCCCGCTGGCGGAGGAGGATGGGGGAGGAGATGGATCCCTAGACCAGAACCAGATGGGGGCAGCCGCCGCCGTCCCGCCGCCGGCCTCTTGGGGCGTAGGCCCGCGCCTCCATTGCGACCAGTTGCGGACAGGACAACACCCCTGGCCGCGACTTTCTGTCCCCCACTTCCCGGCCAGGCAGGCTCCGCGGCTTACGTGCAGTCCTGGTTGAAAGAGAAGCAACTGAGCGCCGCTTCGACCCCGCCCGGGGGGCTGTCCGCGGCCTCGGCCTCCATCGGGGGCTCGACCCGGGGAAGCCGCAGTTCTGAGCCGGCGACAGCCACCTCAGCAGCCCGCTGGCGCCGGCTCCGCGGGCCGGGTCGCCAGCCCCTGTCCGTCCGAGCCCCGCCCCGATCCCGCTTCGCTCCGCCCCTCCTTGCCTCGGCCCGCCCCTCGTGCTGTTGCCGCGATTCCAGCTGCTACTGGCCACGAGCCCTTGCCGCGGCGCACTCTTAACCAATTGGCGATGGCTGTGGGCGGGCCCGCCTAGTTGTAGACCCGCCCCAACTCCGTGACGCGGCTCTCCATTGGGTGAAGGCGCGTGAGGCTGAGGCTGCAGGCCACGTGGTGGTGTTTTCATTGCCAGAGCCTCTGGCCAGAGGGAGAAAGGGAGAACGTGTGCAGCTGGGGCGGGATCTGCTGGCTCCAGTAGGCATCTGAGTTGCGGTTGCCTCAAAGGGGACAGGCGGACGCTCTGGTTCCTACGCCACCCAGTGCCCAGTCGTGTGTAACTCTTCGTCTATTAAACTTACAGAGTTTAGAGCGTTGGACGCCAGAGCCCCACCCTTCTGTGGAGTCATCAAGCTGCTTTGAAAAGCGTTTCTAAATTGAGGATGCCGGGATGAGGCAGATAAGTTATCTTATCCATTGCACTACCGTTGAGAAGGACTACATGCCAAGCACTGTATTAACTCGTTGAATTCTTATAAAACTTCGTGAGGGAAATGCCCAATGTAAAGAAGTGGCAAATGAAGCCTGGAACAATCAGAATGTGGGTTTGTCTGATTTTCAAGATCCATGCGCCAAACAACTCTACTAGATAGTATCTGACAAAACCCTTTTTGATGTGTAGCTGAAAAAATGTAAGAAAATGTGTATAGGATGGTATATTTTATGAAAGCATGATGTCTTGAATACACAATTCAAAACTCATGTAATTCAAGATGACAAAGGGTCTCTATTCTCAAGCTGAATCCATGTTGCCATGTGGAATTACCAGCACAGTTTATGAATCATTAATTCTACTAGCTCTGCTAGCTTTGGATTTATTTAATTCTTGACAAATTTTTAATTCATGCTTTTCAACTTTTAAGATAAAAGTATTTTAATTAGTGTTATGCCATAGCACTTCAAATCGGTATGATTCAAATTTATCTATTTTGTGACAAAGCTATATATATATATATATATATGACTTGGACATAGAATGGGTGAGAGATGAGCACCATTTGACCTAAGGTTTTCAGGTTGGATTTTCGGTTTTGGTTTGAAATGCAAATACCAGTTTCTTCTCTCAAATGATGTAAAAATAGTTCATCTCACAGATCCACAATGTGTGTGATTGCCGTTCAGTTGATTGTGAGGTGTTGTATAACATCCTAAGTGCAGAGCGCTCTGTCTGGATGCTTTAACTGCATCATCTCTGTAACCTCTCAGATCAAAGGTGCTTTCCCCCTTCCCTCCCAGCTCAGACAAATGCTTCAGTCCTTCTTATTCTATATTATTTAGAATACCAAGGGTATGGCATGCCAGGTGCTAGGTTGCTGGGAGAATTACATGAAGTGCCCAACAGACTTTTAAAGTGGAAGTTGTTTTTACCAGGAGTTTTGGCTTTATGGGGTAGAACTGGGAGCTGGTGTTAGTTTTGAGGAGGAGTGTTTCACGATAAAAGCAGTGTTTTAGACAGATAAACTCAGCCAGGCTGTGCAAAACAGATTAGAAGTCTATGTCTAAAGGAGAGCCTAGATGAATGTGAAATGCTGGGAGTGAAGGGATATGAGAGATGACTGTGCTATTGGATGGCAGCGAGGTCACATTGGTTAGGACAAACTCGAGATTTTTTAAAAATTGAAATATATTTAACATGTAACTATATAAACTTAAGGTGTATAACATGTTGATTTGATACATTTATATATTGTAATATGATTGCCACGTGGAAATAATTAGCACCACTACACCAAGAGATATTTTGAGGCAGTACTGTCCAATAGAAAGATAATGTGAGCCACTGAGGTGAACTTCATATGTAACTTTAAATTTTCTAGAAGTCCCATTAAAAAAAGATAAGAAGGCCCTGACTGGTGTGGCTCAGTGGGTTGGGTGCTGTCCTGCAAATCAAAGGTTGCTGGTTTGATTCCTGGTTAGGGCACATGCCCAGGTTGCAGGCCAGGTCTCTGAGAGGCAACCAATCAATGTTTCTCTACCTCTCTTTCTCCCTCCCTTCCCCTCTCTCTAAAAGTAAATAATATATATATATTTTTAAAAGGGTAAAAAGAAATGGGCAAGTCAATTTTAATATTTTTAAATGTAACTCAATATGTCAAAAACATTTAAATAGGTGATCAATATAAAACTATTAACTAGCTAGTTTAGATTACCATTATTGCATAAGTATTTAAAACCCAGTGTGTCTTTGTCACTTACAGCCTATCTCAATCCATACTACATGGTTAGATTTTAAGTGCTCATGTGGCTGGTGGCTATCTTAGAGCTCAGTGGAGTTTTGAGAGTATAAACCACAGGGCAGGGTGGCGCTGGGGGAGAGGGAGTGGCAGGCAAGAAGAGGGAAGAGTTAAAGCTGATTATGTGGGTAGGAAAGGGGCAGCCCATTGTGCTGCTTTCGGGTATTTGGGCAGGTGTTTAGGAAGAGGCATTTAGTGTCAGACTGGTTGAGGGAGCAGAGCTGAATGTTTATTTGAATTGACGCTCAGGCCTAGAGATTTAGATATGGAGGAAAACAGGTCATCTTCCCAGCCCCACCTTTCCTGTGAATAACGCCCTTGTATGTTTCCTCCTTGGTTCACGGCCCACCATCCCCTACCACCCAAGTGGAAATGACATCTCAGGGCTGTCTCCTCTGGTTTTCTTTTATTCTCAATAAAAAGTATATTTAAATTATATATAAATTTAGATTTATATAAATCTACATTTAATTTATATGACTATATATAAATCCACATTTATTTTATATAAACCTATATTTTTATGTAAAAATTTAAAATGTTGACAACTAATTCTTCTTTTAAAAAGCATAAAAAATGCCATGTGGGCCAAACTAAATACATCAGCTGTCTAGATGTGGTTTGTGGAGGGCCAGTTTGTGGCCTCTGTTAAAGGTGTGAGCAGCCTCTTTGAGGGGCTCCACCCTCACAAAAAAATCCCCAGATGTCCATTCATATAAAAAGCCAAGGAAGAGGTTATAAATAAATCCAGAGGTGCTGAATTCATTTAATGTCCGGCTGAGTTTTATTTGTTTTTGTTTTTAGTCCTAGTCCTTGTTCTAGGTTCTGTCGGGGGTGGAAACTCCTAATTTCAATATTGGGCTTATGGTATCTTAATTCTTCCACATTTCTTGGAACAGAAATTCCACTGCTAAATAACAGAAGCAAACGATATTGGGGGAAAGAGGTGAACATAACACTTTAATGCAATGCGAACAAGACTTTTTCTCCCTTTTCCAATAGAAAATTCCTAGGTGTCTGTCTTTTCTCAGACAAAATGTCCATTATTGTTAGGGAAACAGTAAATCAGCAGAATCTTGGGAGAATAAAGCTGCAAGTCAAACATCCTTGGCAATACAAAATTGCAGAGGCCCCAGTTCAACTAATGGGGAGACTTCCTATCCGCGTACAATCAGGCTGTAATTTAAAAATGTTGATTGGAGAGTGTGCAGGGCCTATACAGGGGAAGCTGGGAATGATGCCACCCTCACGTCCCCCAGTGTGGCTGCCTGTCACTCCCAACTGTCTATAATTAGAGTAACTACTAGGTGAGCAAATACCACTCCTGTCCTCATCTTCTTTTTATAAACTCTATTTTTATAAAATCAGGTCACAGGAAATAATCTCCTTTTGCTTTTCTGATGTCTTTCAACACTCAGACCTTGTACTGAGAAAAAGGCAAACCATAAAGGACAAGTGTGTGGGAGGACTTTGAAAGAAGAGCGGAGGAAGGAAGGGCCTGGGGACAGTATAGGACAGGCAAGCCTGGGGGCTGGGGGACAGGTGAGGTGTCACCACTGAAGGAAGCTCAAGGAGTCAGCCTGACAGTTCTAGAGCAGGAGGGGGGAGGTTGACTCTACGGTGATTTCTGAGAAAGGACATAATGCCGTGGGACTGGCAAACAGGAGATTCCTGGCCAGCGGTGTGTCTGAGCAGCCGGCACCATTGAACTTTTTCATTTCTAATCTCAGGCACAGTCCTTGTGGGAGAGCATGGCGGCAGGGAAGGAAGAGTCTTAAGTGCAAAGATTCCCAAAATGGAACCATTATTTCTGGACTTATTGATTGATATAAAGGGTGTGTGTGTGTGTCAGGGCATGTTGCAGAGAGCAAAACCAACAACCATTCAAATATTCCTTGTCTGATACTTTTCCTTTCAAGAGTAAGAAAATGGCATTTCACTGAAGAGTTTGTGTCTTTGTGTCCATTTTCTTCCCACATCCGTCTTATTTTTGCTTCCAGGATAATCTCCCTAACCCCCCAAGGCAGGTCATAAATGCCCCATAAATACTTGCTGATCGGCTGATGTTCATGAAGACAGTAGCTTTCGATGGGTGCGTACACACACACACACACACACACACACACACACACACACACACACACACACACACACACACACACACACCTGGAGCGAAGGGTCTCATTATTTGAGACAATGGAGAGATAGGTTCGGTCATGGAGCTTTGGTTCTCTGCGACACGTTAAGACCAACCAAGAGTTCAGAAAAGGATTCAGCAGGTCCGCCAACCCCCACGACTTAAATGTTAGAGTATAACTGTTGGCGATGTCTGAAAATGGAAGTTTTACAGAAAGCATGGCCTTGAAGCCTCAGAGATCTCCTCGTTTAATGCCCACTACACCTGCCCTGTTGCGCGTATTTTACCCCCTCCACGCAGCTGCATAAACCGAATCTGAGAGACGTGGGGGCCGTTGCTGAAGGTCCAAGGCAGCGTGTGAAGGAGGTGTAGTTTGTACTCAGTCCCCGTCACCGGGCTCCTGCGTCACCATCCTGTGCTGCCCCTCAGACTGGAGTGGCTTAAAGCTAGAAATAGAATGAGCATCTTAGCTTGTACTTCATCCTGTACAGGGACAGGGGTGGAGAGAAAGAGACAGCATTGTGCTAAGAGGGCCGGCCACAGGCCAAGGGCGAAGGGGAGACTATGGATTCTTGCAGCTTTCAATGGGGACCGAAGCTTTGCTTACATTTGCTGGGGATATTACTAGAAGTATTTAAAAACATCTTTTGCTCCCAAGCAAAGGGTTAACCTGAGCTCATGGAGAGTTCGGCTAGATGGTAATTGGTCTGTACCACCCTGGGTTTCTTCTTAGCCCAGAGAAATGATGTAGGAGTGGTATCCATCTCGCAGAGATGGATTCTTCACCTCTGGGAAGGAGGCTAATGAGAAGGACTCAAGGGAGCTGGGGACAGCCCTAAGAATCCCACGATTCTTGGCGAACAGCGCCACCTAGTGACCCACGGCGTGTAGTTCCAGGTCGGTGGGTGGACCTTGGACTGGCTTGAGCGAGAAGATACAGAGGATTAAAAACCCTGCAAGAAGACCCCCGAGACTCCCACTGTATTCTTCCAAAACTTCTTTACTGTCTATACATGGGAAGCCTAGAGGCCTGCCTCCCTCACCACTTCCAGGGTGGCTGGAGGAGGGGGCTCTAAAAGGAAAAGAGGTCGGAATGATAAATGCTGAGGAAGGGGGGGGCGAGGCTTATATTTGAACAGGCTCACTCAGGGAGCTGTGTTGGAAATAAATGGAAGGTGTCTTGGGAAGTTCTCCATTCACTTTAGCGTGTTAGATGTGCCAGAAAACCCAGCGTAAAGTTTATTTAATATTGTTTAACCAGCACATTCCAGGTTTATGTAGATCTTTTTCTTTCAGGAATACCCACTAACGTCTTGTAGGACCTGCGAAAGTGGAAATCAGCCCTGATCTGTGATGTCCCTGCTGGACAGGCATAAACAAGGCCAGGCAAGGCCACCAGGGAGCAGTGGGGCACTCAAGGACACACCGCAGCTGCAAAAGGACTAACCTGGAGTGACTAATTCTTTCATATCAGTGCCTTCCCCAGACTCACTCCATTGCTCCTACCTCCTAAACAAAGACTTGTGACATAAAATGCCGGCTTCCTGACCCACTCTGACCCGACCTGATTCTGTTCTCCCCTTCCCACCTTAGAATCGCTCAGCACAGACCCAAACCCCACACAAAGGCCCTGTGCCCAGCCTCTTACTGAAACGCCCCTGGTTCATTTGGTGTAACAGTCCTTTGCTGCAGTACATTAATAAAACCAACACTGGGTGAACCTGGTGGTCTTTACCTATAGGTGTGATCATTCCCCAGCATTTCATAGAACAATGTTTAAGAAAAATTGGACAAAGCCCTGGCTGGCGTGGCTCAGTGGATTGAGTGCTGGTCTGCGAAACAAAGGGTCGCCGGTTCGATTCCCAGTCAGAAAGCATGCGAGACAACAACACATTGATGTTCCTCTCCTTCTCTGTCTCCCTCCCTTTTCCTCTCTCAAAAAATAAAAAATGCAATCTTTAAAACAAAAAGAAAGAAAAGCCAGATGAAATGATTACTTCCTATGATAAAATTCTGCCCATTTATAGCGGAGACACTGCACCCTGCTGAAAATGTCTTGTGTACCAATCGGAAAGCAATTTATATTTCATGAGAGATGAAATATTTATTGTGAAATATTTGAAAAAATAGGAAGAGTGTGTTATTTTTTATAAGTTGCCTCTCGTCTGGCTGGTCCCTCCTGATGTTAACGGTTCTTGCTGAACGTTTGTGCTCTGGGCTCTCTTGGCTTGATCGGGGCTTTGTACCCTTCCCTCCCGCCCTGGGCCTCCCTGGACTTTCTTGGGCAATACACAGATGACCAGAGAAAGACTGAACTGGTTTTAGGCTCAGCCATGTGCGCCTCCTCAGCACACCCGAGTCGGGCGAGCGTGTAAGCAAGGGTGGTCCCCAAAGTCAGACTTGAGTCTTTGAAAGCTCACGGGGCAGCAGAAGTGGCGGCTGAGGAGGACGGATGGGGAAGTAGAGGCGGAGTCCAGGTGGGAGGCTGGTGCATCAGCCCAGGTTAGAGATGGTTAGACTTGAACTCCAGTGACAGGTGGGGAATGGAGATAGAAGCTATGGGACTCGGTGGCCTATTAGATGCGGGACTAAGGAGAGACAGGCCAGCATGTAGACGGCATCCAACGTAACCTGGGCTTTCTCGGGCGTGAGATGAGGCTGTATCATCGGTGACCCACACCTCACTAGCTCTTGCCTCTCCCTTCAAGCCATCCCCAGTCGTTACTGAAGTCTCCGGAAATGTCTCACACACACAAGGACCTGCCTTATTGGGTATGATCATGTGCATGTTTGTCCCTGCAATAAAGGCCGTTGAAGATGGTGTCTCATGACTGTCAGGACTGTGGTCCATGGTGACAACACCGAAGTTTTTTTGTCCCGATGCTTTTTCTGCTTTCATTGACATGTTCATTCTTGTGTCCTCCCATCTGTGTTAATGTGGCAGTTGATAGGTATCTGTATCCCGGGCGTAGGGTGGACATGGGATTGAGAGAGATGCTGGCGGAGAGGTGGTAGCTGAAGCCGTGAGAGGAGGCGAGGGGTCGTGGGGGGTGTGTCAGTTGCTGAAGAACCGAAATGAAATGTGCCATTTGGCGTTCGCAGTGTTCCTTTGATTTCAGGAATACCCTCGGAGCTGCGGCAGCTCCACGTCAGTCACACATGGCCGAGCGAGAAGCTCTGTTACAAATGGAAATGTGAACCGGCCATCGCTCCTGGGCTAAAACTGAATGAACCAGTTTGTTCTGGCGCCTCTTCTCCATGATCTGACGTCCCTCATCGATTGCAAGTATGTGCGAGGAATAAAAAGCTGGCATGTTTTTCATAATCGTGACTGAGAGTTTTCACTGCTGTGTATCTGAAGTGAGCATGGTTTAGACTTTTTATTGTTTCTCTGAGGTCAGAAACATCTGTTGGGAGGTTTCTGATCTTTAATGGAGATTGGGTCCCAGAGGCTCTTTAGGAGCCTTTAGGGAAGGTACCGAGGGGGTGAGACATGTCTGCACTCTGCTCCCTCCCCAGGGATCTGTTCCCACAGGTGGGAGTTTAAGTCAGTCTCTTATCTACAGATGACCTGTGGCTGACCCCGCTCTCTGGAATGTTCTGCCTGCCTCTTTTATCCCTGCACACATCAACACCTCTGCTGGCATTTCTGATAGGATCTCTTCTTTGTGAGCTCTTGAAAGGATCCTGCTTCAGCAGCTCTCTGGGGAACGGTGGGAGCGTTGTTTTTTAAGAAGAAATTTATCCCACACTAGGGACAGGAATGCCTTGTTTTGCACCATTTTATGCATTGACTATTTGAGTGGCAGGTTGTTATTTTCCATTCTTCTTTAATTTGAATCCATGAACATAGTACAGATGCTCAGGTCCTTTTGAACTAGGGGTGTAAGTTCTGATGATCATGTAGCCACATTCCTATCACATTAGCCTCTCTCTGTCGTTCAGAGCAGTTACCCAAACTGAAACCATCTTGTTTGTTTACTTGTTTATGTGTTTACTGTCTATTTTCTCCATCCAGACAGGAAGCTCCATGAGGGCGGGATCTCGCGTGTCTTCTTGCAGCGTCTAGAGCAATGCTTGATCACATAGTAGGGGCTCATGAAATATTTGCCCACTGATGGACTCACAGAAACAATCATTTAAAAACCAACCACACAAAAATGTTCTTTCCATTATTAACTCCTCGTGTGTGTCATTCTTTTTGCCTCTCCTGAAAAATAGTGTTGTCCAAATTTAATTAGTATTATCACCAAATGTCCATGAACTATGCAATATTAGTTGCTCTTGAGGAGAGGCACTGTTGTACATTTTTCTCAAATTTCTTCAGTGTCTGGCTTAATAGCAGACAGCTGGATTCTCATACCGGTTCTGCATTCAGTCTGTGTTGATATCACACACCATTCAGGCTTCAGAAAACCCCACTGTACATTTGTGAATGGGAGTTAAAAAAGACAAAAAACATCTTGGTACAATTTTGAAAATAGTTTTGCCTTCAAAGATGCCCCAAGAGACTCTTGAGTAGCCCCAGGCATCCCTGAAGCACAGTTTGAGGACAAAGATCGATAGCAGCAGAGAAGCATACTTTTCTTGCTTTTGAACTACACTGCCTTTAAACACCGTATCTTCCTCTTCAACATCCTTTGCTTAGCTCACTATTAAAACACGTATGTATTCCCCAGGACTATATCATCGCCAAAGGTAGCCAAGATGCATGCTGAGTGTTGAGCAACGGAGAAGCAACCAAAAAAGTTTAATAATTTATTGCATTCAGATGCATCCGCACACAAACAAAAACATCAATAATAAAAGCGTTTACTGAGCATGTACTATCTGCTCCATATTTTCCAAAAATTATCCCTATCCTTTATACTACTCCCAGGTAAGAATCATTATTAGACTCATCTCATAGACAAAGAAATGGAAGCTCAGATAAGTTAGACAATGTATCCCAGGTCACCAAGCTAATCAGTGATGGAGTGGTGACTCCCAAACTCAAGTCTCTGTTACTCCAAAGACGTGTGTCTTTTACCTTCGAATGGTAAATTACCACAACCTGATGGGAAGGGGGCATTAGAGACAATGAAGAGTCCACTATAGAAATTAACCTTGTTATTTTTTCATAAATAAATCAAGGGATTGAGAAACGTAGTTCCTTTTTATTTTCTCTCAGTGATGGGTACTAAAAACAAAGTCAATGCATTTTTTTTTTTCTGATTTGCAAAGGAACACACCTACAGCAAAAGACTGAAGAAGAACAAAATGCCATCGATGGAAGGCAGGTTACAGTAATTACGGTACATCTCTAGATGCAATACCAGGCAGCCATTGAAAGAGTAAGACAGTACCATGGGTCCTGGCACAGAATCGTCGCAGAGATATGTTGTTATATGAAGAAATAAGGTAGCATAAGGCCTGTTTGTATTAGAAAATGTGTGTATGACTGTGCCCATGTAACTGGTTTCTTACATGAACTCAGCGGAGGGACTAACAGGAGACTCCTTATTTTTCTGTAATCATAATTACAGAAATTACGGTATGGGCAGATCCTCTAAGTTTTCGAGTCCTTCTGGAGAGGAGAACGTTCCTCTCAAAGCTAATCCAACCCTTCTGAGCTCCTCTTTGCCCACCTCCTCCGTCCCCCTCCACCTTTGTCTTCTCCTGAGTTGGAGCCAGGAGATGGGATTAGCAGGAGAGAGGCGGAGCCTTGCCTCACGCTTTCCCCCTGGGCAGCTCTCCAGCTGTCTCCAAAGGTCTGTTCCTCTCACGGGGCCCAGTTGTGGTTATTCAGAGGCCTCTTGCGGGACCCTCTGCACTGCCTAGTTCCTGACGTGGGTGACCTCTTGGGGCTCCTTCTCAGCTTCCCCCCCAGTGCCCGTCCACAGCCTCTTTCTTCTGTGGCACTGGGGTTGGCGGTGGCTCCTTTAAGATGGTTCCAGCCTTGCTAGATGATTCCAGGAGCCCGGACCCTCCCTCGCCTTGCCAGGGCTGGAGTAGGGACTCGCCCACGGCCACCTGCTGGTAAGAAGTGGGCACTAGGCTCTAAGTTCACATCTTCCTTGTCCCCATTCTAGGGGACACAGCGTGACTCCACTCCCCAGAACTTTCCTGCTGTCTCTGCCCGGATGCGTTGGGTGGAGCCTGCAAGTCTTCACAGCCCAACAAAGCTTCCAGCCAGGGCCAGTGACATAATTTGCAGGTAAAAATAGAAGAGCAAGGTCCAGTGCAAAATGGACCCTTTGTTCAAACTGCAGGGCCCTTTGTTCAAAAAGCAGGAAAAAGTGCTGTTAAAAGCACTAAAAGGTAAAGCTATTTTTCCCTTTTGCTTCTATTTATTTTTGTAAAATGAAATTTATTGGGGCAACATTGGTTAATAAAATTATATAGGTTTCAAAAGGTGTACAATTCTATAACCCATCATCTGATCATCTGTATATTGCATTGTGTGTTCACCACCCCGAGTCAAGTCTCCTTCCATCACCATTTATCCCCTCTTTACCCTCTGCTACCTCCCCCTCCCCTTCCTTTTGGTAATCATCGTACTGTTGTCTGTGTCTGTGAGTTGTTTTTTTAAGCTACTTTATTTAAAAATATTTTATTACTATAAAACCTAAGGGGAATGAGAGAGATACACAAGTACTAACATAAACTTACAAACTGCAAAAAAAAAAAAAAATCTAAAAGCATTTTGGAATCATAATTTATATAACACAATCATTTGTTAATGTGACATCTTGATTAATCCCTGGGTTTTTCTGGTTCGCTTTTTTGCAAACTTATTTATGAGGTAATTCAATTGTATACTCTCAGTAACTTTATTTTTAATCAATGTAATGGCAAGTGTCAGCTGCTCTCAGCAAACGTTAGACTATACATCATTTTGAATTTCGAGAGGGATTATTTGGAGGCTACCACAGTACAAATTTACATACGAACTTAAATTCAGACTTACACAGAACTGATTAGTATGAAGAGACAGAACTATTGATCTAGCTGCCGTTCTACCTGTCAATCTGTCGATCAAGTGCCCTGTATCTTTTGCAGGTGCAGTGTTGATTTCTGGCAAGGTGGAGAGAAATTGGGAACAGTCATTCCCAGGCTGACCGCTATTCACAAAGACTTGGAGATGAGGGGGAATGGGATGGAAGGGCGCTTACTCTTAATTTGTATTGCTTGCCACTGGTGTTTTAAACACGGGTACACACTACTTGTTCAATTTAACGATTTGTTAACAAGAAAAGGAACACTTTAAGAAAGAAATGCATGTTGCCTTACAATCTCAGACTCACTTGTTCAGATAATGTTTTGATTCTTGCTCATCTTTCTAAAACCACCAAACATATTTTCATGTTTACTTTATATCATACATAACTCTATAGTTTAGCATCTTTGACTCCGCTGAAAAATGCGAAGCCTGGAACTGTTCCAAACTTAGAGCGTTAAATCGGATTGAGTCCTGCCTTTTCCCAGGCTGAGCTTTTGGGAGGGTAGGGCGTCGGCGGTCATTTCCATGGTTGTTTTTCAAAAGGTGAGCGTGCTCCCTAAGGCGTGAAGAGGGCGCCCAGTGCTGGGCATCCCAAGGATGTGCCGGGAGGACTCAGGGCTGGGTCCCTGGCTGCCTGATGTTACACATAGTGAGAAGGCTGGCAGTGGGCAGGAGGTCAGCTGGGCAGGAAGTCAGGGGGCCACTTGTAGCGCCCCATCAGGGTTTCTCAGCTCCATCAGCTCAGCAAATAACCGCAAAACACCAACATTTGAAATCAGACACCCGAGTTTTCCTATTCCTTAAGTCAATAAAAGATTTAAAAATGTCTTTCAGAAATTATGAGATCTACATTGGATTTAGTTCCATAAGGAAAGGACAGCTTAACACTTAAAAATTAATACATGTAATGCCATTTTAGCATATTAATGGGCTGATGAATTTCAAATTCATTCATGATAAAAATCATCAGCCAGAGGGGAATAGAAAGGAACTTCCTCAGTCTTATTGGAGGGAGCTATTCAAAACGTCTAGCAAATAGCATACGTGTTACAGAAACACGGCAAGGACAAACTCAGACAAAGCATAAAACGAAAATATAAAACATTGTATCTTTTTCAAGTTAAATGTATAGGTTTGTTCAGGGGACATCAGCACTGTGGTGGTGTCCCTGAACAATGATATGCCTTTTCATTTGTTCACATCTTCTGGGTCCTTCAGGGGCGTCCAGGGGCCCCCGGGTGTGGATCTGGCCTTTTTCTTGTTAGGTTTATTTATTGAGGTCTTTCTCTCGCTGCTTCATCTCTGTTCAGGCCACGTGGTTCGGCATGTATAAGCACAGAGTCTTTCTGCCTTCCCAGGCTACTGCTCTTTTATCATCATACAATATCTTTATTCCTAACACTCTTTTGTCATAAATACTGTTTTAATTCCGATATTAATAGAGCTGTAGCTTTCTTTCTCTTTTTTTTTTGCTGCAAAAAGCTTTATTGTTTTCATCTGGTCCAGCGCATGGGCGAGAGCTCTCGGGTGGATAAAAGGCCGCCCCGGGGCTGCAGGGAGAGGCTCAGGCAGAAGCGGGACGCCAGGGGGACTCCGGGGAGCCCCTCAAAGGCCTCTGGGCCCCAGAGGCTCCCAGGCGTGCTTGAGGGTGAGCCTCTGGAAGAGACGCTCGCCCAGCCCAGCCGCGGGCCAGCCAGCGGGGGAGGTGAGCCAGGTGGCCACCCGTCACTTGATGAGCGTCCCCTCCTCATCCAGGAAGTCACAGAGATGGGGGTCTGTGCGCGTAGAGCGCAGGGCACGCAGCCCCAGAAGGGCCCGGGTCCGGTTTGCTCTCCGCGGCCATGGCGGCTCCCTGGCGTCGCGGGTGTCGCCCCAGCCCCAGCCCCCCACCGAAGGCCGGCTTCAGCGCCTCCTGCGAGAGGATGCGGCCACCGCGCTGGTTTTGCATCTTCCGGAGATGCTGGGCGCCCTTGCGCGCCGCTCCGAGGCCAGCCCGCGGAAGCGGGCGCCCCCGCCCCGCAGAGCCACGTGGTGGCAGGGGAAACAGAAGCCCAGAGAGCGGTGGCTGTGGGTGGCGCGCAGATGCAGGGTGACCAGGCGCGTGACGCCAGCCTGGGAGCTCACGGTGGTTCGGCAACGAGGAGCGAGGCTCAAAAAACAGTGTTGGCGGGTCTGGGAGGCTGAGGATGGCGGAGGTGGTTCCGAAGGCGGGGCCTGGAAAAGAGGCTGGAGGGTGGTCCGAGGCTGGGCAAGGAGGTGTCCTTGCGTCTGTTCTGTCCGAGTGCGGGCGAAGCAAAACGCAGATGGGGGCGGGGACCGCCGAGGGCACCGCCCAGCCACGGCTTTCTTTTGGCTGATATTTACCTAATGTATCTCCTCCCATTTTTTGCTTTCAACTTTTCAATGTCATTTTGGGTCTACCTCTTTTTTATTTATTTATTTTTTTTGAGATGTAATTGACAGATAATGTTATATACATTTTAAGTGTACAACAGAATGATTTATTATTTGCCTATATGGCAAAGTGACTACCACAATAAGTCTAGTTAACATCCAACGCTACACGTAGTTACGGGTGTGTGATACGAACTTTTAAGATCTAATCTCTTAGCGACTCTTGAATATGCAATACAGCATTATTAACTGCAGTCACCATGCTGTATTTTACACCCCAGCGCTCATTACTTTATAACTGGAAGTTTGTACCTTTTGAACCTCTGCACCCGTTTTGCCCAACCCCCGCCCTCTGACTCCGCCAATCACCCATCTGTTCTCTGTGTTTATGAGTTTATTGTTGTTTTTTTCTTTCTTTTTTTAAAGTTCCACATATAAGTGAGATTCCACATATTAGTGAGGTTTTTGTGGTATTTGTCTTTTGCTGTCTGACTTATTTCACTTAGCATAATGCCCTCAAGGTCCATCTGTATTGTTGAAAATGGCAGGGTTTCCTTTTTGATGGCTGGATAATATTCCTCCCTGTGTGTATGTGTGTGTATGTGTGTGTGTGTGTGTGTTACATTTTCTTTATCCACCCATCCATGCTAAGGTTGCTTTCATGTCTTGACCATTGTAAACAATGTTGCAATGAATACAAAAATGCAGATATCTTTTCTGAGTTAGTGATTTTGGTTTCATCAGCTAAATACCCCGAAGTGGAATTTCTGGATCATAGGGTAGTTCTATTTTTAATTTTTTGAGGAATTTCCATGCTCTTTTCCATAGTGACTGCACCAATTTATTCCCCAGAGATATCATTATCCTGGGCTTAAAAAAAAAAAAAGAAGTTAATTTATCGGTTCAAGGGTTCGCAGACAACCCAGCTCCTATACATTTGAAGCCTAAACCCACTTGCAATATAAAAGCTGGAGGTTTCAGTTTCTCTGGAGAGAGTTTCCATTTTGCGCAGGACTCAGACGATAAGAAAAGCTTCTTTGTCTTCCTGAGTTATTCAATAGTTTTCTACCCTTTTACTGTGGTGCTGGAGTTTCAAAGACCTTGGTTTTATGTGGTGTCTTACTTTCAACTTGCTCCCTTGTGCAGGCCGAAGACTTCATTTCCGGCATCTCTGTGTTGGCAGGGAACCTGAAGCCTGTCACTCACTCACCAGGTCTAAGGGCCACGTCGCTCCCTACCCAGTCATGGCATCAGCTCAGCCCTTGCAGGACTGGGCTTCAACACCCTTTTCATTTGTGCTTTTTATCTGCCACATTTGCCTGTGCCATGTTTATTATTATTATTATTAGTTTTAAGGAGAGGGGGAGGGAGGGAGAAACAGAGGGAGAGAAACATTGCCTCTCATATGCTGAGCCACACCGGCTGGGGCATCTGTGCCATGTGTTTGGCTCCTGAGGTTTCTCTATCCTCCTTGAAAGCTTAGAAATGCACTAAAAACATTGCTATATTTAATCCAGAACTTCCAGGTCATGATAGACAGAAATTTTTACTTTTTCTTAAAGGTATGATTAAGTCTCAATGTGACCTCTTATTTCTAGCCTAAGTTATAAGGTTTCTGTTCAACCACTATTCAGGTGGTTTTCCAGGTTGATTGCTCTATAATTTAGCGGCAATTTTGACCAGAATGCCAGCGTGCATAAATTTTCCTTTTTATCATAGTCTTCCATCTTGATAGTTACCCAACTAGCCAGCCAGCCATTCAATTATTTGTGAGCTATTTCTTAAGCACCTAGTATGTTCTGGGTACTGGTGATATGAAGATGACTCGAACATATAGAAACCAATGGCACACACACACACACACACACGGACACACACCCAAGGTAACTCTGTGAGGTGATGGGTGAGTTCATTAACTTGACCATGGTAATCATTACATAGGTGTACTTATATCCAAAAACCATATTCTGCACCTTAAAAATGTACAATTTTTAATTTGTCAATAATATCTCAGTAAAGTTGGGGTGGGGAGAAACAGTCAGAAGTTGATCTGATGAGGAAAAGTTCTTGGATGTGGTAGAACTTAAGCTGAGCCATGAAGATTAAGGGAAAGGTGACTGAGGTGTATTGAGTGCTAAGTACGTGCTGGGCACCGCTCTGCATGTCGAGGTACAAAAGGAAGGAAAACTCTACCTTTAGAGTTTACAAGTGGGGAAAGCAGAGACAGACTAGGAAATGGTTCACGCCAGGCTGTCAAGGCTATATGCTCCAATGGGTCACACATGCACAAGCCAAGGAGCAAGCAGAGAGATGTCTTCTTCAAGGAGGACATGTCTGAGCCTAATGTTGAAAGAGGAGTGGCAGTTAGCCAGATGAATCCATAAGGAAAGAGGCTGACAGTTTTGACTGCATAACATTTAGAACTTCTGTGTAAAAATAATCATGGTTGATGTTTATTGAGCATTTACTATGTGCCAGTTATAGGTTTTTCATAGATGCCCTTCATCAGACTGAGGTCATTTTTGAAAGCTCATCAACTTAGCCAGAAACATCTGATAAAACAGATGAGTGTCCTTCATGATGCAGAAAGCAAGCAGAGCCCAGGTGAAGTCTCAGATTCTGGGGACCACCCAAACTAAAACAATGTCCCTGTTATTGGTCATGAAAATCAATGCGATGATTCACTGGACAGTGTTAAGTTTCATTGTTCGAGTCAAAGTTATTTTTGCTCCATTTGCTTTTTTAAAGTGTATTTTATTGATTATGCTGTTACAGTTGTCCCAATATTTCCCCCTTTACCCCCTCCGCCCAGTACCCTCCTTCCTCCAGCAATACCCTCCTTAGTTCATGTCCGTGGGTTGTGTATGTAAGTTCTTTGGCTTCTCCATTTCCTCTACTATTCTTAACATCCCCCTGTCTATTTTGTTCTTACCAGTTATGCTTCTTAATCCCTGCACCATTTCCCCCACTGTCCCCGCTCCCAGCTGATAACCCCTCAGATGATCTCCATACCTATGACTCTGTTCCTATTCTGGTTGTTTGCTCAGTTTTTGTTTTTATTTTTTAGATTCAATTTTTATTTTGTTTTTATTTTTTAGATAGTTGTGCATTTGTTGTCATTTTAATGTTCATAGCTTTGATCTTTGTCTGGGAAGCACTTTATCTGCCCTTCCATTCTAAGTGATAGCTTTGCTGGATACAGTAATTTTGGTTGTAGGTCCTTGCTTTTCATCACTTTGAATACTGCTTGCCAGCCCCTTTTTGCCTGCAAGGATTCTTTTGAGAAATCAGCTGATAGTCTTATGGGAACTTTTTTGTAGGTAACTCTTCTTTTCTCTTGCTGCTTTTAAGATTCTCTCTTTATCCTTAACCCTTGGCATTTTAAATTATGTTGTTTCTTGGTGTGAACCTCTTTGGGTCCAACTTGTTTGGGACTATCTGTGCTTCCTGGACTTGTGTGTCTGTTTCCTTTGCCAAATTAGGGAAGTTTTCATCCATTATTTTTTCACATAAGTTTTCAGTTTCTTGTTCTTCCTCTTCTCCTTCTGGCACCCCTATGATTCAGATGTTGGTGAGTTTAAAGTTGTCCCAGAGGTTCCTAAGCTTCTTGGTTTTTTTGTTTTTGTTTTTGTTTTTCATTCATGTTTCTTCTTTCTGTTCTGGTTGAATGTTTATTCCTTCCTTTTGTTTCAAATCATTGATTTGAATCCCAGCTTCCTTCCCCTCACTGTTGGTTCCGTGTATATTTTTCTTTATTTCACTTTGTGTAACCTTCGATTCTTCCTTCCTTCCTTTATTTATTTATTTTGCTGTACTCAATGAGTTCTCTGAGCATCCTGATCACCAGTGTTTTGACCTCTGCATCTGATAGGTTGCCTAGCTCCATTTGATTTAGTTCTTAGTCTGAGGTTTTGTTCTGCTCTTTCATTTGGGCCACATTTTTTTGCCTCCTCAATTTGGTAGCCTCCCTGTGTTTGTTTCTGCATATTAGGCAGAACTGCTTTTACTCCCTCAGTAGTGTAGCCTACGTAGCAAAGGCACCTGTAAGTTGTTTGGGGCAGAGTCTCAGGTAATTGCAGGGTGGGGCCACCCGCTTCACCGCTCTGTGGCTCTGTTTGTGATGGGGGCTCAGGGAGGGGACAATGCCACTGCCTGGCTTCTGGCAATTTGCCCAGCACTCACCACATCTCCAGTCACTTCACCCACTTCCCGTCTGCGATTGGCACCCTTCCAGTTGCTGTCCTGGGGTCTGTGTACATTCTAAGACCATGTGGGCCCTTTAAGTGGTGAAAATCTGGCAGTTTCTTTCGCTGTCCCAACCCCCACTGGTTTTTACAGCCAGAGGCAGTTGGGGGTTATCTTCCCAGGGCTGGACCCCTGAACTGTGCAGTCTGGCCTGGGGCTGGGTTCCCTTGCTCCTAGGATATCCCTTCCGATTTTTATCAACCACACGTGAATGTACGACTATCTGTTCTGCTGCTGTGGTTCCTGGTCGGGGCCACCCCACTGCTCAACCCCACATTTGAGACTCCGCCCCTCCTACTGTTTGGATGAACGTGGCTTCTTTAAATCCTTGGTTGTCACACTTCCATATAGCTCAGTTTCCTGATGGTTCTGGTTGTTATTTGTTTTTGAGATCTGGTTGTAATTCTTTCTATGGTTGCACAAGGAGGTGAAGCGTGTCTACCTATGCCTCCATCTGGACTGGAACTCTATTTTCTGCTTCATTCACTTTAAAATAAAATTATTTTCTACCGTAAGAATAAAGCACTAACGAGTTAGCAGTCTAGTGGAATACCTACAAAAATATAAAGACATCACAGATGTTTTATCAAGGACTCAAAGAACAACCTGAGCTTCTGTGATTTGCTGAATTCATGCCCAGACTGTGGGGCACCTTTCTGCTCCTTACAATAGATCATTTCACCCACCAAGTCATGTTGCAAAAATCCTGAAAAGAGCAGTGGTTTCTGCATAAAGGACTGTTTGTCTAGAATTAAATTAAGCTCAACAGAGATGGAGAACGAGAGACCAAAACTGACTTCACTTCCACAAAGGGTGAATGCCTAGGGACCTCCGAACCAGCTGTTGTCATACGAGGAATTACCTTAGACCACGGAGTTACTTCACATCCTTGGATTGCATTATAATAAGACAGCAGTAGGTTTGCTCAAAAAAGAAAGAGGGCAAGGTAAAAAGGAGAAGGCATCTGTTATTTCTGGTGAGTTAAGCCTTCTAAAAATATTTCTCTTCTAGTGACCACTTGTTATTTTGACTCTTTGATCTTTTACTCTGAAATAGGACCTTCTAAACTCTCTTCCTTCCCTCCCTGGGTTTGCAAACTGGTGATACTTCCTGAACCACAGAAGCAGAGACTTCATTTTGCAGCCACAACCTTTGGAGACAAGCAGTTGTGGTGAATAAAGGAGGAAATGTTCTAAATATTCTCGCCAAGGCTGAAGAGCGACATTTTCTTCATTTGAAAAATTGTATTCAATCTACTGATTCTAAAGAAACATACTTTAAAACAGCTTAGAGTTTAAGTCCTATGGTCCATACCACAAATGTGCACCCCTATGTTCATAGCAGCACTGTTTACAATAGCCAAGTGCTGGAAACAGCCTAAGTGCCCATCTGTAGATGAGGGGACCAAAAAACTGTGGTACATTTTCACAAGGGAATACTATGTAGCAGAAAGAAAGAAGGAACTCCTGCCATTTGCAACAACATGGCTGGAACTAGAGAGAATTATGCTTGGCGAAATAAGCCAGGCAACGAAAGGCAAACATCATACGATATCACCTAATACAGGAAACTAATGAAAAACAAACAAAGGAGCAAAATTGAACCAGAGGCATGTAAACAAGGAGCAGACTAACAGTGACAAGGGGGGAGGGGGTGGGAGAGAAGGGGATTAAGAAGGGGAAGGGTCTCGTCAAAGAACACGGACATGAACAACAGGGTGGGGACTGACTGTGGGAGAGGGGGTGGGCGGGGTGGGGGAGCAATGGGGGGAAAAGTGGGACAACTATAGTAGAAAAACAAACAAAATTTTAGTGGGGTGAAAAAAAAAGAAAGCAAAATAAATAAATAAATGAGCCAGCAACCCCCCCCCCCCCAAAAAAAAGAAACTTCACATGTAGGGGAAAAAAATTGTGTTCAATCTATCGATGCTAAAGAAACGTACTTTAAAAGTGCTTAGTGTTGAAGTCCTATGGTCCACACATAAGCGTTTCAGTGAGCTGTTGATGGAGCAAAAGGGAAGAAAGGGTTCTCTCAGGAACCAGCCAACTTTGCAATCAATTTTACATTAGTCAGGCTGATGACTGGACCAGGCAGAGAGGACCTCATGAGATTTTTTAAATGCTTGCATCATTAAGGAGTCTTGGAAGCATAATGGCTTTCCAGGGGATTGTTTTATGAAAGTCAGGCTGAAGTCTGCTATAGTGTCAGGAGGCTCCGGCTCTTGATTATAAAGCTTTTCTTAATTCGCTTCCTCTCCACCTCCTCCCCCTCCTCCTCTCTTTCCAGCAGGAGAACTTTACAGCTTGAGCATTTGTGTTTCAATATCCTCCCCTCTCCCCCTGCCATCCAAGCCTGATTTCTGTTCTTATTTATGTTTTTTTCTCATCTTAACGTTTATTCCTACGTGTTTATTCTTAATGTTTTAATACATTTTTATTATAGGCTTATTTATTGTAATGTTCCTTTGGTCCTTTTGTGAACGTGTCTGGGTATAAATAGGTTCAAGTTCGGTGAGGATCTAGGGTGAATGCAAGAAGATAAGTCTGAAAAGATAAGAGGTCAGTCTGAAAAGGTAAGTCGGTGTCAGGCATTGGGCAGGGAGTCTCAAGCAGGCTGGTGGCTGTCTCTGCGGGGCAGCCTGGTGCAGTCCCTGGGCCCTTTCCTCCTGCAGCCTCGCCTGGGATCCTGGCAGCTCCCCACATAGTTCTTGGAAACCTGGCAGTGACCCTGAATCCACCCCCTGCGGCTGCCCCCTTGCTTCCTGGGCTGGCTCTGATGTCTGCTGGCGTCATCTCCAAGTGTGAACTCCCAAACATCCTTGGTTTCCATCTCATTGGCACCCAGAGGACACGCTGGCATCCTAGAATCTCTCTAAAGCATCCCCCACTCAGGTTGCTCCTCTGCTTGAAGGGTTTTGCTTGTTCTCAGATGCAAGTGTAAGTTCATGAGCTTGGCTCAAGATCCTGGCTTACACCCCAGATCTACCTCTTCCTAGCTGCATGACCTGGGCAAGTGATTAAACTACTCTGTGCCTCAGACTCCTCATCTGTACAATGGGAATAACAAGAGCACCTACCTCCAGAAGTTCTGGTGAGTTAACATATGCTAAACTGAGTTAACATAGGAAAAACATGAGACCAGTCCCTGGCACAAAGTAAACACTCTACATGTGTGTTAGCCTTATTGTGATGAACTCTTCAGAGTCACCTTTGGCCAGTTCCCTTCACACAGTGTCTGGTTACACATGTCCTCAACTACTTGCAGTTTCCCAAATGTCCTGCCTGCACCCTGTTCCCTCTTACCTCTGGGTGTTTTGTGTAAGTTTCCTTTCTCTGAAAGTGTCCATCCCCACCCCCGATCCCCAGCCTCCCCAGCTCTTCCTCATTCTTATCTCAGCCGAGATGACACCTCCTCTGGGAAGCCATCCCTGATTACTCTCCACTCTCTCCCTCCCACCATGTGTATTTTTCTGTGTCCCCCTAGAGGCCAGGAGCTGTGTGTGGCTCACTCTTGTAGGAACTATTACAGTTCCTGGTAGACTAGGTACTCATTAAACTCTTAATGAATGAATGTCCTGGTCAACTCAAGGCACATTGTAGATGAAAAACGTAGGCATTAGGATGATGTGCATCTGAAATAAGATGACATAATAAAGTTCCAGCCACATAATTTTAAAGCTGGAGTGACTCTTAAGCTGTTTCTACTATTTTCCACTTGGTGGCACTACTTTAGATGGTAACCAACAATTCCTACCAGGCTGTCTCAGGATCAGTCTCAAATTATGGGAGTATTTCAGAAACTTGTGCTTTGCCTAAAGTGCTAACACCTTATATACCTGACTAGGACTGAAGAATTGATGAGTGGTAAAAGACTATGGGGAAGAGCAGGGGAATGCTGGGAAAGGAAATCTGATTGTACCAAGGCGGTGCAAGGATCAGAAGGGTCTGTGAGAACCCGGGGTCACGGCCAGGAGGCTAGCTGAAAATCCAAGAATGCCAAACTCAGTCCAGAGGGCAGGGGCGCCAGAGAGGCAGGAGAGGGAGAAAGGGGAAGGAAAGAAGTAGATAAGACCAAGTCGGCAACCATGGATGAGAACACATTCCGAAGTGGGTCAAATCTGGGATCCAAGTCCTGGGATACAAATCTAGGGGCAGGCAGGGCTGGGGCAGCAAGCCAGGATTCAGTGCAGAAGGGTCAGCCACGGCTGCTGCTAAGGCTCACCAATGACTACCACGAAGACGATTACACGTAGGATGTTTATTTCAATGTGGGAAAAGCGTTAGGGTTTCTCAGTGTAGGGGCTTGGAATTTCTCTGTGCTTTTCTTCAAGTCACAGAGAATTTTTTGTGCTGGTCCTTTACACAAAATGGCCACTGAGCTGGGGAGTGATGGCCACTGATCAACGCTCCCTGCTCTGCGCTGCCACCTTCAGGTGTGTGTGGCTCAGAGGTGGCCAAAGTGTGGCCAGCCAGGCTGGCCTCTCCATGCAGTTGTGACTGTTGACGGGGTGACCGTGGTCATTCTCATGGTCTTCCCTTCTTGATGACATGAAGACTGCACATTAACTAATAGATCATTTCCTAATTATCCAAACAGGAGCCTAGAGACTTCTAATTTTTTGAAAACCCTCACCTGAGGATATGTTTTATTGATTGGTGGGGGGCACTGATGTGAGAGAGAAACATTGATTGGTTGCCTCCCGTATGTGCCCAAATCATAGATTGAACCTGCAACCTAGGCATGTGCCCTGTCCTGGAATTGAACCTGCAGCGTTTTGATGTACAGGACAATGCTCCAACCAACTGAGCCCCCTGGCCTGGGCAGGAGTGACTTTGAAACTGTCACTTTTCAGGACAGCATAAGGGCCTTCTGTCAGTCGGAGTTTCTGTAGGTAAGAAAAGAAACAAACCCAGATGACCTAAGTAGAAAAGGAATTTATTGAACATATATTGGGTAACTCACAGGAATTCTGGGAAGGCATGAGAAGCAGGCTTGGGAAATGTGCCAACTGGGGACAACACTCAAAATCGCACTGCGACGGTGGTTGGGTAAGGGCACTATTCAGGATTCGCTCCGCAGGATGTCGGTGGCAAAGCGATTAGTGAAAATAATGCAGCCTTGACATTCTGTATATTCTCTTGGCGCCTTTTGATACATGTTCCAAATGAACATTAAGCAGCATGACAGCTTCGTGATTATTTACCCTCCGGTCTTGTCCATGCAAATATGGAAAAACAGGCACGAGCATATGTCCCCCTTGATGGCAGAGCAGAAGTGTCATGTTGGTTTCCAGTGCTGGGGAAGTGTCCTGACTCTGCCTTTTTCTGTCTCTCTGCAGGGTCTGTCTCCCCTTCGGAACACGTGCTTCCCTGGGCTTTTGCGATCCCCATTCTCTCCAGCTTTGTTGCCTGCTTCCTAAAGGTTCCTTCTGGGACCATTCTTCCCTTTATCCTCCCATGCTGCCTCCTCCCCTTTTCTTCTCTCTCAACATCCTTCACCAGGAAGGATTTCCTTCATACCCCTGGCTTTGTAGTTAACAAGCTGATGATTTCAAAGCCCTTAGCTCTCTCCTGAACACCCAACCAGCAAGCGACTGGACAACCCCTCGTGGATGCCCCATGGCCCCTCAAACTCAAAATATTCCAAGCTGAACCTGGCACCATCCCAACCACGCTTGCCACTCCTCCTGTATTCTCTGAATCAGTGAGTGGCAGCAGCATTAATTCATTGTCCCAGTCAGACACCTCGGATCATCCTGAGTCCCCTCTGCTCTGTATCTTCCACATCAATCCCTAGGTTCTGTCATTTTTATTCTTTTTTTTTTTTAAATCCTCATCCAAGGATATATTTATTGATTCCTGAGAGAGAGAGAGAGAGAGACAGAGAGACAGAGAGAGGCACATAAATATGAGAGAAAAACATTGGTGGCCTCTCCTATATTCCCCGATGGGGATCGAACATGCAATCTAGGTATGTGACCTGACAAGAAATAGAACCCGCAACCTTTTAAGTGTATGGCATGATGCTCCAACCAACTGAACCACCAGCCATGGCGGATAAAGATATTTTTACTTGGAAATCTCTTTATTAGTAGACCCAAGGTTGCCACTGTTCAGGTTTTGTCGTTGATGTTTTCAATTATGCTCAAGATAAACACCTGTGCTCTGTTTAAATGGGCATTGGCCAGTGAGAAAGAAGGAAGACTTTTGGCCTTGGCGTGCTTGCTGGAATTGAGTTCGGTTTGGAACCACAACCTTGGCTTCCACAGGAAGCATACATCCTCAGCTCCGCTGCCTACCACAAATAGGTGTTGATAGTCTGAAACGTTCCCCTTGGAACTCTCAGATATGTGGACATGTCCTTAGCCCGTGGAAACGTTCAGCATAAGAAACACTAAGAAACAGGCCACCGAAAACATTCCCTCCTGTTATGTTTTGGTTCTTTGTTCTACTTCTGCTTATGAAATGCATCGCTGCTGTTGGTTTTTCAAATTGTTTGCTGCTGTTTCACAGATACGCTAACAGCAAATAAAGAATTTTGTTTCGAACAGAAAAATTTACTTACAAGCCCACTACTCTAGAAATGTACTTGGTTGAGCTTTCCAAGGACACAGGCCAAAGGCGAGGCCGACGGACCTTGGAGTCAAGGGCAGAAGGCCTCTGGAGAGGAGGAAAGCACAGAAACGACAGTGGACCCCTGACCATTTCTGAAATGTCGTTTACAGGTTGTTATTCTCACAACGACACCAGGGCACTGAAAGAGCTTTCACACCACGTGGAAACCACTGAGGCTGTTGGCTTTTCCAGAACAGCTGTCCCCGTGAACTCTTCTTCCCCAGGCTCAGCTACAGACTGCCTAAATCCCTTTTTGTCTTCTAAAGCCCTAGCATGAGGATTTGGCAGCGAGAAGAAGGCTGAGCATGACTGACACAGGAAATGGCCCGTGGCTGGACGCGTGCCTGAATGCAGCTGAGTGGGGACAACACACCCGGGCCTTAGCAAGGAAGCGGTGTCACTCAAAACACTCAGCGTCACCAGCTGTGTGTTTCCTTATTCTAAGTGTCTTGATGGTCTTAGGAAGGTAGCACTAAGGGGGGGACACAGCACAACCGACCTGACTTTATAGTTTGGGTAGTTTGTTAAGAAGGGGGAGGGAATGTGGGAAGCAAACTAACATTTATTTATGTACCCTACACTTTATATATACATATGTGTGTGTGTGTGTGTGTGTGCTGCAAAGGAGACTGATCAAGACCCCTGCCCGTGCAGGCTTGAGCACATCGCTTAACTCCCCCGTGCCTCATTTCCCTTCTCTAACAATAACAGTAATAATACTTATGTCACAGTTATTACGAGGATGAAATTATTGTGTGTAAAGCGCTTACTGCTGGGAATATAGTAAGTGCCACGTACGTGCTCGCCACTATTTTCTTTACTAGTTAATTTTAACAGAGCCCTGCTTATCCCTTTGTGATGGAGGAAACTGAGGCTCATGGAGATTAAGTCAATTACCGGAGATGGCAGAGCCTGAATCCAAACTCAGATTTATCTGACTGATCCACTTTCTTCTCAGAACAGGACTGGGCCTGCTCCGTGCTATCGAATTCCCTCTCCTGCTTGCCAGCTCAGGGTTCAGTTGATTAGCTCTCCTTTGTACGGACTAGGGTGAAATCTTATATGACCGAAGTTCTGTCTTTAATCCCCCCATCCCTGCAGAAGGCCAGCGGTCAACAAGTGGGGGTAAGGGGTTGTGGGAGGCGAACCTTCCCTCCGCCATCCTCCCTGTAGGCTTAATTGGTTGTTCTGATGTTGCCTAATCTTCCTCTATCAGAAAGCAGGGGACGGCATAACTGAATAAACTATTCTAATGAGCAGGGCTCTTATTATAGCCTGGGGGATTTAGGGGGCAGTTGGCCTCCTAGATCAGAGCTGTCCAACAGAAACATAACACCAGCCACATAATGAACATCTTTCTAATCGCTACATTAAAAATCTAAAAAGGTGAAATTAACCTTAATCATATTTAACCTAATATATCCAAAATATTACTATTTCAATCTGGAATCAATATAAAATTATTAGTGAGATTAAGTTTTAAATCCATTGCGTTTACACATACAGCCCTTGCGAGTACACCAGGTACCCGTCAGACACCAGGATACCTGTACTCCAAGGGTCTTCTGTATTCATTTAGCGACTATATATATATATGTGTGTGTGTGTTTGTATGTATAGTCCCCCTGCTCCCCCTTTCTCCGCGGGCAGATAGTCCGATGGAAAAAAAAAAATGGCTGAAGGAGTCAAGTCGCTCCCCCTCCCCCAATCATCCTCGATTAGTGCAGTTTTTGCGGGCAGTAGATTTTCCCTGTGGTCACAGAGCGTTTGTGCCAATCTGCACGCTTTATACTTCTCACCCTGCGGGGCTGGGCGTGATGACGGGGGGCACTTCAGGATCTAGAAGGGCTCACGCCAACCCTGGACCCTCACAAAATCCTTTTCGGTGTCCTGCGCCCACGGGTGCAGTGTGGCCTCCACTGACGACAGCACCCCCGGAGGGGAGGGCAGCCCGATCTGCCAAGCAGACACCTGGCAGGGCTCAGGTTTCCTGGACCGGATGGCCGGCCGGAGCCCGGAGGCCCGCGTGGCCCCGGCGGGGCACAGGATGCGCGGTCGGGCGTGCACATCCCGGGCATCCGCCCGCGCTCGGCCCGCGGCGCAGCTGCCGCAGATCCGCGGGGGCCGCCGCCTCCTCGGGGCCTGGAAACGGCACGAACCTCCCCGCCGCGGCCTCGCGGCCTCCCCCTGCGGGGGCCACGGGGCGGAGTTGCCCACCTGTCATCCGAGACGCCCCACGTGGGCCGGGCGGGGGGAGGGTGGGGGGAGGGTGGGGGGTGGGAGGGAAAAAAGGCAGAGGCGGCGAGGGAGCCAGGAGTGAGAGTGGGGAGAAGAGAGGAGGGGAGGCGAGAAGGGAGCTCCCGAAAGCCGCGCGGACAGGGAGTGAAGAGCAGAAGGCAGACTAAAGGGGGCCCGAGGCATCCCGAGAGGAGCAGGTAAGGCGGGACAGGTGAACAGGGGGGAAGCGCCGGGCTAGAAAAAGTGGGAAAAGGAGCCCAAACGCGAGTGAGTCAAGGGCTGCGGAAAAGGGAGGAGATAAAATGGAAAGAAAAGCAAGATTCGAGGGTGAGGAGGGGCGGGGGTCCTTCGAGGAGGGGCGGGGGAGAAACTGGGGCTGCTACGCCTTTACGGTTGTCAAGGCGACGGCTCTGGCCAGAGCGAGGCGCATTGACGTCAGCAGCCGAGCGCTGATTGGCTGCTCCCGAGTCGTTTCCGGTGGAGCCGCCGCGGAGCCGCTATCGCAGAGTAGATCCGGGCAGCGAGGGAAGCGCTGAGAGAGCTCAGCCCGCCGCAGACTCGCGCCCGCAGTCCAGTGCTCGCCGCCTCCCATCCCCAGGTAAGTGCGGTCGGCGAGGGGCCCCGGGGCGGCGCGCTTCGCCGCCCCGCTGCCCGTTTGGGGTTGCTGGACCGATCCAAGATGGCGTCACAGGGAGCGTCGTGCAGGGGGACGACCGCACCCCCTGCCCCTCCTCGGCTGGCGCCTCCCCGCAGGCCCGACGCCCCGGGCGGCGCCTTCGACCCCGATTCTGCACCTCCGAGGCCCCCAGGCCGTCGCCTCGGCAGCTCTGGTGCCGGGCTTCCCGGCCGCCCCGCTCCCCGCCTCCCACCCGCAGCCCGCGCGCTCCCCCCACTTCGCGTTGCTCAGGCCCCCGGCCCTGCGCGGCCTTCGCCGGCCCTCCGCGGCCATCGCGCCTCCGCCCCGGGCGCCGGGGCCTCCTCGCTCGCCTTCCCCCATTTCCTGAAGGACACCAGCTGGATTGTTACCGGCGTGGGCCATGGCTTCCCTCGGCGTTTCTGGCTGATCTCGAGACCCGGCCGTGCTTGCTTCCCTCTGTGCGGTCCCCCCAGCAGTCGCTTTCCCTCTTTCCCGGCTTTCCCTGCCTTCCTCCCCGCCCCCCGCGATTTTAGCCTGGCTCCTAGATCTCCTTTTTTCCCCCTTTCACCTCCCTCCTTTTCCCGATTTTTTTTTCTCCCCCCTCCCGAGGCGGCCTCACCACCAGGGTGGCCTTGCGACCAGGGCGGGAGGAAGATCGGCCTCCCTTCTTCATTCTGTGGCCGTGACTGTGGCCTAAGTGAACTGAAGGGCACTCTCCCGTCCTTCCGCTCGAAAATGCGCGGTCCCTTTAACCCCTGCAGCGCAGGGCAGGTGTGATGCCAAACGGCGTGGACCACGTGAGAGACTCCCCAAGGAGGGGCCCTTTGAGCAGCGGAGAGGGAAGCGACCCCCTCCTCCAGGCGCCCCTCGGGAGCCGATCCCCCCTGGTCTGGGGGGCGCAGCCTGGATCGGCAGGAGGCGGCGGGTTCTCCGCGTTCCCTCGCGGGCGATCCGTTTGAAACTGCATTTTAGCACAGCGCAGTGTCCAAACAGAACCGTCTCTTTGCTTAAGCGGAGAGGCAATGCAGGGAAATAACTTAAAGTATTAATAAATGTTTGGAGGGAGACGCCAAAGGGTTGAGCTCTTGAGACGAAGGGACAAGTACAGCGTCAGTCTTAAGTATAATTGATTAATGACATTAGGGCCATGAAGTTCGGAATGCAGGGATTCACGTGGTGGCTGCTCTGTCTACTTTTTGCTCTTTTTAATACATTACTTTATTTCAGACAAAAAGCAGTTTCCTCCCTTCGACCCCGTTCTCATTGATCTTTGAATTATTTCTCCGTCAGTTGAATACCCGTATTGATAATCCTGCAAAATGTCTGGATGTCTTGAAGCCCCAAAGACCCGATTGATCGTTGTTCTTGGTGACCTTCAGTATCGTTAGAAATGCATAAAATGCTGCTGAAGGGGTAGTCTCAGTTCACAGGATTGACCTGACGCCCTGGCTGGCAGTGTGTACGTCCATCCCCAAGGGAAGGATCTTTTTTTTTTTTTAAGTGTTTCTTTCCGAAGGATCAGAATGAGTCTCCCTCTGCAGCCTTGAACGCACGTTGTCGTGAGCTGCGTACTTTTTCATGGTCTGTTACTTAACCTGCTCTTCCCTGACCCCGGTGAAAGTTGCCAAAACAGCGCAGTAGGAGCACTTTGGCCCTTCGTTCTGGGATCTCTTTATGCTTTTACACGTACAGTTTCACTTCAGTAGTTTTGTGTGCGTTTTATTTGGAAAAGTCTGATAAAAGTATTGATTTTAGTTGTGGACCTCGCTTTTATTTTCTAACGCTACTTGTTTAGTAATTAGGAGTTAGAAGGAAAAGAGTTTATGGCTCTTGTTAAATTACTAAGCTTTTAATTCCAAGGTAGGGTTAGCTACCCATTCTTAAAACTCTGTTTTACTTCACATTAAGGTAGTTTGAATCCTCTGAGATTCATTAAGTGCAATGTATCTATTTAGACTTCGCAAGTGTAAAACTTAACGTATTTTAATATTTTCCTGTCCAGAGTAAGGAAACGGTTTGGCATTTTCTTGGCCAAATCTTTTATAGTTTACTTCATAAGATACGTATTTTTTTCTATTAAGGCTTTTTCCTCTTACCAGTGGGTTAAGTGTGTTATCATTTAGGGACGGAATCTGGGAAAAGACTCGGGAGTAAAAGGTTGCTTTTAAAACTCATCTGTGCTTCCTTTTGTGTTTTAAAATGTTTTGATTACGCTGGTAACTGGCTGATCAGATTCTTTGCCCCAGTGGATCGCGGGGTGGTATTAGGCCAGCCCCTCGGGATAGGAATGTCGTATCGGGAACACCAGCTGTTCTTCATTGTGCTTTCACTTAGCGCCTGGTCGGTGCCCTGTTTACCATTTACACATTTCCCACGTCATAATTTTTTTTTGCAGGGGGAGAAGTGAATGAAATTCCCTTAAGGGCCTGGCTCCTCCGCGGCTGCCTCTGCGGGGTACAGTGGCTCCCACTCCCACTGCCTCTAACCGTGGCTGCCTGCAGAGCCCAGGTCCTGCAGCAGGAACGAAGGCCACCCTTGGAAAAACGCTTTTTCTCAGCATAGCTTTTTATTCCCGAGCCCCCACTTTTCCCTTAAAAAAACTTAGGGAGGGAAAAAAAAAAACAAAAAAACAAACCCTTGTGAATCAGCCCTATCGCATTTGTTGAGTTCAAGGCCGGCCTGGCATTTGCTCTTTATAAATAGTTTACGCAGCCTACGTGCGTGTCTTCCCTCGCAGCGAAGGAGAACCATGGCGTCCGGCAGCTCTGCCGCCACCGAGGAGGAGCGCAGCCTCCGGGAGTGCGAGCTCTACGTGCAGAAGCACAACATCCAGGCGCTGCTGAAGGACTCCATCGTGCAGCTGTGCACCGCGCGGCCCGAGAGGCCCATGGCCTTCCTGCGGGAGTACTTCGAGAGGCTGGAGAAGGTGAACGGGCGTGGGGGGCCCGGGGCGACCCTGCCGCCGCTGGGCGTGCGGCTGTAGGGTGTCACTGATCTGTGTCTTTTGGAAGAAGAGAAATTCTGACCCAGTAAAAAGTCCAGAATAGGATTTCAGAAAGGAAATGCAGCTAAGGTATTTGTAATTTTTAGCAGGAAACAAATCTATATGCTAAGTTTACTTGGCAAACAGGGTTTCCAAACTTGTGTTTTAATTAATACATGAAACTAGCTACATAAAACAACGGGCTAGAGGCAGTTGATCAGAGGTACAGCACCCGCATGGAATGAGAAGTTCTGTAGACCTTGAAAGCAGATAATATGTTTCTCTTCGTCAGCAAAGCAAGCAAACCTAATAAGCTTATCCCACCTTTTAAAACCAAGGTAATGAGGCATTTGAGTCCAGTTTACAACTGTTACAGCAAAACTTAAGCATTAGAAGAGTCCATTTTTTTGTAGAATGCATCTCAGATGAATTGACTGTAGAGCAGAGATCAAGGTTGATGGTTGTCAAAATTGTATTTTTATTTATAGTTTTGGGCAGGACTTGCTTCCTCTTTAAAAAAGTTAAACCAGTTTTTATTCTTTGTTTTTCATCCTCACTGTGTGTATTTCAGTGTGACCAGAGCATGTGTATACACGTTTTTCTAAGGAAAAGGATCGTTTTGCGTCAGACAATGCCTTGATTAGTTCCCTCAAGAAATGATGAACGAGAAAGTCTGGTTTGCTAAATGTTTAGAGTAGTTTGTTTGATTTGCTTCTGTAAATTTGTGAGATAAATTTACAGGTTTTCTTGGGCATATTGAAGTTTTGATATGGTTCATAATGATTATGACCCAATTAAGAGGCGTTGCTTAGGTATTGGTCATTCTCTAATTGTGTAATGGAAATATTTGTAATATATCCCATCGATTGGGACAGTTTCTTAGCATAATTTATTAGTAAAAGAATCTGTTTATACTAAGATTTTAAAAATGTTTGGGTGATCAGGCATTTTGTGCTGTTGCTGAAAAGCTGTTTGTTAAAATTGGTGTTTCATACCATGATTAGAATAATTAAATAACTAACAACAAACAAGCAGTCCCTGTGAACGTGGCCTCGCTGTCTTGGAATTGTAGAAAGTATGGCTTTCTCTTTTTTTTTTAAGCAGTGTCCAAATAATGTTAGGCTGCTTTGGGTGTTTTTGTTTTGAGATAAAGTGCGTTCCTGGAGATCTGGTTCTGAAATGGGTCACTGTAAGGTGATCCCTGTTCTCTGTGGACATCAATAGACACCATCAAATGAGGGGATGAAGTTGGTGAGACGTTACGTGTCTTTTTATAGGGAGTGTTGAATGTGTGGTAGTTGTTTCAAAGCCTGTACTTAGCACAGCACTGATTAAGCACTATCCAGGGGAAGGCAAGAAATTACTGGTTTCTCTGCAGATGGGGTTTTTAGATTTAATGTGTGTTGACTTCTTTACCTCTTAATAAAGGTCACAGCATAACAAACTTTTCCTATAATGCAACAGCCTTTGCTCACTTGCATACATTTTTTAGCTAGGACTTTTAGGGAACTAGATTTTCAATTTTTCAACAGGTCGGTTCTCTACACTAGGTGTCAGGTCTGTATGTCTGAAAATACAGTCATATTCTTGTGTGCTGTTCTCCTTCCCTGTGTTAACCAGGGGCATGTTTCTGGTATCCTCAACTGCTCAGTGCACCAGAAACTCACAGGCGGTCCTTTGAAAGTGTCTGTTTTACTTGGGACCATCACCTGGACTTCAAGTTCCCTTTTATGCATATGCTGATTAGAGCCTTGCCTGTCTGCTAGGTTAGAGGCATTTTAATCGCTACCACCAGTGAGGGTTTCCTGTGTGGCAGCTACTGTGTGAAGCACTTCACATGCATTCATGCTCCTTCTTTCAAATGTGGCAGATCGGTGATTATTACCATCTTACAGAGGTAGCGGGTAAAACCAAGAATGATGATCATACAGTGTGCACAGTAATAGTTTTTGTTGCAGCAGCATATAACCCACATTTCAGTGGCTCTCTACAAAAGACCTTCCTTATGTCTCAGTCCTGTGCAGCTCTGCTGGGCTCAGCACGTCTTATCTTGACTCCACACGTCTTATTGTAGGGCCGAGTGGAAGGAGCAGCCACTATTAGAGCTTCTGCTCTTGAGGCAGAGGGGGGCAGAGGCTCAAGGGGGCAGAGCCAAACGATAGAAGCAGACGTGGTGTGGCATGTCCGCGTAACATTCCATGGGCAAAGCCAGCCGTGAGGTCAAGCCCCAAGTCCGTGGGCAGCAACTTCACCTACAGGGAAGGATGGCTTGGTAAGGGCAGGGAGGGAACAGCAATTGTGAATACATTAAGTGATCAGGACAGAGCCTGGGCATAAAACAGTGGAACATAATAGGGGGGTGGTTTGGGAGGGTCGTTTTACTGCGTGAAAGAAGGAAGCGGGAAGAAACTGACAGAACGACAACAGCAAACAGAAGGATGTAAAAATGTGTCATAATACATAATTAGAAATCGATCTTGATAATGGCTCTGAGTCACCACGATATCTGATTGCTGTTAAAGATGACACTCCTTGAAATACTGTTAAAATCAAAATGCTTAAAAATTCAATTAGATAGAGTTCCAAATGAGATGCTATTTGTGAAATTAGTGAAATTTTCGTGAAATTCCAGTGACAAATTTAGGGGATGGAGTTTGTGTTTTCATTTATACTCTTAGATGTTAAACTCTGAGGAGACTGGCGTTTTACAGTTCCATGGTAATATGGAATGGGAAAACCTTACTTGTTATTGCAGTTACAAGAATGAAAATGAAGCGAGATTTCTGAAATGTGTTTTTAAAAAGTGGGTTACATATTCACACACGGTTCAGAATTCTGCAGGTGCAGAAGGATGTAACAATAACAAAGTCTCCTGTTGTCTTCCTTGAATGCAACCACTGGTCCATAGGCATATGGGCGTGTACAGACGAATTCATATTTAAAAGAGCTTCTTACCCTTCTTCTAATGTGTGTATGGCATTTCACTGCATAGATATACTATAATTTATTTCAAATCATTCCATTATGAACATTTTGGTTGTTTCCAGTGCTTTATTGTGCTACTAAAAACAATGATACAATGAATAACTTTGTATATATATCATTTCACATATATGGATATCTTAGATACATAGAAGTAGAATGACTGGATTTATTTGGTCAAGAAGTAAATGCACTTATAGTCAAATACACAAAGTATATTACATCTGTTTTTGTTATATGTTTTTTCTATTGTGTGTTTTTTTAATTGAAAATTAGAAAATCCAGAGAAATGAAAAAATAAAGCAGGCTCCATCTTTCCAAAAAAAGGGGGAAAAAAAATCAGTCATGATTCTGCTAATAGAAATTAACACTATTAATACCTTGGTGGTTATCGTTCTGGACTTTATTGCTGCGTGTATGTAATAGTTTTATTCGTCTTGACGCCAAAATCAGGGCTGAGTACCATGCAAGAGAAAAACCAGTGGGCATTTTTATTTAAAAAATTTTCTGAAATAATCAGTAAATGCTAGTAAGCTTGTTTTTAATTTGAAAGATGGTTTAGAAAATTATGGCAAATGAGTCAAGGAAGTAGTGGACGACACATTCTTGTTTTTTCATTATCAGGCGTAATAAAGTCGTTCTTTGCTTTAGACCTGAGGAATTTCTTGTTAAGGCTCTAGATTTGGTAAATAAGAATGTGAAATTGTTCATTTCAGTTTTTATATGAATTAGTTGAACAAGATGTTTTTAAAAGCAGGTAAACTTTTTTTGTTTCTTTTTAATTTGACTTCACCTGTAGACACTGATGATAAAGAATTTTTGTAACTGCTGGGAGAAGTATTGTTACATGGGATCTAATTTAAATTCTTGGTTACTGTCACATCATTTCATTATTTGTTTTTTTTCCGAGACTCCAACTAGAAATAAATTCCATGGGCTCAGGATTCGCCCCTATTGGTTTTTATATTTTGCTTTCCCAGCGTACACTTGGGATGCAGATCTAGAGAATGCTTATCGAATGAATGAAATAACCCAGTAATCTAGATGCCCTTGGGTCGCTTTGCTGTGCCGGAGTACGTTTTTGTGGGGAGGGTCTCGTGCCATCTGCAGCAGCATGCCAAGGGCCTGTTCCCTAGGGTTTCGTTTTGCCATTTAGTACGGTTGAGTGTATTATAAATCTTTGTTGCCAGTGTGTTATTACAATGAGTACTTTTTTAGGTGCATGTGTGTCCTCATACTAATGGCTTTTGTCCGTTAGTAAGTGTAGCATCTACTATCATCTGAGAAACAATCCTTTCAGAATATTCTTTTCAAACTGCCCCATTTTTCCCATTTGGACTTGACTTTTCCCCTTAACTTTTACATTGGTAACGGAGGAAGGGATTTGAAGTGACTCATCATTAGAATATGAGACTACCCTGAAAGACCTCATTTTGGAAATCCTATCACTTTTTCAGGAGGAGGCCAAACAGATTCAGAATCTGCAGAAAGCAAACACTCGTGGAGACTCGAGGGAGGATGAAATCTCTCCTCCCCCACCCAATCCGGTGGTGAAAGGCCGGCGGCGACGGGGCGCTATCAGCGCTGAGGTCTACACAGAGGAGGACGCTGCGTCCTACGTCAGAAAGGTGGTTGTGGTGTCTGCGCCTTCGGGCAGTGTTGGGGGGCCCGTGTGATGAGTGCGTGCGTGGCTTTAATAGTACACCGTAAGCAGGATGGGTTGTACGCCCTCTGTGGTTCTTGGGTACTGAGGGACAGGTGTCTGTGAGAACATGCCACCAGAGGAAGTCACTAAGAGTGACTGTAAAACAGTGAATAATTGCATTTTTCTCTTCCATGATTTTTGTTTTGCAGTAGGAGGCAGTACTCCTTTTTCCCTTGAATTGTGTCAGTTTTTTGACACTCTGTAATTCCTATGTGGTTTTTTAACCTTTTATCCTATAAGCTTCATCCTCATTGGGTCTTCCTTAGATCCCGCCTGCCGTTTTGAGTTATTATGGTGCTTGAAGAGGGAGAATGGTCCTGCCAAAGGCTTGTGGAACTGATAGCACCTCATCACAGTTTTTAAAAATGGCTACCATAACATGTTCAGTTTTGTTATTTCTTTAGTTGTTGACTGGGAGCCAAATACCATCCTTTAAATACTAGCCTACAGGTCTGGCTGTAGGCAGGGGGATTAGGTAGTCAATATTTGTTGGATCAAAGGTAGTACAGCAGTCCCTCTCTATATCGCGGTTCACTTATTGCGGCCTCACTGTATTGCGGGGTTTAAAAAATATTATATTTCATTATTTATCGCGGATTTCACTCTATCGCGGGATTTTGCAGTACTGTATACGTATGTTGTTAAAGTTATGTAGATTTAAGGGTGTAGAATGTGTTTAAGAACATAAGTAGTGTTTATAAAAGTGTGGAAAAGGCTTAATAAGGGAGTGGGAAAGGTTAATAAAGGACTGGGAACGGTTTATAAAGTGTTTGGGAATGGTTTATAAAGCCTTAAAATATATATAAATACTAAAATAAATGTAAGGTTCCTACTTTGCAGATTTTCACCTATCGCGGGGGGGGGGGCGGGTCTAGAACGTAATACCCGCGATGAGGGAGGGAATACTGTATATGTGTGTTATGTTGAAAATATTTAACTCAAAGCAGTCTTGTTCCAATACCGTAATGTAGCCGTTCATTTAATTGTCCTACAGATTGCAACCGTGAGATGCTTTTGCTTACTTGACCTTCTCTTCTTTTCTAGGTTATACCAAAAGATTATAAGACAATGGCTGCTTTAGCCAAGGCCATTGAGAAGAACGTGCTGTTTTCCCATCTTGATGATAATGAGAGAAGGTAAGTGCAGGCTCTTTTTTAGTAGTGTTTTCCTGTATAGCTGTGGTCCCCAACTAGTCTCAGTGCTGCACATTTTAAGGCTCATTATTCACCTGGTGAGAATCCCAGCTGAAGATCTAGGAGCTTGAATTTTAAGGTTAATGTTTGAAATCCGCAGAAGAGGCACATGAAATGTAACATGAAGCCTTCTGTCCCTTGCAGTGATATTTTTGATGCCATGTTTCCGGTTTCCTTTATTGCTGGAGAGACTGTTATTCAGCAAGGTAAGAGCTGCTGCCTTTGTGGCTTGCAGTATTATTCTGGGAGAGGAGACTAGGCGTTTTAAAAATGGAAGTCTGTTCTCCTCTTTCAGCCTCCCAGTTCCCTGGTGTTATGCTACTACGTCTTTCTGTTTCTTTTTAAAAGGCACACTTTCCCTAAGGGATTAATATTTCCCTTCCACCTGATGCCATTTTGTATATAGTAACTGTTAAAGGAAATTCCTGCATTTTTATTTTGAACATTGTATCGAATTTTAGAATCATATATCTTATATATTTATATTGTTATTAACCACTTATAAAATAAAATAAAGTAGGAGGTAAGCAAAACTATATTTTCTGCATCATGTAGCTCATCTGTGTATGAGGTTTTATACTTTCTAGTGATCCTTAACCTTTTTGCCCATGTATACTAACGGATCCAATCTTTTGGGTCCCCCTGCCCCTTTGGACTTTGTTATGTACTCTTTAATATTTCCATGGGTCTTTATAATCCATGTATTTTCCCATTTGTGACAATCTGATATTTTGTTATTATTTCGGTTGGTTCTTGTTTTGTTGTCACAGATGTTGGGCAGTTAATACTTTTGTACACATAGGTGGATGGCTGCTTTTTAAGTTATTTTTCAGAGGTTTTTCATCATGAGATGACTGGAAATTTGATCCATTTTATGATTTTTAAAATATATTGCTGGACCGTTTTTCTTGAAAGATTGTGTTAATTTATAACAGTCTCTTCTCTCATAGCACCACTATAAAATGTTTATTATTTTACAGTAATTTGATAGTTTCTTTAATTTGTAAAATTCTTATAACTTTTTAACTTTCCCTTTAGGTGATGAAGGGGATAACTTCTATGTGATTGATCAAGGAGAGATGGATGTAAGATTTAATAAGCAAAAATATGTTGATTATCTTAAATGTCAGTGTATTGATATTTATTGCTTCTAAGAAGTTCTGAACGGTTATTATAACCCTTGTATGTAGATTTCACTAGTACCTCTTGCCAAATATTTTAATGACACAGAAACTTTTTAAAGGCAATTTCTTTAGGCACGCAAGAGCTCAAAGCTTTTGCTGGAGCAGTGGTCACGGCACACATGTGCGCTGTGCGTGCTGTGTGCACTGTGCAGTGAGACGAGTCGGGGAGACTAGACACTGTCATGATCAGGGAGCTTGACTTGGTACAACTTTCTTGAGTTGTGTTTGTAAATGAAATGGGGAGGGAGACTAATAGCATGTCACTGGATGATTAGAAAACTCAGTGCCTCATGCTAGTAAAATGCTTATGGTAACTGTAAGCACTCTGAGTGTACTTAACTTGTCCTGTATTTTGTTCTTCTTTGTACTGAAAACATAGTATATTCTATTTAAAAATAGAGTTCAGGATTCTGACCCCTGAAAAAGGTTTGTTGGTTTTTCGTACTTAGGTGTTTGTGTATGTAGGAAAATCAATCTTTGTCATTTGCATTTTAGGTCTACGTCAACAACGAATGGGCAACCAGTGTTGGGGAAGGAGGGAGCTTTGGAGAACTTGCTTTGATTTATGGAACACCTAGAGCAGCCACTGTCAAAGCTAAGACAAATGTGAAGTTGTGGGGCATTGACCGAGACAGCTATAGAAGAATCCTCATGGTAAGCCCAGGGCTTTGGAATGTGGTTTAGACTACCTGTGTCACTAATGTTTAAATTGACTAATATCGCCACCATAAAATGAGAGTATTACTTTCAATGATTCAGTGCTTTGCATTAAGCCCAATTTAGCATTATTCACTGTACCATTTGAGACAGGGATCTTTTAGAATGAAAGCTGGGCCAGGAATAGCATGGAAGACAGATGTGTGAGCCTAATGGTCAGCTCTTGTCTGGAACTCTCTCCATGTGCTGATAGACACATCTTTACTTACCTAATCTTTACATATCACAGATAGTCTGATAAGTGCTGCTTCTCAGTGCATCGAGTCATTTCAGGTCATTCAGAAGTAATTAGCTTCCCTAAACTGAAAGTGGGTTATTGGTGTAACGCAAATGTCATGTTTTCTCTCTTGCTAAAAGAATAAACAAAATAACAAAACCATTGGAACATTCTGCTGATCTGGTCAGACTTTTTGAGAACTTTGTGACAGTTGTAGATTAGCTATGGATGTTTTAAGTCTCAGCTGATGGCATTAGTCACCTCTAATGGTTTTCTAAATTTGTGTGGTGCCTATCTGGCTGTTTGATAATATGCAGTTAGATGTACTTTGACATTTTCTGTATTTGGGGGATGGGTATGTATGTATGTGTATCAATATTTATAAGTGTATGAATTGCCAGGGTAATTTACTGTGTAAGAATTTTTTATTAATAGGGCACTGTGTGTTCTCCTGTTGCCACCAGATATATTTAACAAAATTTGCAGATAGGACAACTTGGTTAAGTTTGGGGCTGTGGCACTTTTGGGGTGGGCTGTAAGTGGTGGCAGTTTTATTTTTGTGACTTTGTGGAGGGTTGGGGTTTTGGGGAAGGACCCTGAACTGAAAATAAATTCAGCCATAGCCACATATATTACTGTTTTTTGTTTGTTTGTTTGTTTGTTTTTTTGAGACCTGATCATTTACCTATTTTGCATTTCACTAATTGGTGGCGTGAGGAACTCTTTGGCAGTGTACTTGGAGTCCCTATTAGGAACAAGTTGCTGAGAGCTTTTTATTGAGCTGAGGGGCTTACCATCTTCACCATAAAGAAAATTAATTATGTATCAAGAAGCAGCAGCAACAAGCTATGATTTCTCTCTTAATTTACTTGAAACTTATATATTACTTCACAGAATTATGTGATAATGACACTTTTTTGACTCATCATGTTTGTTACTTTTTTTTTATAGGGAAGCACTCTGAGAAAGCGGAAGATGTATGAGGAGTTTCTTAGTAAAGTATCTATTTTAGGTGAGTTTTGGAAGATTGCATGGAGAATTATTAAGTTGAAGGGTTAGCAGTACTTAAGCAGAGTCTATTGTATTTCATAGAAACTACACTAGTTACAATTCTGTTTTTGCTACTAGTAATGTAAAAGATGGAATAGAGAGTTAAAAGTTTGATTAAGTTAGAAGTAATTTTAAAGTGTTTTTAATTTGCTAGTGTATGACAGACCTCTTGATAAGAAATGATTGGAGCTGGGAAAAGTTTTCAGGAATTTTGTGCTACTCATTTCTCCTGGAGAGACAGAAAGGCTAAAAGTGTTGTCCTTCTGGGTATGGACAGTCACGGTCATTCCTCCTGTGACTTCTGTCTCTCTTGCTCCATCAGTGAGCTTATTGGTTAAGGAAAGTGAGTATTCCCAAGAATGCATTTTCTCTGTAGAAAGATTAGGTGTCTGCTGGCTTTCTCTGAAAAACAGTGCTTGAAGTTCTGTTGAAAGTTTGTAGATAGTCTATGTATTGTTAGAACCTGTTTATTGAGAGGGGAAATAGTGATTTTTATGAAGTAGAATGTGTTCTGTCAATTTTGTTACAGTGAATTGATCTCCCCCGCCCCCCACACCCCCACCCCCGTTATTTTTCTTTCTCTGAAATGGTTACATTTGCTTAGTGTCTTGGGCATTAACGTTTGTTCCCAGAGGCCAAACTATTTTTTAGTTCTTGTTGGTTTGATAAATTAATCAGCTGAAGATTTAAATAGATAAATGATTTATATGAACCTCTGGAATAACATGGATGAGGACACCATTACTTCTGGGTTCTGTAATTGCACGTTTGATTTCCACTGAAGGCAGGGTAGGAATACTTAATGTTTACGCTTTTGTATTCCTTTACCATTGGGTGCAGTTAGTATAAATTACCCTGGCCGCCGGGGCCGCCAAAGTCAGGGTCTGAGGGTTAGCTGTGAGTAGCAGGAGGGCCTTGCTGAGACTAGAGGTAATTGAAGACAGGCGCCATGTTTAATTTGAGACACCACTAGAGTATTGAATGGACATGGCCATAGGGTTGATTCTCTCTATACTGTTTGTTTTGAAATTTTTAGCAATACCAGATAATGTGGAGAAATTCTTTTGATTCTTGCTTTTCAGAGTCTCTGGACAAGTGGGAACGTCTCACGGTAGCTGATGCCTTGGAACCGGTCCAGTTTGAAGATGGGCAAAAGATTGTGGTGCAGGGAGAACCAGGGGATGAGTTCTTTATTATCTTAGAGGTAAAGAACTCTGCATTTGGTACTTTAAGAAATTGTACACCATAAGAGAGAAAAGGGGGTTAATTCTGAAGTACACCCTTAGATTTAAAGAATTACCTGACAGTCTTATTTAAAAATTACCTTTCATTTTGAGATGCTGCTGTTTGTTTTTCTGTCAGACCAACACATTTTAAATGAGTTTGGGTCAGAATTCTGGAAGGGGCTATTCATAAAGTAATAGCCAGAATCTGACCCACTAAAATTAACCCTCCTCATGCAAGTCAAACGGACTATGTAGCATAACAAACTATAATTGATTCTGCACCATCTTTGTTAAAGTCATGTGTTTGGGCTGTTTGGCAACCAAGTCTCAAAGGGAAGGGTTTTTAAATTTTAAAAGTTACTATGTTTTATGTTTTTACGGTCCATGAAAATGTATAGCAGATACTCTTGACTGACAAGTAGATCCAGAAAGCGGATTTTCTATGAATGTTCTCAGTAGATGCTAATTGGTTTTATTTAACATGGGGGAGGGTGGAGGGAATCAAAGGATTCTTTTATAAAGGGCCAGCTGGTAAGTAATGGAGGCTTTGTGAGCCCTATAGTTTCTGTCGCGAAGACTCAACTCTGTTGTCATAGTGCAAAGCCGGTATAGACACTATAAATGGATTGGTGCGTTGTTCCTATGAAATTGACCCATAGAAGCAGGTGGCAAGCTCGGACCCCCGCCTCCTCTAGTTTGCTCATCTGCCTGAACCCTTCAAGTACTAGTCCCCAAGTACCTTAGGGAACTGCTGGGTATAAATAGGAATCAAGCTCCTGTGGTCACTCTCATCAGTCAGCTTTTATCACATGAGCACAGAGGATGTGAAATAACTTATGAAATCCTTTTAGTTTTTTCAAAGTAGCTAAAATTGCATAACGTGTTAAAATGCTACCCTGGATTTGAAAGCCTCTGTTTTGCTTTGTGGTGATTTTATTCTAGGGGTCAGCTGCTGTGCTGCAACGTAGGTCAGAAAATGAAGAGTTTGTTGAAGTGGGAAGATTGGGGCCTTCGGATTATTTTGGTACGTAGATTTCCTCAGATACAGACACAGCTCAGGTCACCGTTCAGCGTGGTGCCGTAGCCCGTAATTTGTCTTGTCTGCTCTTGAATTTTCTTATTTTTATTTTTTTAATTTTTATTATTTTATTTACTTGTTTTTAGAGAGGGGAAAGGAGAGAGGGAGAGAAACATCACTGTGTGGTTGCCTCTCATGCGCCCCCATCTGGGGACCTGACATGCAACCTAGGCCTGTGCCCCGACTGGGAAACGAACCAGCGACCTTTGGTTCACAGGCCGACGCTCAATCCACTGAGCCACAGCAGCCAGGGTTGAATTTGATTTTTTAATTGCAGTCTTTTGCCTTTGAGAGAACTAGTGTGAGATTTGACCTTCACTCAGTTAATAGTAACGCTGTTGATTGTCTCGTCTATCATTTCTTTTAAGTGCAGACGTGACGTGGCCTGCACTAAATTACGAAGAGAAGTTCGCATTTGTTTCCCCTCTTGGAGGCGCGCCTCTGGGAGAGTTTCCCGGGGGCGCGGGCCGCCTCTCACTCCCGCTCTCTGCCTTCCGCAGGTGAGATCGCGCTGCTGATGAACCGGCCCCGCGCGGCCACGGTGGTGGCCCGGGGCCCGCTGAAGTGCGTCAAGCTGGACCGACCTCGATTCGAACGTGTCCTTGGCCCGTGCTCAGACATCCTCAAACGGAACATCCAGCAGTACAACAGTTTCGTGTCGCTGTCTGTCTGAGCTGTGCCACCTGTGCCTCCCTCCCTCCTCCCTGTCCTCCCCCCGTTCACGCTTCACTCTCGCAGGCGGCTCTGTTTTCCCTGTTCGCTGCACCACGTGGCCACTGGCATTGCGGCTTCTTGTCTGTTTATATCAAAAGTTGCTTTTATTGCACCGTTTTTAATCTGGAGCATTAACTGAGTGCTCAGACACAGTTAAATAAATAGAGAGTTCTACGGAGACTTCACTGTTCCTGCTTCTCTCTGTGCAGGGTTAGCATTCGGCCTGGGCACTGCGTGCCGTGCGGCGCGGTGAGGGCAGACCCTGCACCGCACCGATTACCCTGGAGGAAGGATGTAACAGCGCAAGGCTTTTTTTTTTAAGTGATACAATTTTCCAGTTATAAGTATATTTCAGACTGTGGCCACATATGCCGTATTTCTTTATAGAATATAAACTGATTTCTCATTCATCTCTAAGGATTAGGAAAAATGGATATAAAAAATCTTAAGAGAGATATCTGCCTGTATTTAAACTAGATTAAAGGTGGAAAAGTGCCCATTTTTGCTAATTGTCAGGTAGATATGCTGTTACAGTTTTTTCTTTTTAACCAGAACTGTTGTTTGTCAAGCTGATTTGCCTGGTACTGGTTATATCTTTTCGTTTCCTCTCCAGTTCTGAGGTTTGTGTAGGTGTGGCTGTCTGTATCTGCCTTTCATGTTCGAAACTGAATCATAGGTTGCAAATATTACGATTTAACTACATCTGCCTCAGCTCACAAATTCTGATTAGACCTTTATTATTACCCAGCTAGTGCCAAATACCGACCATCAGATGCTGACGTGGGAATAAGAATCTGAGGGCCACGCTCTGCGTGGTGACCTTGGAGCATCTGGTTAGTGCACACCTTTCCGCTGACTCCAGGATAATCTCTGTGCCCACGAAGCACTGATTCCAGGGGCTTGGGTGTGCGGGGCACAGAGAGGACATGCGGAGCAAGGGTCAGAAAAATGGAGGGGGTGTTGCTAAAGGTAGAGGCGCCCGGCAGACGGGGCTCATTGGTGGGAACCTTGCCCCACTAAACGCACTGGGGCAAGAGGTTTAGGAAGAAGTTTTTCTTTTCTTTAGTTTGACCCTTTTCCCCTCCTTTCTGCATCGGCTAGAACTTATGGTGGGTTGGGGGTGAGGTGGGGTGTGTCTGTTGTTTCACATTGGTCTAAAAGGCCACTGTGCTGAAAAGTTCCGCTTTCCCGTCTAGCATTTCTTTCTCTGACAGGCTTTTTGTTTTTTTAAAGTAAGCTTGTGTTTTGAGTCTTCACTGTATTTCAGTATTTTCCACCCTTATCAACCTTATGTGTTACACTATTCCATGTGCACCAATGATACCCAACAGTTTATTTTTATTATGTAATTTTTTTAAAACAAAATATCACCGTTCCGTAATGTAGGCACTTGTATTTTCATTGTGATTTATATGTAACGTAGGGTTATATTTGGGAGCGACTTGAGAGCATTTTTCCATTTGTATGCAACTGGCTGTGATTACCAGTCCTCTCTCCTGCCCTTTCCCAGGTTATTTAAATTGGTCATGGTAGGTTTTTTCCATAGATTTGAACAGTTTTTTAGGTTATTACTAAGTTTGGAGTATAAATCTGGGAAAGAGGTTTTATTTACATTTCAGTATGGGAGAGAAAGCCACCTTACTACAAATTTTTTATGTTTCAAAATAATCTATATTAAACGACGGTTTTCTGATCTATACTTTGTGTTTAGCTACCTTTTTATATTTAAAAAATTAAAAATAAAACTTGTGTTCCTATTAGCATAAAGCTTGATTCGATCTTTGTTTAAATGCCAAAACTGTACTTAAATGAGTTAGAATGCCATGAATTGCAGCTTCACATGTATATAATCATGTTCATGTATATTTAGATACATATCATGCTTCCTAAATGAGTCATTTGGCTTGCTGTTTACTCCCTTTTGTAGTTTTTAATCTAAGGAATTTTAAGGCTAAATTTAAAAATGATCACGTTTAAAGCTTTATCTTTGTGCAACCTGAGTGTATGTGAGATATCACGACTGGCATAATTTGTCTTAGCTGATAATCAGGACTTTAGAAGTTGTCATTTCTGGGCTTGCTAAGTGACTTTCTCAGATGTGTTGCTCTAGAAAGTGTAGATGGCCGAAGGACCATTTTGTATCGTTTCCTGGTTACTAGTCTGATTATATTGTGTGTGCTAATATACTCTCCTCTTTTTGTTATAGATTGTCCTGATGGTAGGTCAAGTAATAAAAAAGATTAAATAATTTAAATTCTTAAATGAATCAGTTTTTCTTCTCTTTCTCCTTCTCTTCTCCCTCGACCTCTCCCCCCAGAATCTCCCAGTCTGGGGGGCAAGAATGAAGACCAAAAGTGAATTATGGGATTAATGTTTTTAAAGAGTCACATGTCTTCAGTGGTTTTTCAAGTCAGTTTGTCAGGAAATGAATCTGAAAACTTTGCTTAAAAGGTAACTGAGACATAGCAGAGCTGTTCACAGAGTAGTAGGAGGAAAAACTAACTCAGAAACTGACGGGTTCCTTCTTCGTGAAGACTGGTTCAGTGGCTTGGGAACTTTCCCAGACGTAACCGGGAAACATTATTTTTGGATCTGCATACTTTGTTTTATATTTAATAGCCACTTAGATATTTAGGTATGTTTATATATTTTGCATATAGTCTTATTTCTGACATCTGTTTCACAGATTTCTGGGGAGTGAGGTGATTAAGTTGTACTCATTATCAGTATTAATTTCTTTACGTCCATGGAGTTGGAGATACGTTGTATTCTAGAACCACCTTTCATTTGCACTGCTGTTTAACAACTAGTCCAGGTTCAGTAATCCCTTCCCTCAACTCACTGGCGTGGGAACACAGAGTTATAACAGAATTCAACTAAAAAATATCCTACGTTGACTACTGGTTGTAGTTTAATTCCCCCTCTAAAACATTGGCTTGTATAGAATTGGTTTTGTGTGTGTGTGTGTGTGTGTTTTAATGACAAATACCCACATTTAAAAATTGAAGTAGCATGATGTCAGTTTTCCTAATACTGTTGTATCTCCAACCACAAATTAATAGCTGAATCTTTTGTAAAACAATCTTGAGAAGCAATTGCTGGGACACCATTGACTGCATCCCCCAAAGCGGCTATCATAATAGCTATTAGCAAAGGTTGCAGATAGAATTCAAAAGGGGGAATTGTAAGTACTCCGTTGTGCCCTGTGGGACTTTTACACAGACACCAGAACTGTGTACCTGTGAAGTAAGAACTTGCATATTGGCATATGTTCAGAGCTGTGACTCAACCCGATTCTGCTGTGACTACCCGAACCACGAATGAGTGTAATATTTTCATTTTGTGGATGTTCTACCAACTGAGCTCAAGTAGCTTTGTGAGTTTAAAAGCCACCACTAGATGGAGAGCTTTTTTAGTCATTTTTGTTAATCTCAAAATGAGCTACAGTTGATTCTCGTTCACAGATAACGCTATTTGCCCACTTGCTAAAATTTATTTATAACCCCAAAGTGAGGACTCGCAGCTCTTCACGTCATTTCCAGACGTGCATGGTAAAAGGACGAGTCTCCCAGCGCGCATGTGCCCACGTCAGGCTGAGCGAGGCGATACTCTGCCTGTTGTCTGGGTTCTCAGACTAGAACCAGGTGCCTCTCTTCATGGTCTACTTGGTACCACTTTTGTGCATTTTTGTCCTTTTTGTTGGTGACTTTGCTGTTTAAAATGGTGCCCAAAGGCAGTGCTGAAGTGCCAGCCAGCACTTCTCAGGGCAAGAAGGGTGTGGCGTGCCTTACGGGACAATAAGGGTGTTAACTAAGCTCCTTCCAGGCATGAGTTACAGGCAGTGCTGTGGACCACAAGTTTAATGTTAACAAATCAATACTATGTGTTAAGGTTTCTTTAACACACATGAACACCTAAAACAAGATTATGTATTGACTGGTTGAGAAAAATGTAACCAGAGGCTCACAGGAACTAAACCCTTGTATTTCCTCTAGGAGCCAATGGGTCAGTATCCATTAACTTAGTGTCTGGTGACTTTATAGGTCATAAAATTACCATGAGTAAGAGAATCGATAATTTTTTTATTTACAGTCTTCACACTCAGATGTCCTCACTGGAAGGATACAGTGAATTCTTCTAAATGCCTTTTCTCCGCCAAGTCACCTGCTTTAGGAGTCCCTTGCACTTTGGAGTTTGCTGACAGTAGCAACAAGGACATGTTCTACGTAGCCAGGAGGATTTCTATGTCGTGGGAAGTTGCCCAAAACGAGCCTGGTGGGAGAACTGGCTGGTTCTAAGGAGAGAGGCTTGTTCCCTGCTGGTTTTGACAAATGATAGTCTCAGTTTTGTTACTCATGAACACATGATGGAAGGTCTAAGGTAAGTGGATAGTTAGGTACCTAGGTGCTCCACGGGCTGTGATCAGATTCAGTCCTCTCAGTTTGTAAAGCCCGCCCCAGAGTGTATTCCTGGCCGTGGGAACACCCGCGGATTGTCGTGGATGCAGCTTTGGGGTGGAGCGTAGCTTCCCTTCCTGCGGCTCTGCAGTCAGCAGGGCCCAGCACTGTGCTGCTCTTGGAACATCTGCCCGGGCCTCTCTCCCCACTCTGTGTGAGGTTACCTGGTCCCTACCCCGGGAGTCACTGGCCCGAAACAGGCAAGCAGCTCATGAAGTGGGGAGCCCTGGGCTGCAGGAGTTACCACTGTAACGGAGGTCTCTGTGATTAAGGGTCCTCTATTCATGAGTTTGTTTTTTTTCCTTACATAACTTCAGCCCTGGCCGGGTAGCTCAGTTGGTTAGAGCGGCATCCCGATAACGCCAAGGCTGCGGGTTCGCTCTCAGGTCAGGGCACACACAAGAATCAGCTGAGGAATGCATACATAAGAGGGACAACAAATTGATGTTTTTTCCCTCTCTCCCATCCTCTGAATCTGTCAATAAAAATTTTTGTTTTAAGAAATATAACTTCATAAATCAGGCAAGATGCTGTTGGGTTTGTATTACGGTGGAAAGAACACGGTGGAATAGGTTTAAGTCACCGAGTTGTGTGGTTTTCATTAATCTCAGCATAATTTTTCTTGTGGGTGCTTCGGAAGCGGGGGATTCGATCTGTGTTCGGGAGGGTTGGAAACCTGTGTGTCCCATTCTCACATGTGGCTGGAGCTCAGTGAATGGCAGTGAGGGAGACGTAAGGTTTGGGGGCAGAGTGCTGTGGGGTGGCAGGGTGGGGACATTCCCGTGCTGTTGGTCCTATCGGGGCTGACTTCGGACACATGGCAGAAGTCTTGGATGCCTTCTCTCGTCCTTGACCTTGTACCCTCTGTAGCAACAGCTTCTTCTGCCCCTCTCACACTTGGACTGTATTTGAGCTGCTGCCCTTTATCTGTAAGTTGATCTGATGTAATCAGGAGTTTTTACTTGTTGACTCATCACTGTAAATATGAATACTTTCCTGGCATTTGTGATTTTAGTCGTGAATTATGGAATAAGAAACAGCCTCTTCTTTAAAGGTGCTTCAGATGTCAGCAAGTCAGTAGGGAGAAGGTGGAGGAGACGGGGAAACCTCCAATATACCCACTTCTGAGGGATATTTGCAAAGTAAATTGATTTAGTCCTCTTTGAGAAAGCAGTGGAGGAAAGGGCATCTAGCCAGGCCTCTCCCGGTGGTCCCTGCTGCTCTAGGGGGGCAAGTGGGGGGCAGTTCCTGGACCTTGGGGAAGATGGTGGTTAGTGAGCCGCAGGGGGCCCTGGCTTTCTCCTGCCTCAGTCCCGGCATGTGTACCTGCTGGGCCCAAGCCTGTGCTCTCCCTCCTTCAGGCCCACCCTTGTTCCCCTTCATCCAAGTCCTTCCTGTTAGTAGGTGCTAACCTTGACGTACCTGATGTTATTTCAGTTGATGTTTAGATAGTCTTCAGATTGAAACGTTCCTTTTCTGATATTCTGAGCAATATTGGAAATACCTCCTGTAATAACATTTCTTAGAAATTAGGTTAGAGGACCAGTCAGTAATGCTTACTGTCCTCAGATAGGGCCCCAGTGACTGAAACTTTTAAGGAGAAAGTGTGAGGTGTACTTTGAACCAATCTGAGAGTTTGTCGTTTCAGATTTCTTGGCTTGCAATGTGCCAGATGCTTGATCAGGAATTAACCCTTGTAGGTATAATAAGAATCCAGAGGATAGTTAGGCATCCACTGGATGCCCTTTTATTTTATTTGTAACAGTTAACATTCTTCTGGGAACAAGGTTTCCAGACCTTTCAAGCCTGACGTGTACCCAGATTTATCTGATTTCCCAGGGGGCCCAGGAGCTGGTCTGTGGCCTGGGTGAAGCCGTGCTCCCCGGGCAAGAGGGAGCCAAGGCCGTCCACTGGAGAAGCCGCGCGCCGAGAGGGAGGAAGGAAGGCCGGTGGAGCCCACTTTTGCTCCTTTAGAATCATCCCAGTGCCCTGCCCGCTTCCTGAGCTCACGTCCCAGGACCCCCAGCATCGCCTGGGGCGCCCGAGGACGCCCGAAGACGCAGCGGTCCGCACTCGAGGCCACGGCTGGCTCCAGCGGCAGTTCCTGCAGCTTGGCTCGTCCAGCCCCTAGCTTGTCGGGTTCACCTGGCCGTTGCCTGGGGCCGACTGTTCTGCCGGGCCGCTGGCTATGACACTGTGCTCTCCGTGGGCCTCGACGCAGCCCTGCACTGTCCTTAGGACGATGTGGAGCCTCCGGTCCAGGGCAAGGAGGTGGGGCTCCGCGAGGATGGGGCTGAGCTGGTCCTCCAGCAGTGACTCCCGCATCACATCACTGAGTCTGTACTCCGCCTGGGCCAGCAGCTGCAGGTGCAGAAGTGTTTTCTTCTTTATCCTGGGAGGACAGAGGCATAGGAACCACGTCAGTAAGCGTAAAGAACATCACAATCTGCACCAGCTGTCTCCACAACAAGCCGTTGTAGCTGATGCTCTGAGAGCCTCACCGTGAAGGACTTCTCAGGCACATTTTTAATGAAAACACGGTGAAAAGGAGCGACTGGAAGATGGCCCAACACCTGGCAGGCCTCCAGCTGCCTTTGGTCTGCGGGGCCATGTATTCTCTACTAGCTGGCCCGTACCCCCCGACGTTGCTAAGGGAGTCGGAAGTGACGGTGACTGTCCAAGGAGGGTGAAAGCTACAGGAGGTTTCCAGTAGTGAAATGATGACATTTGCCATCTCCAAAGCCCTACTGCTGGCCTCCAAGTTGTTCCCTGGCACCTTTATAATACTTACCGGTGTCAGATTCCCAAATGAGAGGGGGGTAGGACTGACTTTGACTTTAGGATTCTGATTTCTTCCCACATGGGAATCTGACTTGGACTCGGATGGCTAGGCAGCCTATCGCCCGACTTTTGTCATAATCAGCCAGCCCTCCTCCGGAGGGGACCAAGCAAGGGAGGCAGGAGGGAAGCACGTTTACATTAACCCAAGAGGCGGATGAAGAAAACGCAGGCTTCATTCAGCGTTCCAGCTGAAAATGAACGAGATGGTTTTGCCTAAGTGTGAGTCACATCTAATTAGCTCCAACTGTGGCTGAGCAGCTGGACAATTTCACAAGCCTGGGGAGGCCAGGGAGACAGATGTAGGTCACAGAGCCTCTCGAGAATTGGTAGCCAAAGGGGTTGGTACTTCCTTTCAACCTGACATGGGCTTCCGGGACTGGAATCAGAACTGTGTTAGACGGTGATCAAGTAGTACCATTCATGCGCTTACATGTGAGCACTGGGCGACGCAGAGGTCGGATGAGTCATCAAAGACAGGCTCTGTCAAAGGGGGTGATTATCTGAGTGGGCTGAAGATTCAAGTTAGTGATTGGGAGTTGTTTTTTTTTTTAAATCCTAACTCATCCCATGCTGAAAAGATGAAAGAATCTGAGCTGTCGTTGGGGAAAATTCTGTCGGTGGTAATTCCCGTCATTCTACCCACCCATGTCCTGGACCAATGAAAACTGATGATGAGCTTCAGAACTGGGTTGCAAGCAGGAGGAAGCGTCACACCTGCGACCTGCCCTTGAACTGGGAGCTCACCTGCAGCACTGGGAGAGTGGCAAGAGGATGGAGATCTCATCGTGGGAGTGTCGTCCAAACCTAGGGGAAGACACAGTCTTGGTGGGTGGCAGGCACCATCTCCCTCCTTAGTTTTTTTTTCTCTCTTCTCTCCCTCAGCCTTTTTTTTTTTTTTTTTTTTTTTTTTTGACGCACAGCTTGGGGTAAAATGTCAGGGATCCTGGCAGCTTGCCCCACAACCCCTGTCCTCCATCAGGTCACAGAATTCTCTGTCCAAAGATGCTAAAAGCAAGCATTCATCCACTTATTCACCAACAGCAGAGGGCCAGACACACAGGATTGGCCACGCGCCCGGCCCGCAGGAGGGAACCCTCCAGTAAAATACGATGGAGAACACGATTTCACTAGTGCTGTTGGGCTGAGGAGGAACAAGGGCTGCTTTACACAGTTCAAGAGAAAAAAGAGCCGAAACAAGTCGGGCAAGCGGACAGATGGTGACTGCAGCGCCCCTCCTCCTCGGGCTGCGGGTCCCCCTGAGCAGTGGCCAGGGGACGGCGGGGAGGGGCGGGCGCTGGGACACGTACCCCCTGGCGTTGTCAAGGTGAATAAGGAACCCATCTTCCCCAAATTTGGTGAACATCTCATAATGGTGACGGTCCATATTTCCTGTAAAGGAGGAAGGCGTTGCAGACGGGGCCCGTGGGCCAGGGGCCAGGTGCTCCCGACCTGTTTTCTCCAAGGCGTGGAGGCCTTTCGGCAGTTCGGACAAGAGTCTGAACCCAGGGCCACAAGCTGACGTTTCCTCGCCTGAGCTCCTCAACGGAGGCTCACAGCAAGCAGACGAGGTTACCTTCCCAAAGGGCGTGAGATCTGCGTGTGTGTGTGAGTGTGTGTGTGTGTGTGTGTGTGCGCGCGCGCGCTGGCCGCCGTCAGAACTTTTCCTGGTCTTCCCAGGTCCCCGAGGGACAGGAAGGTAGATGACCAGCCCCTTCCCGAGGCCCTCCCACCGCTCCCCATTCACTGGGCACCCTGTTCTTTTCCTCCCCGGTTTTCCCTCCCTCGGTCAAGGGCATCAGTGATGTCAAAGTGGAGGCCCAAAGCTGAGGCCGGCTTGGGCCTGGCTGCCTTATGTCCCTGCCTTCAGAGTGACGTCCCCTTTGCAGGAGGGGAGCGTGCTAAGTTCTGTCCTCTGAGGCCATGGGCGGTCACGGTCCGCGCTGTACCGTGCCCGAGGGCGGGGGGAATCCCACCCTGCCGGGAGCCCGGGGCGCGGGGCGTACCGATGAGGAAGTCGAAGATGGCCATGTCGATGACGTTGAGCAGCCGGCCGCTGCTGTTGTACGGGTAGACCTGCTTCACGGTGTCGCAGTAGAGAGGATTGACCTCCCACCTGAGGGGGAGAACCAGTCCTGGGGCTGGAAGAGCCAAGATGGCAAGGTGTTGGGGGCCCTCCTCACGCCTCTCCCTGTCCCCCCGGACCCCAGCCTCGCTAACCCTGCCCTCGGATTGCCGGCAGCAGCCGGGTACGTGCGCGCGGACCCTGGGCGAAGCCATGGGCGGCCGCAGAGTCCACGTGGTGAGTGTTTCCTGGGTCCTTTGAGGACGCGTTTCCTGAGGATCCGCTGTGCTGGGCGCCGCACTGATGGCTGGGACACCACGTACGAGAGGGGCCATGATGGCGCAGCGGGGATGAGCTGGCTCCTGTCCCTGGCCTGCTCCCTCTGCGGCTCCTCTCACCGAGCCTCTTGGGCCCTGCAGCTCTCCTGAGACATTCCTCGTCGCCCTACAAGCCGTCCTGTCTCTCACACACGCTCCTCTGCCTGGATTGCCACCCCGCACCCTGACAGTCACATCCCTTGTCATCAGACGGGCTCTTAGCCTTCTCAAGTCCCTTAGGATCTGTCCCGTCTGCCAGAACTTCTCTCTGGGTTACTTTTTGGGGTTGCCAATCCTAACGAACAGCATTATGAACCTGTTCACTCGTTAACTAGTAAGAACTGAGAACCTACTATATGCCAGGGGTGTGCTAGGCCCTGGGGATATAATGCTGGGGTCCTTGGCGTCACGGGCTTACTCAGGGGACCAGGTGCCTCCTTGTGGGCCCCTCGATGCTTCTGTGTATCACAGCGGGTGTTGCACTGTGTTTTCAGAATCCGGCTGTTTCTCTGAGCACTCAGCTAGACCATAGAGCTTCCTGAGGGGAAAGCCTGTGTCTCCTTTACGTATCCCCTAGCACCTAGTGTTGGGTACATAGTAGGCTCTTTATAATTGAGTAGATGAACTAGGAGAGACTACACACAGGCCAGTTGGTCCCAGGATCTATACGAGGTGAGGCAAAGGAAGACTGAGGTAGCTTTTGGGGTCCAAAAGCCAGGCTAGCCACAAGTCCTTGGTATGGGACTGTGGTCACTCAGGGACTAACGTGTGTGGCCACGTGGCCGGGGGCCAACTTACTCCTCTTTTCCCGCCAGCGTGTAGGAGCGGATCCAGGGGTTAGGCACAGACAGCCGGGGGGCCAGGTTGAGGGACGGCAGGAACGCGGAGAGGGAGCCCTCCAGCAGGTGGGGGTTGCCGCAGACAGCATATTCGGTCTTGCACATGTAGGGACACTTGGCGAAGAAGCACACGTTGCTGGCTGGAGGACGGGGCAGGGGAGAGGAGGAGTACGAGAAAGGCCTTGGATGCAGATCATCTTCCCGCACCAAGAAATCCCCTGGGAGGGAAGCGGACCCCTGAACTTTTCCAGGTGGCGAATGCTCTTCAGCTGAGCATCCTGAGCACCAATTTTCAAATGTCTCAGAGCAGAGAAAGTGTGGCACCCAGCCCCACTGCCTCCTATTCATATGATTAGTGGTCTTTATTTGCCCAGATAACATCTGATTCCAGGGAGGTCGCCATTGTCATTGGGTGCCCCGCCCAGGCTAGTTAGCATCTCATGTATGACCTTTCCTGTCCTCAGTTCCTCTTGTGTGAAGCTCAGGGAGACCAGAGTAGGAGTGCTGGATGGCAGCATATACCCATCCCAGTTATGGATATTGCCACTGGCAGGACAGACCACTGCTGAATGTAATGGCAGCCACGTTGGCCTACTGTGTTCTTAGACCCAGGAGATTGCTTTGGCCAGTACTCTACCTGGAGAGACAAAGAAAACACTCTGCAGGATTTCATTCTTGGTGACCTCTAGGATTTCCTTGGTGACATTGACTAGTCTCCCCGCTGTTGGTGGCACCCGTCGGAAGTCCAGAATCCTGAAAGAGAGGGAGCCCTGTTCAGATCTGAGGGATGGCCAGGGAGTTTGAGGGTTGCCTATTAGAAATGGACTGGCATTTCTGACCACACTCAGCTGTGGGAGTCTCTGTAGGGCTGAGTAGGTGATGCCCAGGGCAAACCTACCATCGAAAGGGGTGGGAGAAGGAGCAGAAGAGGAATCCTCATTCCATCAAGCCTTTTGGGCAAACCTTCCCCCGGCCAGGCTGTGTTCTAGGTTAGAGCTTCTCATATTTCAATGTGCGTATGAGTCACGCGGGACCTTGTTCAAATGCAGGCTCTGATTCAGTGGGTCTTGGGTGAGGCTGGAGAGCTTCCAGGTGGTGTCTGGCCTGCCAGTGTACAGACCACACCTTGCATGGCTATGACTGGGAAAATATGAGGAGCCAGGGAGTTTAGGAATGTGCTTTCACCTTTTAATATCACAACCTGAAGCCGCCTTGGCTAAATGGGAGTGGGTGGATTCTCCCCATTTTTAGATGTTGAAACTAGAGCCAAGGGCAATGTCATGTCCAAGATGGCAGCATGAGCCAATCCTTGGGGTTGCGTGGGGCGTGTTGGGGTTGAAGGCATCCTTGAGGTTCATGAAGGAAACAAAGAGCCAGAAGGAAGACATTCCGGGGAGGTCACACCTGCGCGTCTGCCCAGTGCCCCTTCTTGAGATTGGTCCTTGCAGTCAATGCCATCTCCATGGGGCCAGACCCTACCTGTCCAGGTGGAAAGCTGCAATCTCAGCATTGTGTCTCTGAAAGTCAATGAAATAGAAGAAGTCCACCGGCGTCTCCTCATCTCGCTGCTGTCTGAAAAAAAGGAAGGAATCATGCCCTGGGCGCAGACTTCAGCTGGGAGCCTGAGAAGACAGCCGATAAGCATGACCAGAAGGAAAGGAAAACGTGTTTTTATGCTTTTAATATATGCTAATATATGCACAGCTGATGGAATGACAAATCTAGCGCGGTCTGTGGCTCCCTGGGTTGGGAGACCTGCATGGGAGGAGGGGCCAAGCTTCCTGCAAGACACTGCCTGTTGGCACCCTCAACACCAAGGCTCCTGAAGCTTTGGTGACAGCAGCTGATTGTTTAAAAGACCCAGTAGTTGAGAGGCAAGAAATACAGACCTTCTTTCTGCAGATATAAACAGAGGAGGGGGAACTGACTAGCAAAACCAGAGCCGTAGAGACCCAGATGCCAAGGATTAGAGAGGTGGGGTGCGAGGCAGGACTTTACAAAAGGGAAAGTGCCCTGGAGATGCAATTTCCATGACTGAAGTTTGAAGGACACGAGAGTTCCGGGATGTAGGACGATAGGGCAGAGTAACTGAACTGTCTCCTCCCCTCCTAGACTCCTTGCTGCGTCACGAGGGTGGGCCAGCCAGAGGGCTGAGGGAGCAGGCTGACGTAGAGAACATGAATTTATATACATTTTTTGACTCAAATGGATTCCTGAAAAGCTTCAGCCTGCCTGAGCATGGTGAGCCAGCTGGGTGTGTCTGACCAGGAAGGTCCTTCCAGTCGTTAAGAACATCGCGGCTTCTGGCCTTGATGCTAATAAACATGGAGGACTGGTGACCTTTGGATAATTTTATAATCCACAGTTTGGGAATATACCACGGCTGCAAATGCATCTTAAATGTAAATGAACATAATGTCACAGAAAGCTGAAAATAAACAGCACCAGCCATGGAACAGCGAAGTGCATTCTCAAGTCTTGGAAACCACAGTGAGGGGCTGCCCCAAGTCGGGCTCCTATTTTGAAAAGTGTGGCCACCTGTCAAGTCCAGCCTGGGCCTGACCTGTTTCTCCTCATCAGCGTCACCGAATGTGTCCATCAGCAAGGACCAGCCATGCGTCCTAATCTCGTTTTTTTTTTAAGTTATATTTTATTGATTATACTATTACAGTTGTCCTGATTTTCCCTCTTTGCCCCCTCCACCCAGCAACCCCCACTCCCTCAGGCAATCCCCCCACCATTGTTCATGTCCGTGGGTCATGTGTATAAATTCTTTGGCCACTCCATTTCCTATGCTGTACTTTACATCCTCATGGCTATTCTGTAACTACCTATTCTTACTTCTTAATCCCCTCACCTCTTCCCCCATTCCTCCCTCTCCCATCTGGCAACCATCAAAATGCTCTCCATATCCATGATTCCATCTCTATTCTTCTTGTTTGCTTGGTTTGTTTTTTAGATTCAATTGTTGATAGATTTGTATTTTTTGCCATTTTGTTGTTCATAGTTTTGATCTTCCTTTTCTTAATAAATCTTTTTAACATTTCATATAATAATGGTTTGGTGATGGTGACTAGTTTTTTTCTCGTCTGGGAAGCTCTTTATCTGCCTTTTGATTCTAAATGACAGCTTTGGTGGGTAGAGCAATCTTGGCTGTAGGTCCCTGCTTTTCCTGACTTTGAATATTTCTTGTCAGTCCCTTCTAGCCTGCAAAGTTTCTTTTAAGAAATCAGCTGACAGTCTTATGGGACTTCCCCTGTAGGTAGTTAACTTCTTTTCTCCTTCTGCTTTTAAGATTCTCTTTATCTTTAACCTTTGGTATTTTACTTACGTGTCTTGGAGTGGGCCTGTTTGCGTCCATCTTGTTTGGGACTCTCTGTGCTTCTTGGACTTCCATGTCTATTACCTTCGCCAAATTGGGGAAGTTTTCTTTCATTTTTTCAAATAGACTTACAATTTCTTGCCTTTTCTCTTTCAGGCACCCCTATGATGCAAATGTTGGACCTCTTGAAGTTGTCTCAGAGGCTGCTTATACAATCCTCATTTTTTTGGACTCTTTTTTCTTCTGGTTCTGATTGTTTTTTGCTTCCTTATGTTTCATATCATTGATTTGATTCTCAGCTTCATCCACTCTGCTGTTGTTTTCCTGTAAATTGTTCTTTATTTCAATTTGTGTATCCTTTGTTTCTGACTGGATCTTTTTTATGCTGCTGAGGTCCTCATTAAGTTCCTTGAGCATCCTTATAACCACTGTTTTGAACTCTGCACCTGATAGGTTGCTTATCTCCATTTCACTTAGCTCTTTTTCTGGAGTTTTGATCCATTCTTCCATTTGGGCCATGTTTTTTGTCTCCTCATTTTGGCAGCCTCCCTGTGTTTGTTTCTGTGTATTAGGTAGAGCTGCTTTGACTCTGTGTCTTGGTAGTGTGGCCTAATGTAGTAGGTGTCCTGTAGGGTCCAGTGGCACAGCCTCCCCTATCAACTAAGCTGGGTACTTGAGGTACTTAGCTTCATGTGGGCTGAGTACATTGTCCTCTTGTAGTTGAGTCTTGGTTTCTGTTGGCAGATCGATGGGAGGGATTTACCAGGCCAGTCAGCTGCAAGGGCTGGTTGTGACCACTTCCCACCAACCTCCGCTTTCCGTGGAGGATCAGCTGTGCAGGGGCAGTCAGGTGGTGCTCCAACATGGTCTGTAGCTGTCCATTGGATGCGCTGGCCCTGGGGTTTCCTGGGTGGTGCAGGCCAAGGTCAGCCCCCACCTGTGTTTTACCCAGGGCCACCCTGCATGAACTATAAAGCAATCTGAGATGGCTGCTCATTGTGCTGGGCTTGGAGATTCCCAGGCAAAGCCAAGCTGTGAATCTAAGCTGACTGCTGCTAGTGCTGGGCCTGGGGCTCACTGAGGCCAGCTGTTGCTTGTTTGAGAGGATTTAGGAAGTTGTAAAGCGTGAGCCAAGACCAGCCATTCATCTGGAAAAGCAGCTTGGGTGGGGCCTATAAGTTGGGTGGGGTGGAGTCTCTTTGGATCTCCAAGTGGGTCAAACAGTGTTAGCCATGTTGATGGAGCTCAGATATGGCACCAGCCTTCCAGCCCTGTGCAGAGAGGGTTTAGAAAAGGGACAATGGCCTCTGCTTGCCTTGATGCCAGACACTTCAGTTCCTCCCCATATACCACTGGTGCCTTTCAAGCTGCTACCCTGGTGCTGGAGCTCAGAGGGAGTGAGCCTGAGTAGGTGAGTCAGTGTGTGGGTTCTTTTAGAGGAACTGCTTGGGGCTCCAGCAGTTTCTTCCACCGACTCAATCTCCGTTGGTTTTTGCAGCCAGAAGTTGTGGGGACTTCTCTTCCTGGCACTGGGACCCAGCTGGGGGCCTAATGTGGGGCTGGGACTCCTTGCTCCTGAGATATCCCTCCTGAATTTTTATCTGCCATGCATGGGTAAACGACCAGCCCGTTCTGTGTCTGCGCCCCTCCTCCCAGCCTCAACGGCTGTGGTTTCTCTAATTCTGTAGTTGTCAGATTCCATTCATCTTGATTTCTGATGGTTCTGAGTGATGGTTGTTCTATATTTTAGTTGTAATTTTGATGTGGTTGTGTGAAGAGGCAAGCCATGTCTGCCTACGCTGCCTTCTTGACTGGAAGTCCCTAACCTGTTAATTCCTGAATTCTGTCCATAGAATATACAATCTCTGATGCCCTTTAGAATGTTCTAAAACATCTTTTCCTCATTTTTGTATGGCATATGATAGAAGTGATTTTAAATTTGAAAGTCATTTTAATTTGATATCAGTGCCTCTCAAAGCACTTTCGCATGGTACATATGTTGCATCTATTACCTTAAAATATAATCTTTAATATGCTTGTGATTTATATTATTCAAAGATAAATGTCCACTTTCCCTTTTTAATAAGGGACAGATGCTCTTTACTTAAATTACAGAACAAAATGCATACCTTTTCAAGAAATACATTTTAAAACAATGCTGTGTTTTGCCTTGATGTAAATTTTCAAAAAATGGAGATTAAGCTTTGTGTTATGGCATAAGAATAGCAAAAATGCTTTTACAACCTAAGGTCAGAAACATTTGTCTTCTATTCAGGAAGGAAACCGATTAATTGTACAGTCCATGTATTGTGTTTGTAACTGACGAGGCAAAGAAGAGATTCTGGGGCTGGTACTTGCTTTCTGGCAAACAGGACACAGCGGGCGGGCGTAGTTTTCCCTCCTCGAAGTGAAAGGGCAGTTTATCACTATGGAAGCCACCGGCTTTAAAAATTAGAGCTTAGAGAACGCAGCTGGTGAATCTGATGACGTGTGATGATTTTGAAGACTTGTTATTTTTATGCTTCTCTTTGACATTTCATGTTTTTTTAAAATAATCTTTTTCAATTACAGTTGACATACAATAGTCTCTTAGTTTCTGGTGTACAACATAGTGATTCATGTTATCATGTTTCTACATCCCTGTCCTATGCCTCCTCTCTCTTAAGTGATGCTCTCTTGAGTATACATGTGCACGGCGAGCCATAATTTAAAACTCCGTGAGGGCCTGAACACGACGTGGCCCCTGTGTGCGGCTGAGTGGCATGCCAGAGTCGCGCGCCCTCTGTGGACCCTCCGCCGTGGGGGCTCACTGCTGCGGCTCTCTTTGAAAAGGAGCAGTTTGCTTGTTTGTTTGTTTAGTACTTTATCTGCCTGGATATAAGATGATGAGATCCCTTCCCCAAACCCGTCCCACAGAAAAGGAATCTTTCTATATTCATATCCTTGCATAGCCTCTCAAATGTTGGGGCCCCCTCTGAATGTATTATGTTTGGGACAAATTCATTAACCTGAGTTGACTTCAGTCTGCGCTGGTTTTCTTACCTGACAAAACCAGATGGGTGGTGTTGATGGGGGGTAGAATTCAACACTCATTTCACGTTGATTCTAAACTCAACTCTAGTGACAATGATGACCAATGTCAAACATTTTGACAAGGGAAATATGAGACTGGGAAGGAAGCAACATTTATAAATCTATATTGTTTTGTATAATGAGATTTAAAAACATCAGTACATTAATCAGACATTCGATCGTTTCATGTACACCTCTGAGAAGTTATATATTTAAATTGCTCACATAATTAAGTTTTTGGATTTTCACCTAGGAAACGTGGGGAACTAACTTATATGGTAGTGGTTCTCAAGGTTATCTGGGCCTTGGGGTCACAGAGGGAGCCCCCAGAATCATCCCATGGGACTCTGAGGGTGGGACTCAGGCATCAGGATTTTCCAAGGCTCCCCAAGCGATCCCCATGAACAGCTGATCGACTGCAAACTTCCCCTTAAGGGCACTTTAGCCAAAGCAGTGCAGGGACTAGAACTAAGATTCTGTACTTGGTGCTCATTTCACGAGGTCCCGCCCCCAGGCCCATCTACTGAGCCATTCCACGGGCCTCTCAATGGACTGAACATTTGGAACTTCTGGATGACAGGGCATTCTGGGGGACAGCATGACTTGGGTGATGGGAACCCTTGTGGGGCCATTTTCTCTTGTGCATGTCACCTTCAGGAGAAACATACACTTCAGCAGTCCCCAATCTGTGGGCTGCAGATCCTTTGGGGGCCAGGAGTCCACACATATACCAAATTCTGTCTGTTGTCTCTAGACTGAATGAATACATAATATCTCACCCACATACATCAAAATATTAAGACATGTATTTGGTGTTGTTATAAACAAAGTAGAAATTAATTAAAAAGTATAATTGACTTCACCATAGCCTTTTTCATTGCCTAGTTTTTCAACCAAAACAAGTATAGTCATCCCTCTCTATATCGTGGTTCACTTATTGCAGCCTCACTGTATCGCAGTATTTTAAAAAATATTATATTTATTTATCACGGATTTTTTGCTATATCGTGGGATTTTGCGGTACTGTAGAGTAAATACTAAAATAAAATGTAAGGTTCCTACTTTGTGGATTTTCACCTGCCGCGGGGGGTCTAGGACGTAACACCCGTGATAAGTGAGGGATCGCTGTATTACTATGTAGAGATCTGTAAACACTGCAAGGGTCCTGGAAAGAAGTGGGTGTCTATCATTGATAGTGGGAGAGTCCAGCTGGCCGAGTTTGATCCCCGGCTGTATGTCTGCAGTTGGGAGGTTGGGGCGAGCTGGCTTCTCCAAGCCTCAGTATCATCACCTGTAAAGTGGACACATTCACAGTCCCTGGCCCATAAGGTTACTGAATCCAAAGACACAATCATGTGAAGTGTGTAGCATAGATATGAGCAAAGACCTGATAAGGACTAGCTTTTACTATTTTTAAGTATTATCACCAAAGACAGTTAAAGGCATCTCTCAAAAAAGAGTTACAGATGGCTGGCTTGAAGATGTTTGACCCCTTTGCCGGGGCTGCCAAGGCTGGGTGTGTGGTAAGGAAGGTAGTCACTTACCTCATGGGTTTGAACATGGCCTTCCCGAAGTCTGAGAACCTCAGAACCAGCTTGAGGTGGACCCCACTGGGTTTCACAACTGTCAGGGAGACAAGGGTGAGTTAACCACGCTCCTGGGACAAAGTTCAGGGCCTTGACCCTTTGTTCGTTCAATAAACCCAAACTATTTCTTCTCTTTTTTTCTAAAGACTAGAATTTGCTTTTCGAAGCCCGCAGGGCAAATTCCATCGCATTGGGTTATGGAGAGTGTGCCCAGGACCTCAAGACAGTACCTTTCCTGCTGCTGTGGGAAAAGGGCCAACACTATAGGTTCTGCCCAGACAGGCGCTCACAGAAAACTCCAAAGAAGGTTTCCTCGAGAACTGCCTTCTTCTCCTTTGTGCTTCATTGGCACGTTATAGATTCTAAGTATGCTACCTGCCCTCCTGCATGGTTAGACTAGCTTCTCTACGTATCTTCCTGGTCCTGTGCACCTGGGCGGGGACAGGGCTGGCAGCACAAGGCACCTAAGATGCCCTCACACCACCCTGACCAGTGAGTTGCCTCCTGACCTGTCATGTCCTGGGCACCTCACTGAGCTCGCGAGGGTTGCGACAATGTCTCACTCACCTCTGTGTTCTATAAAATGGCAAGTGGCAGGTGATAAAGAAAAGGGAAGTTCCAGGGACTACAAACCTCCGTCTTTCAAACCTTTAACATGTCACGACACACAGAAAAATGTCTGATGTGTATTCGGTCCACCGAGGTAAAGGGATGAGGCTGCTCGTGGCTGGCGGTGACTGGTCTGGGAGCTTCGATGCCCAGGCCTGGCCTGGCCACCCTGAGGGCTGTGTGGTGCCCAGGCACGGTTGTACCCCATGCGTGACACCCTGGGAGGGGACTGTGCTACATCTCACGCCTGCCTCTTTGGTTCTATTGATCATTGACCCCAGTGAGGGGGTCTCAGCCTCAGCTGGGTTAGGATCACTAGAACAGTTTAGAAATGCGGGTGCCCAGGCCTCATCCTTTGCAGCTGAACAGAAGCCTGGGGTAGAGGCCAGGCCTCTGCACTTCGTACAGCTCCCCAGCTCTCTCGGAGTTGAGAATCACTCACTGTCCTGTACAAGTGCTTCTTGAATCTGAAAATGCACCCCACTCCCTTGAGGATTTTGTTAAAATCCCGATTCTGAGTCAGAAAATCAGAGGGAGGCTGAGAGTCTGCGTTTCTAACAAGCTCCTCAATGGAGCGAGGGTGCTGGTGCCCAGATCACGCGCTGACCAGCAGGAGCTTTTCTGTTTGGGGTGCGCAGGGAGAAATGCTGACTTCTCAGAGATTAGGCAGAGAGGGCCACGCCCTTCAACTCCCAGCCAGGCCCCCCACGGAGCGGCCGGAGGGCCCTTCATGTTGCCGCTGGGTCGGTCAGGGGGTTGGGTCTCGCACAGCTGTGACAGTGGAGGACAGGGTGGAGGCAGGGCCACGTCACTTACTCTGGGTGCAGTCACAAGCCCCAAGCAAGGCTTTCTCGTCCTGGCTGTAATCTGTGCAGGAGACGGGCAACAAGAACTTTCAGCTGTGTCTAGCGGAGCCAACAACATGGGGCCCTGGACTCTCCCCAGACACTAGAGGGGACACTGTGAGGCAGCTGGGGGCCCCCTTCCCTGCTCGTTCAGTAGGGGACCTCCAGGGGCCCCAGCGGGCTGCGGGCTCTCGCCTCGCTCCCTCCCAGGCCCCAGGCTCGCTAGCCCTTCAGTGGACACTCCCTGGCTGGGAAACCAATGCTGGTTTTGTCTCTGCTAATAACCAGCTCTGTCACTTAGGCCGTCACAGTGCTTAACAGCACAGACCGGGAGAGGCAGCAGGCCTGTGTTTGAATCCCAGCTCCACCACCGGCCCTTGCCAAGTTGTTCAACCTCTGAGTCTCCGTTTTCCCATCAGTAAAGTGGCAATGATAATGTGAATGCCCTGAGGTCACTGTGTAAGAGGGAGTTGCCCAGTTGAAAAAAAGCCCTCGCTAGATGCTGGTGCTCACCTTACTATGTGTGGACAGAGCAGCTCCTTATGGGGCTGCGATAAGATTATGGTTGTAAGAGCTCTTTCAAAGGGAAGTGGCCAATGTCTACAGATTCTTCCTTCCTTCCTTCCTTCCTTCCTTCCTTCCTTCCTTCCTTTCTTCCTTCCTTCCTTCCTTCTTTTCTTGCTTCCTTCCTTCCTTCCTTCCCTCCCTCCCTCCCTCACTCCCTTTCTTTCTTTTCTTTCTTTCTTTCTTTCTTTCTTTCTTTCTTTCTTTCTTCTTTCTTTCTTTCATCTTTTTTCTGTCTATCAAGAGTCACAGTCAACCCTTTACTATTTCACCCCAGAACCTCTCGGGGGACAGTCCTGTGTGGTCCTGGGGACCTCACCTGCACTGATGGTGGGAAGGTGGCTCATGTCCCGGAGGAGTCTGCTGACGACAGGACTGGACCGGGCGTACAGCCCATGACGGTTGATTCCCAGGTGAAACTGGACCCAGCTGGCCTCGGGTCGGAACTGCAGCGGGGGGTCCAGGGAAGTGAGGTTCAGCTGCTCTCTGTATATCTTGTGTCGCCTGAAAAAGCGGGAGAGGTTTCTTATTTTTTTGATTGGAGGAACAAGAATGCAAAGACCTGCTGAAATACCTGTCTGGACTCTCCTCTCATTCAACAAGAGCATCAAGCACCTTCCGTGGGGGGTGGGGGTGGGGGTGGGGTGGCAAGACATCCCCATGGTCCCTCCTTGCCTTCAGAGAGCATACAGTCCAGTGAGCAAAGCGGGCTAAGAACGAACCCACGCCATACACAACACACAGACACCTAATACAAACGGTGACAGAGCCTGTGAAGGAAAAGGGCAGCCGGATACAAGTGAAATTAGGGACCTCATATAACCTGGGACCTCAGGAAGTGACCCTGAGCGTCTTCGTGCACTTTCCCATCAAAAAGTCAGAGTTTTATTTCCCAATATTCTCTGACCTAAGGAGTCGGGAGGTAGGGGAGCGACGGTAACTGGCGAGGATGAGAAGACTAGAAGGTGTGGATCCTTACGCAGGGAAGCCAAGGCAGACTAATTAACACGTTGTACAGGAAAGGCAGAATTAATTGCCCACTTACCGCTGGTCCTGCCCAGGGGCCGTTTCTGCCAGGGTTAAAAGAGGAGAGTAAAAAGCAACGTGGCTGCCACTGAGTGGCGTAGAGTCTAGTTTGGGAGACAAGGTCTGTGTTTATGACGTGATCAGAGCAACATATAAGGCTGCTGGACACATGGTTGGGATGAAAGCCCCTTAACGTGTCTGAGATAGGAGAGGGGATTTTATGACGAAGCAGTCAGAGGAAGACTGCGGGGGAAGAAGGCGGACTTCAGCTGGATTCAGCGGGGAGTGTCGGGATGGAAGAGGAGATGCGGAGGGCGCGTTTGCGATAGGGACAATCTGAGCAGTAGGAGAGGCAGGCAAGGGACGGGTGTATCTGGGGATGGGAGAGCAAGTCTGAATAAATAAATGAATGGTTGCGTAAAAGATGGAAGCCTTCGGCCTGGAAGGAAGGCAAACTGGCCTGGTGTCATCCGGCTAGGAAAAGCTGATTATGGGGCCAGGGTTTGGGTTTTCCTGTGCATCCACATTTCTCAAACTGTGGTACCACACCCGGAGGTCTGTGACGGAGTGAGTAACAAAGCAAACGTGGCCGATAGACGTGGCACGTTCAATGTTCTTACTGGTCAATAGTTTTTAAAATTACCTTTATATTAAAGTAAATATAGACATGTTGTGGGGGAGAAAGTGAACTACACAATCACTTTTTTAAAGATAAAACCCCAATTCTCAAAGAAAATTTCACTTGGTCACCTCAGGCGCGCTACCTCCAAGAATCCCGACCCTACGGAGTGGAGGGCGTTTTCACTCTGCACTGCCCCTAGTGGAGGAGCTTGGGAAGTGCTGAATACCAACGGACGTGGCGTTCACGTCCAAGTGCAACTGAGCTGTCAATCACCCCACCGCCCACCCACTTCTCAGCCTGGTGTGTGAATAAAGTAACAGAGGATGACTGCCCTTTTTGGGGACGGTTTCCTGTTCTGGGTGAAAGCCAGTTGTCTTGAGGAAGAGGCACAGTTTTACACACTGACGTGAAAGAATGTCCATTTGGCAGCTCTTTGGCTTGGGCTTCTCAGTACCTGCGCCAGGACCTTGGTAGCCGCTGGCCTTGTCTACTTTGGGGGACTTTCACCTCCTATCCTATCAATCACATTAAAATCCACCCTACAATCAATATTTTTGCTATACTTTTTGCAAGTTTCCTTTTATCACTTTGAATTCTGTTCTGAATAAGGTCTCCAGTAATACAAGGGTGTCAGCAATGACTCATTGTTTTGTAAACATTTAATTATATATTAAATTCATTTTGATATCGGTGTTTCCTTTCCATTTTTGAGCCAATACCTTTTTTGTTGTTGTTCAGGTCTGAGAGCATTTTAAAAGCCGAGATTTGTCTTCCAAGATAGCGAGGCTCCTCTGTGGCCTCCTACTTGAGGTGGGGGGAGGTTTGAATAATTGACATAATTATTTAAAGTGACACATTTGAAAATGCTTCAGACCTAGGGCTTTATGAAAATCAAGGGGAAAGGCAAATGGTTGACTAGGTCAGTAGGCCTCCTGCCAGATTTAAAAAAAACATTATATTAACATTTATTTTTATTTGAAAAAATAGTCAGGCCAGACTCTAGTTCCCAAGCCTACTTTGAGGCTAAAGCTCTGCGATTGCTGAACTCTCTGGGGAGTCTGATGGAAAGATTGCAAAGTCCTGAGCTAAGTTAGTCACCCTGAACTAGAACAGCACAGAAAATCAGGAGAAAGAGGAACAATTATTCTGGGGCAGTGGGGCGGGAGGGGTGGAGTTTCCTTAAGTGGAGCTGATAGCCCGTGGATTCCACCCATGACAGCAGTTGGGATTACAGCACCCAAATAAAAAAACACATGTGGCAAATCAGGTGTCACTTCTGGATAAGGACAGTGCCCTGTACGTGGTCCGTGTCACTGTGTGGTGAGGACGCATGGTTCTCTCGTTTGCTCTTCTGCCTGGGGAGAGGGTGCAAGGGTGTGATCTGTCTCACACTTGCCCTGGTTTGGAGAGATGGTGTCGCCTCCCACTGTTCATGGCCCCCACGCCATGGGGGTAATGGAGCCTGGCCATCTCATCTGCTCCTTGGGTTCCATTCAAGACCCTACAATGTGTTCTCTGTGCCACAATTATTAGAAACTTTTTCATCAACAAACAAAACCACTTCCTAATCCCATGTAAGTCAACATGATCGATGCCTTTCTCGATAATCGCCATTGTCACTCAGTGCCTACTTAAACCCTGGTTTCATTCCAGACGAATTAGTTTATTTATTTAGTTTGTTTATCTTCTAGATAACCCCACTAATTTTCTTAGGCTGTTTCTAAGTCTTTAGTCCATGTGACACCGGGCTTCTCCTACAGAACTTCTGCAAAGCCCCTCTCAAATGCCCCCGTCTCTAGCGGGAACATTTTACTGACTCACCCAAATAACGAATGAACAGCACAAAAGCAAAACACGAGGCCTGTTGCGGGTGACAGCGATGACAATGACCGAGTACTACCCCTGCTGCAATGAGGTGAGTGGGATGCAGACATGAAGAAGCACTGTGAAGTTGAGCAAGAACTAATCAGAAGTGAAGCAGTAGAAAAGGACACAGACTTTTGTGTCACTAAGGCCTGGTCCTGCCTCTTCCCAGAATGACCTTGAGGCTTGGGCCAGGTGCCATTGCCGTACACACACGATCTCAACCACTGTACCAGGTACATATTCTCGTGCCCAGTTTGCAGATGAGAAGACCGAGGACAGGACATGGCCTTCAAAAAAGTACTTTAACCCCTCTAAGCCTCAGTTTACCTATTGTGGAAAATGGGGATAGTTGACAGCTGCCTCATTGTAGTGTAGAATTTAAGTGTGGTAACATCCAAATGCAGAGTAGGTGTCTAATAATGGCTGCTCTCTTTATTACTAGTGTTTATGAAGACCAGAGACCAGGTGGAGGATAGGTTTTCAGTGGGTAACCAGAAGCAACCAGCTTTTCAAGCCAGAGCAAATCCCCTTGGAACATCCCAGAAGCAAGGGCACAATGCCTGTCATGCTGTTGCATTAGACACCACCACTGTCATGCCTTGGCATGTCTGCAAGGTCCAGGATCATCCAAGGGACCTGGAATCCTGCTGTAGCTTGTCTGCGGTCTCTCCACGCACAAACTCAGCAGGAACCATCCTTTGAATGTTCAGGCAGGTCTGGCCTTGGGGGCGTCTGCTGGCACGGGGAGGGGTGGGAAGTTTGGAGTTAGGCACTTCAGCTGCTCCTGGTGGGCTAAGTGGGGGCCTGGGTCTTGTTCCTGGGACATGGGGGGCTGAGAGCATGTGGAGGGGGACACCCTGTACCCCAGTCCCTTCTGGGATCCCAAGGGCAGAGCCCCTGGGGTGCAGTATTAATTAGCCAAGCAAGGAAGGGGGGCAGCTGTGACTCAGAGGGTTCAGGGAGGACCGCACCCCATGCTCCTGGTCACTGGAACTCATAAGGCTGGTCTGAAAGCACTCTGTTATAAAGAAAATTTAAAAAGCATTATAGTGAATTGCTTTTGAATGAAATCTGTGCATCTGTCTGATCCATCTGTCTGTTTCAATATTCTTTCTCTTGACATTTGTTTCAGAAGGAATATTTCTCAGAGTTGTTTTTATCACGGTGGTGATGAGTTTGGAAAAATCCTTTGTAATGTCTTATTTCTTCTGAGACCAAGGAGGTTCTGTAGGGCGTGGTGCTTAGACAATCTGGTGCCCATTTTAAAGAAACAAAGACCAAAACTGAATGCTACGTTAGGCACGAGAATGACTATTTCAAATGAGAAAAGGCGTCAACAAATTACTAGTGTTTGATGACTTAGATCCTCTCTTCTGAGATTTCATACTTTCGTGGAAATACGACTTGATGGTGACCTGCCTACCCTCCCCCCGACTCCCGCTAGCCTCCCTCCCCACCCTACAGCTCTGCACCCATAGGGGAAGGGAGGGACCCTGGGCTGAAGCTTTATCAGTTTCATGGAAAATATGCCTGTGAATCGTGCAATTCACAATCTGGAAATACCTACTGAGTCCCGCCTATGTCACTTTCAGGCCTGTTATCTTAGGGGAGTCAGGGGCTTTAGCTAATGGGCCTTCTTCGTCCTCCTAGCCAGTGCCCGAGGATGAGTAACAGCACTGAGTGGACGTGACTGAGGCCAGTGAAGACACAGGCTTTGGGAAATGCTTTTTCTGGTCACCATTCGGAGGGACTAGATCTCGGAGACCGAGCACTGAGGTCCTGCTGGTGGCAGGCACTCACTACAGACCAGCTCCCTCCGCCAATGCACCTTTGTCAGACTGGCTGACTCACCGTCAGAATCCTGTGGCTCCTCGTGAACAGGCCACAGAGCGCTGACGATGTCTCCCTGCCACTCCATCCCAGGGGCTCAAGGCGCCTGCCTCCCCTGCCGCCCCTTTCTGTTCCTCTGCCTCCTCATCCGTATTTATATGGGTGCCCTGGAGGCCAAGGGCAGTCCACGGCAGCGAGGCAGCGTTAGGGAGCCAGAGCTGAGCCACCTGGCAGGCCCCACGGTGAGTTCCCTAACTGCTCTCCACTTTCCTAGACGGAAATAAATCCCCCCTCTGGCTCCTCACATTCAGCTTTGGGCCGAGTCCCCCCTATGACTTCCCAGGCCCCATTCCCCCGTCCTCACCCCAGGGAGAGGGACCTATCAGCCCATAAATGCAACCAGGAGGCTCAATCCAGGCAGGGAGAGCATCACCACAGACAGCGATCAGACACTTGGAGGGAATCACAGAAGATGTTAGCTACACGGAGTTGGGGACTTGGGGATAAAGTGACCCAAAATGTGTTCCTTTTTTTCATGGTCTTGGCAAAGTGGCTGGACTCGCCCTTTGCAGACCTGGTTGGTTCTGGATGACCTAACAGAACGAGCTGGATGCCTATCGCAAGCTGCAGGGGACATCCCAAGAGCTGGGACCATGACCTCAGTAAGACACGTGCTTCTCTATCTTTAAGAAAAACTTCCAGATCAATCGCTGAAGATGGGAGTGGACTGGACACCCTGGAGGAGAAGGCCAGAATGCCCTCCGGTCTAAGGGATCCCTCCCGTCAAGGCAGGGGATTGGCACACACCTTCTAGTTGGGCCAAGTTTCCCAGGTTTTATTCCTGGGCGCAGAGCTAAGCACCAAAAGTGACTACCAAGCATCACCGGTCGCACGCATTTAAGTCTGGGAAGAGCTGCAAACTGCAGACCCTCTTGGAGAGTCACAGTTACGTGATGGTAATAAAGCCTCTGAGAAGTCCCACAGCCAGGCCTCCTGCTCAGAGGGCATTTGTACACCTTCCTTTCCATAGCAGCTGTCGGCACACCCTAAATTCTGCGTTGCACACAATACTTTTGGGACACACTGAACATTAACACTGAACGGAGAAGCCCCTCAGCCTAGCCCTGGTGTGATGATCCAGAGAGCTTGGGCCCCACAGCTGCAGACGATTTTATTTTCCCACAGGACAACCACCTCCCTAGTGTGGGCCAGAGGTTCTCCATGCCGGCGCGGCTGTGCCCCTCCGGGGTCACAATATCTGGAGACATTTTTGCGTCACAGTCAGTGGGGGGAGGGCTCAGAGATGCCGCTAAACATCCTCCAATACACAGGAGAGCCGAGCGCAACAGAAAACGATCTGGCCCCAAACGTCAGTAGTGCTGAGGTTGAGAAACCCTGGGCTGGAGCCATAGACTCCGGAGCAAATAAAGAACCGAATCCTCTGAGGCTGACCTGGCAATGGCGCTGGTGGATTCTGGACTCTGCAATTTAATGGCTTCTATAGACAGCATAAAAGCCCTCCTTGGGGCCTCCTCAGCGCTTCCTGTGTCCTCAGCACAGCAAACACTGTAAAGGCTGTTTAACCGTTTAAAAAAACAAATGTGAGTCACCCTCATTCCTTGTCAGACCAACTTCACGAGCATATTGATAAAATACAAACACATGTGTTAATTGCACAGGATGTGCTATTGATCCCCTTAAATGTCATAATTGTGGTTCTTTTCATCCTCCAACTGTGAGCCCTGAAATAAACAAATGTTTCACGCATGCACATACACACATACCAGACACACACATTACACGCGCACACACCACACATACATACAAACACTCTGTTAGCAAATGACATTGATGAATGTGTGTCCTCTTTCTCTTATACCATTTTCCTGAGCGCAGAAAACAGCAGGACTCCAAGTGGATCAAGAAAGAGGAGGCGCTTGAAGAATCCACACCCCGGGGTCCGCTGATAATCAAGGGGTTACCAGAATATCTGCATGTTTAAGAGGGTTTGAACTTTGCCTCACTGCCTGTCACACAGGAGATCTGAGTGTAGAGGGTTCTGAGTGCATGGAGTTGCAACCGGGGGTTAGGCGAGGGGCACCCATTTTCATAGTTCAGAGCCCATTTCCTGGTGGCCTACCCACAGATTAAATTCGTTCAAGTCCTTGGCCTGTGAATTCGTGCTAATTTGCATGGTATGATTTTTCCGTCTGATTTACAAACTAAACAATTGCAGATCTTGGCCTGTTTTTCTCTTCGTTGTGAGCAGTCAGCCCTGGGGCAGGATGATTTATTGAGATATAATGGGTTTTTGTTCTTGTGGAATTTCACGTACCCCTGTTCTCAAAAGGCAGCAGGTGTTTGTGTCTTGCTGTCTCAGAGGGTGTTTATGATCCCAGACCAAGCAGATGTTTAGTAAGGGTACTCTGCTCCTTCTCTGGCTGTGTTTTGTTTTGTTTTATTTCTGGAAAGCCAAGGAATATGCTAGGCAGGGGTATGACAGACAGGATGTGCCTAGAGAAGCACAGACTTTGGGGAAGCATGCAGAAACTGAGGTTAGGGGAGGAGAGCTGGTTTGGGGCCACGTGTCTGTCCTGGAGGTGAGCCAGGGTGGTAGGTAACGGCTGTGTGCTGTGCACCCTAAGGACAACCGCCCGACTCTGGGGGGTCTGGGGGAAAGAGCTCCAGTGATGCCCGAGATTGAATTTCCATTCTGCCTCACAGAAAAGGGGCGTAAGTGCCATTTGGTTTAATTTTAGAAAAAGAAATCAATGTTATATTTCGTTCACATTTGAGTTTGTGAAGTCAGGTCCTGCTAGAGTAAAAATTTAATCCTGAAATCTCAGTGGCTTAACACAACCAAGGCTTCTTCTCTCTTATTCACGTGACCTGTCAAACGAAGGTCAGTGGGGATTGTGCTGAGTGACTGAGGGACCCAGCTTGATGGACGCACCAGCGTCCTTATTGTGTGGCCTTCACAGTCATCGGGGCGAGAAAAGGAAGATACTGGTTAGAGACTGGCTTTTAAATGCTTTGGCCAGGGCGTGATGCAGGTCACTTCAATACATACTATAAGCTAGAGCTACTTACGTGGCCCCAGGCAGCAGCAGCCGGCTGGGACCCATAGAGGGACACGTGGAATTTGGTGCCTCTGCCACAGCCTTGTGGACGTGTCTTCTTATTTAATGGGATTAATAACTTGCATTTGTGTAAAGCTCATTACAGACGTATTTTGGGGATCTTTTCCATGTGTTATCTTACTGGAGTCCCCACATGCCCTGCAAATAGATCACCCCTTGGACCCGCAGGGGAGGAAATGAAGGTCCACACATGGCAGAGGGGGCAGCATAATAAGTGAAAAGGAGGAGCTAACAGTCAGAGTCTCCGACCTGGCTCTCTTCTGCTTTTCCATAGAGGCCACGGAGAAAGCGACGCTTTGTCAGAGATTTATTTAGACCACTGATGGAACCTGCTTAAAGACCAGGGCGGTGGTGCAATGGCTATACCAGGAGGTTAGTGAGGTTCTGCCAAATGGGCTGATGTCCCAACACAAGCTCATTTCCCTTCTGGTTGAAATACAATCACTTCCTCCTCTCGGAATTCCTTTCATGCCATGTTGCAACAGACCACTTGTGTTCACTCTGGGCTAACTGAGTCCCAACCGCATCCTGTCCTCAGTCACTGCTCTGGCTTAGTGGTTGAGTAAGATCTATCCAGAGAGTGACATGTGGATCCGGATTTGGACCATTATGGGAGGAATGCAAAGAGAGAGACGAAGAGCCAGTTTTTTACCTTTGACCTCAAAGATCATCTCCAAATGGAGGGGGACCTTAAAGTCGATCCATAAACAGAAGAAAAAGAGAATAGATGAAGAGCGAAAACACTTGGCCCTAGCAGGGGACTGAGGTGTCTTCTCTGGGAGTTAGGAGGCCGAGGAGGCTTGATGAGGGGGCCAGAGGCCTCTGGAGGCAGGAAGGACCACACTGGGAGGAGGGAGATCATTTCCGAGGTGGTTTTGCCTCTCTATTAGTCTGCTCAGGCTGCCATAATGAAGGACCACAGACTGAGTGGCTTAAACAACAGGTATTTGTTTCTCACCATTCAGGAGCCTATAAGGCCATGATCAAGGTGTTGGCAGGTTTGAAGCCTCTCTCCTTGGCGTGCAGATGGCTGCCTTCTCACTCTGTCCTCAGACGGCATACAATCCCTGGTGTCTCTCTTATGAAGACACCGCTCTTATGCACTCATTTAATCTTAATTACCTTGCTAAAAATCCTGTCTCCAAATATAGTTACAATCTGAGGTGTACTGTGGGTTAGGATTTCAACGCATGAATTTTGTGGGAACACAATTCAGTCCATAACAGCTTTGTTCGATCTGTGAAGGGTTATATTAGATTTCTTTCTCATTGACATATAGGAAGGGCTCTTACCACGAAGAGCTGCCTGCCCACTGCCCAACAACTCAGCAGCATAAGGAACTTCCCTGGGCCTTTGCTTGGTAGAATAGTACTAAGTTGTGTAGACCACCTCCTCTTCAATGGCCATAATACCGGAAACTTCCCAGATGGCCTTTGATCTGTTCTGGCCAATGATGTGGTTCTGACTAGGACCTGAAGGGGCTGTGTACACTCCCACGCTCTCAGTAACCTGCTGCCGCCATGTGAACATGACTGATTAGCCAACTGGGGGATGAGAGACCATGTGGACCTGAGGTCATCGTCTCAGTCAAGGTCTTGGACATGGGACTCTGTGGGAGGGACTATATCCCACATCAGCAGAGCTCAGGCAGCAGCTGACCACAGATGCTTGTGTGAGCCCAGCAGAGACCAGAAGAACCACTCAGCTGAGCCCAGCCCAAATTGCTGGCCTGCAGAATCATGAGCTAAGTAAATGGTTCTTGTTTTCAGTCACTAAGTTTTGAAGTGATTTGTTAAGCAGCAAATGTAAACAGTACTCAGGGCCTAAAAGATGTTCTCTTGTGCTCAAGGGGCCAGAAGCATTGATAAAGCCATGGGAGTGGGGAGCAGATAGAGAGTATGTACCACACCCTCATTGGTGATAATGGCTGGGTGTTGGGGGGCAACAGGAGAAGGAGGTTTGCGTTATGGGCACATGATGTTTACTCTATTTCTGTATATTCCAAATCAGTGGTTTTCTTTTTTTCTAGAAGTGAAACCTTTTCAAAAGAAACCTTACACAGAATCCCCAATGTATAAAATAGGTAAAATCTGTAACTTATTGCTATAAATCTAATTTAGATGGTCAAATATGTAAAGTTATTTTAAAAACTTAACCAGTAAGAACAAGAGGGATAATAGGATTAGGAACTCAAGTATTCAAAATCAGGGGTCAGGGAAGACAAGTCTTGCTTCTGTACCCAAGTAATTTCAGCACATTATTTTGGTAGCAGAGTATACCAAATCCTGAGGAGCACACATCAGTAGTTGGGGCTGGAATGGTTTTTCACAGCCCACCTTGTCATCTCAGGATACTCCTCAACTAAACAGAGGCAGGAAGAGAAGCCATCGGTCCACACATGTTACATGTGGCAGGTTCAATGTGCTACCATGTGCACAGCACAATCCAGTGCTAGTTTTCCCATTAAAATTAGGATGAAAATTTAACCAGCCGTTTGCACAACCCACGAAGTGCCTCCCAGAATCCTGTAAGTCCATGAAGCACACTTGGAAAATGTCCCGTATTTTCACTCTGACAGACATTCTGGTTGAAGACGGGCTAAGCCTGAAAAACAGAGTTTCAGGAGGTCTCAGGGACTTCAGACTCACCCTCTTAATTTCAAAAGGAGAAACACAGTCCTGAAGGAAAGTGCTATCCTCAGGATTCAAACGCAGGCATCTTGGCTCTAAGAGGAATATCATTTCAGGAGAAAGAGACACGAGGCCATGGTTGTGCGGGTTTTATATCAACTTCCCACAAGGAGAGTAAGGTTGATTTAAGAGAAAGCCCTACAAAGATTCTTATCCTCTTGGGGATACGAATCTTTATTGTTGGTTTATAAAAAAATCTGCACATTAGGAATTTGTTATGAATGAATTTGTCTTTAAGAAGTCTTATTAAAACTCCAGAACAGTAGCTGTAGGAGTCAGACACTGTGGCAGGCATAAGTTGGAAAACTTTCCAGCAGGTCACAGCAGTTCTGGGCACCCACCCAGGTTTGGGGGTTCCCCACACTGATCCATGCGGCTGAGTGAAGACCTGAATGGTGAGTTTCCAACGCCTCTGCATCCCTGGTGTCAGTGATCAGTGGAGCCGCCTCAAAGCTGGACCAATCATAGCCCTCTACAGCCCGGCCGCGTTCCCAGACCTGGCCAATCAGCATCTTTGTCAAAGGGTCTTTCTTCTTGGAAATTGGAGAAGCCCTTTAATCACCGTGTGTCCCAGGGCTGTTGGGACTTGAAACCGCAGGAAGGGATTAAGACAGGCGGATGAACTAAGGGGGAGAAGAGAGACAGCTGCCCTTACTAAGTTTTGGTTCCTTGAGCCTCTACCTTTCCTTTTCTGCTTGTGTTATTTTGAGTTGGGTTTCTGTCACTTGAAACCCAAGTATCCTGATGAATGTAGGCAATACGTTGCAAAAATAATGCAATATGTCTAGGAAAATAAACGTAGGCACAGAACACAAATTTTGAATAAAATTTAAGGAAATGGTAGACCTCATCACTTGAACTAAGTGGGGTCCAATGTTCCCATTAAGAAAAAAACACCCTACAATGAAACAATGGGGCTTGATTTGCTGAAGGAATAGTGGTTGGTCAATCTGATTTTCTCTAGTAGCTCTGAATGCTCAAAGGAGCACAGAATGTATAAATAAGCAGCTACTGAGTGTGCATAATTCTTAACTCGAGAGTGAAAAAACATGGACTGAGCTGCGTGTGCAGACAAATACACCTTCTCTACAGGATTTGTAACTATTCAGCCATGAAAGAAAATGAGTCAGAGGTATAAAAATCCCCTTTGAGTGAAACTGAGACCTCGTGGGACACTTGAACTGGCCAGGAGAGACCCTTTGTCCCTCCCTATGGACTCCGTTTGGGTTCGCTTCATCACCAATATTTACTCACGAACGACCGAGTTTGACCCAGGCGTCAACCGCTGAAGGCAAGTTACCTACGGGGGAGCTGTGCTTGACTTCCCGGGCTAAACAGCTCTGATTCCCTTCTGCCAGTAGAGCTCTTTTCTAACCCAGCCCAAGCTTTCGAAAATCCCATCCCTTCCCAGGCCACCATGTATTTTACAGTCCAGCTTCTTTATCCATGGGCCCCTGTGCCAACGCTCCTTAAAAGTTTCTTTTACTTTCTATATTTTGCTGAATTTTATTACAGGTTCCTGGCTTGCTGGGAACCATAGCCCTCTACTATTTTCTATTTCCTGTGGCTTCCCAAATGTATGTGGTTTATTACCAGGGAGCCCAATAAAATAAGCCCCTTTGCTGCTTCTTAACTTTGCCTCTTGCTCCAGCCAAGTTTTGCTGGCTGTCTCCAGGCCTTGGCCTCAAGGTCAGGCTCTAGGGATGGATGCCAGCATCTGCAAAGCACTCTGCCTCAGTTCTGTCCCGATTTCACATTTCCACCACAGGACATCCTGCCAAGTGACAGGCCACAAAAAGGACTAAGCCTCTGCCCACCCCCCTTCCTATGGTTTTCATTGGGTCTTATGTATGTGCGTGCCTGTGATAACAGGTACATAGCTGCTCTCCGCCTGGTCGCTGCTGCCCCCCTACCACTGTGGCTCTTTAGAACGCTCTCCCACTCGGCTTCCAGCCATCCACAAGCCTGCTTCAGCAGAAGCTGCTGGCTTAATGAATAATCACAAGGAAAACACAGGCCAGCACCTGCCCACAGGCAGGGCAGGAATTGCTTTGGCGAAGTCAGGGTCTCTGTGTCCGAAAGCACAGGAAGGTGAGGAAATTTCCTCCTGTTGGCAAACGGCACTTCTCAACTTTCCGTTGGGGCAGTCTCTTTTTTAATTTTTTTGAAACTGAATTTATTCAGACTACTGCAGTGGGGAGAGAATCCCAGATCCAAATTTTAGAATGTCTCAGGAAGGTGGTTTTGCCTTAGATGTTCAGAGGGAGGAGTGGACTGGTCATAGGTGGAGTGATTTTGTAGTTGGAATCATTTTCGTTCAAGGCTTTTGTTGTGGGAGAGAGTAGTCATTGACTAACAGCCCCCCAAATCCCGATGTCATCTGTTCCCAATTCTTTGTCCCACAGATATGTGCTCTGGCTCTCCTCTACGGGAAAGCACAAAACAGAAGTGTTAGTGTGACCACATGCAAGCTGGGGGCTTTCCATGCTGGGAGCAAGCGGCTATTTATTGTCCCCCGAGGCTCCAGACAGCTGCTGTGAAGCTGGACAGGGCACGGTCATAAAAAGCAATATGGTATTTTATGGAGAGGGTGTGTCCGTCAGGGAGGGGCAAGGGTGGGTGGAGGTAGTTGGAAAAGCCTTTCCAGAAGAGGAAAAGTGAGGCCCCGTGGACATCAGAGGATGCCGGGTGGTGGAGCCGCGGGTTGGAGCGTGGATTCCAGAGCCAGGCCCTCCGGGTACAAGGCCTGCCTGTGGTTTGCTTGCTGCCTGACATTCGAAGGCAAATTATACAGCCACCTTGTCCCCAGCTTCCTCTATAAAATGGAGCAAACAGCGGTGCTGTATTTGTTTTCTATTGCTGTGTAACCACTTACCACTAACCTAGCGGCTTAGAACAACACGTATTAGCTCACACAGTTGCAGGTCAGAAGTTCTCATGGGGCTGTGTTCTCCGTGCGGGGTTGAAGGCCGAAGGAAAGCTGTCGGCTAGGTTGAGTTCGCGTCAGGAGGCTCGGGAGAAAAATCTGCTCATTTTATTGTTGGAAGAATTCATTTCCTTGTCGTCGTAGGAATGAGGTCCCTGTTCCCTTGCTCACCACCCTTGCCAGGTAGCCCGTTCTGTCTGCAAGCCGGCAAATCCTTATCATACTTTGACTCGGTCACTCGCTCTTCTTCCATCAGCTGCAGGAAGTTCTCCGCTTTTAAAGGGCTTACGTGACTAGGTCAAGCACACCTGGATAATTTCCCTCCTTCAAGGTCAGCTGCCCTTTATGGCAGTACCTGGACCAGCATGTGATTGAATAGTCAGGAAAGGTATGTGAACGCCAGGGCTGGGAATCCAGGGAACCGACTGGGAATCCTGCCTACAGCACGCGCCTGCTTCTAGGGAACGTGTGAGCCTAAGTTAGCAAGTGTAGGTCAAGTACTTTGCACTTATCTGGCGTGTTTCGAGTAGAGATTTGTAGGCAAAGAATTAGCCAGTTGAGTTCCCAGGACTGATGGGAACTTGGTTGGGGTGAAAGGAGAGCATAAGGGGCTGGGAACAGTGGGACAGCGGAAGGGCTTGGCTGAGGGGCTTCGTTTTGCTATATCCAAGTGCCTGCCCTCCTTGGGTGAACAGCACTGATACCCTCTCTGAATTTGCTGTGGTAATGGCAGTGAGGATAGGCTTCAGAAGGACGGACAAGAGGCTTCTGGATTGGCTCTCTCAGAAACCATCTGCTCAGAGATTTTGATTTTCAGAAGAGTGAAGACGTTTCCTCCAGCGACAAGTCCAGGGATTCAGAAACCACTGAAGTAACAGCTTTGCCCAAACCAGCCAAGCAAAGATCTCACTGGGGGAAGTGGGAAATAGAGGTCAGAATTCCCACTCCCTCTGCTCACCACACACGGGTCGTGACTGAGGTCCATCTCAGATTGAAAAAGGCCATTTCCTTTTCCAGCCTGACATCATTGGCAGAAGAGTCAGACAATGAACCGAGACCCCGCTGACCCTGGGGAAAGGCCGACCCATGACTAAGAACCTGCGCTCTTATCTGCTCTGGGGGCTGAACTGCCCGCTCCTAATAAATCAATGTTCCAAATGGTCTGGGGCAAGCATGAGATAAGCAGGAAAGGGATAAAAAATAAAAGAGGGGCAGCAGGGAGCATGAGGAGGTGGGAATAAAGAGATTGTCTTTTTCATGCCAAAGAAGCTTTTCTTTCAAAAATGCTTACGCCAGACAAATCGCATTTCCAGCTGGGTGCTTCTCCCTTCCTCCTGGCTCCTTCTCCCCCTCGCCTATATCTGCCTCAGCTTCCAGATCTTCTCAGAGCTCCCCTGAGAGAAACTTGGGCCAGTTTACTCCCCTGGGACAACTGACATTTCTGAAAAGACGCCCAGTCTCTTTGCTGTGATTTTTCAAAGACCGACTCAGGGTTAGGCTTTCAGGGACAGCAAGGAGACAACAGGAGAGGGAAAGTCGGGGGCTTCTGACAGTAAGCAAAACACAGACACTCGCGCTTCTGACAAATGCTGGATCTACAACTGCAGGAAAAGATAACTTTCCTGATACCTGAGGAAGACGTCAAGAAAGCAAAGCAGAGAGGTGGAAACTCACGTTTGTACTGTAGCTGCTGGTGTTTCTACGTCAATGAGGCATGACCCAGTGTGACCTTGCCTGTCAAGACCAGACGGATCCAGAGGAGCCACCCAAAGATATGTGGGCAAAACTGGCCAAGCTGACCGGTTTTGACATGTCCAAGGACAGCTGTCCTCTGGCTTGGGCGGCTTGGGGGCCGGGAAGAAATCTGAAGGACAGCCTCTGGGATGCAAGGCCAGTATCAACCTGGACAGGTGCCTGTGTTCCAGGTGGGCCCTGCCTCCCATCATTACTCTGAAAGGAACCGGCTTCGTCTGGCTGGTGGGTTCATGGCCTGAAACATGGAAGGCTATGTTTCCCTTGCTCACTATGCTCTCTCCTCTTTACTATTCAAGACAGGTGTCATCGTGCCTGACAGACAGCCTGGCGCTGACTCGCTCGCAGTGATCAGTGGCCAATAACGTGACAGACACATTTCCCCTGATTACATTTTAACCTGGATTGTGCTGCATTTAGCTACAGTTGGAGGAGGGAACAGAGGAAAGGAGGGAAGGACGGCGGGTTGAGGAGGTTTGCGGAAAGCCCGAGTGTCACAGCACACAGATAACCCACTCCCCACACGACGGGTGTTTCACACTTTAACTTCACTAATTACTGACATCCAATGAGCAAGTATTGCCTGAGTACCTAAAGCATTCAAAACAATGTATAAGCTCCATCTTCCATTGTGTGAAATCCAAAAGGAACGACCAGGGGAAAAAGACAGCCCATTACCTATCTCTCTTTGGTAATGAGCTCAAGTTATAGAAAGATAATTTCCAGCTTCAGCTTCATACCATTACTTATTAGAGGGAAGCTAAAAAAGGAATCACTCACTCAGACTAATGGTCTCTCCTGCAAGTGGTGAAGAATGCTGATTTGGCTTGTTTTACTACCTGCGCCTCTCTCGGTTTGGCAGATGGTTTGCTGATAGGATTGCTCTGGATAGCAGCTGATGTTGGGTAATTATTGGCATGGTAGCATCCACATACGTCTACCAACCCCTGGCGTTTTTTAAATATTGGCTGGGTCGTGGCCACAGACAGCAAGGCCACTCACTGTTTCTTCCTTTGCTGGCCACTCTAATTACTTGTCTACACGGAGAGCTGGAACCTTCGCTGGCCCTGGACAGGACAGCAGGCAGGTGGGCGTCATCAATGCTTAAGGTAATAAGGGACTGTCTCTCACACAGAGCTCTGAGCGTGATTCCGATTCATGCTGGCTAACGAGTCGTCCACGTCCCATTTGTGACCGTGTATACGTAACAATGTATGTGCCTACTAATATATCCTATTGATGTTTACAATACAGTTTAAGTGCAGGCACAGCACTCCCTGCCTCTGAGTCCAGTCTCACGGCTACGGCCCGCAATCTCACTTGGATTTCAAGTACTTGAAGGAAGTGATGACAAATATCACCACTGTCACGTTCAACTAACCACACAAAACTGCTCTGTTCCCTCTCAAAACAGCAAGGTCACCAGCCGCCCCATTGATCTTTGGGTAAATAACCAAGACAATTTCTGATCAGGAAATGTTTCTGTGACACATCACAGCATAGAAACAAAGCTCAATATTGATTGTAGGACAGATTGGTGAGAGAGAGTTCTGCTTTTCTGCCAAGATATTCCTCTGAGATTTCCTTCAGGACCAAAGTAACATGAGGAAGTTGAAGGCCACAGCAATGTGACTAAGTGAAAGCTGATCTACACGTACAAAAGCAAGTGATTCTGCCCACAGTCCCTCATTCTTAAATCTGCAACAGACATGTAGATCGTAGATCATTTTCTAAGGGCAAAATTTTCTAGTTCACAGATCCCGACTCCCATGTTATTGATGCAATCAAGGTAACATTGAACATGACAATGTCCCAGAAGCAATCACAAGTTGCCTTTTTAAAAAATATACAATTAATGATGGACTTGAGAACCACTTTTTTTTTTTTCCTAATGGAAAATCACCAGCCAGAGAGTTGCAGTTGAAATTCACCAGTGATTTCAGCCAATAACTCTCTTTTTAGTTTCTGGAGGTTTTTCTCCCCCGTGTTAGTCTCAGCACCCCAGAATTATGAGCAAACAGTTACACGGGGCTGGCGCTGAGATTTACGTTCTCCTCTACTCCAGAGGGGCTGTGTACCGGGTGACATCTCATTCTGAAATCTCTTGTAGTAAGAAAATTGATGGGTGTGGCGCCAAAGTGAACTCTGGATGTGAGTGATATTCAGACAAGTCCGTACTTCAAAACAGGGCCCTACCGCACAGGACAGCTTTCTGCCATTAGCTGGGGGTCTTAGCATTGACCATCATCATCTCCAAAACCGCCCCTCCCCCGCCACTTTACAAAAACATCCTTCTTACTTTTATCCTAAATATGTTCAGGATCTTTTTCCTCTACATTTTGCTTTGTGTTTTAAAAGCTCCCAGGTAGATTTTTATTTCTTCTGTGAAAGCATCAAGCCTCAGATCCAAGTCAAAGTCAACCCAAATCACCAGGATACTATGAAGCTGTCTTCAGGTCATAACACTCACCAGAAAAGGACAAACCAGGTTTTAAATAACAACAGAGCGGTGACGTTCTCAGGGGGCTGAAGGTTGATTTTCTGCCCCAGCTGACCTCTCAAGGGTAGGGGGTGGGGGGGCGCAGAGGAGTAAGGGAAGGGAAATAGCTGGGTTTTCTGGGAGTAGCCCTGCTTTCTGGAAGGCGCCCAGGTCCGCCCAAAGAGCAGAGTGCTGAATTCGAAGCAGCCCTGGAGTTGCTCTGTTTGGAAACCTCATTCTGGAAAACCGAAGTCCAACAGCCAGCGGCTTTCCACAGCAGGACAAGAAGAAAGAGGGCGGAAATGGCCCAGGGGACAGAAGTTGGGCAAAGCAGAGAGCGAGAAGCTCGAGGGGGGAGGGGCTGCGAAGATTTCTGGGCTGGGCCGCTCCGTAGAAACTTTTCCTTGCGCTGAGATCTGCCTATTCTGGGGCTGAACCCCGAGGTTCATACCAGCTGGTGGGGCCTGGGTGGGGAACACACTCCGAGCCCAGGGACACGGCCTGGGAGCGGGGCGCCGCCGCCAGGGCGGGGGTACCGGGCAGCAGCGCGCGGGGAGGTCGGGGCGGCCCGCGCGCTCCCCCGCTCGGCGGGCGGGGGCCTCACCTGTTCCAGCGGGCCACCTTCCTCCGGTAATAGCGCAGCGCCTCGGGGCCGGCCAGGAGCACGTCTTCCGGCCCAAGGACAGGCGGCTCCTCCGGGACGTTGTACAGCGGGTGCGCGAAGAGGGCCTGCAGCTTCGAGCCGGGGCCACCGCGGCCGCCACGGTCCCGCTCAGTCCCCGGCCGGGCTCGGGAAAAGTTGTGCGCCGCCGTGTGGGGGTCCGAGGCGGCCGCGGCGGGGGCGCTGCGGGCGCACGGGCAGCCCCGCGGGCGCTCCCGGGGCCGCAGCTGGCGCTTCACCTGGGGCCAGAGGTGGAAGTAGAGGTCGGCGGAGAGCAGCGTGCCCAGCAGCAGCAGGGTCAGCAGGCGGTCCCGGCGCAGCCCGGGCATGGCCCCGCCGGGCGCGCGGGCGACTCCGGGGACCCGGGGGGACGCTGAGTGCCGAGGGCCGCCTGCGCTCCCGCGGGCCGGCTGGGGTCACTGCGGTCAATGGGGCCAGAATGCTCACCGCACGGGATAGCTCCGCTTTGGAAGGGTGTCGCCCTTGAACTTGGGGACCCGGTGCCGGGAGCGCGGGGTCTCGCGGTGTGGGCGGGCGTCCCTTCTCTGCGAGGAGTGGAGACCAGGGGGTGGTGTTTCCCGGGCCCCTGTTTCTCGCACTTTCTGCTCCCCCCGCGCCTGCCAGCCCGGGAGCGCGAGGCAGGTGAAGGGCAGGGGGCCCTGGTGTGGCTGTCCCCGCGGGGCGGGGCCCCGGGTGGGCAGGAGCACTGGGTGCGGGCGGGCGGCGCTCACCCCTGGGAGGAGCGAGACAGCCGCGGAGCCTGGCGCGTCTCTCCAGAGGATGCTGCTGCCCTGCGGCTGCTGTGACCGTTCCCGCGGCTCCGTCTGCGGGCAGTGGGGACGCCCGTGGCCCGGCTCCTCCCGCGAGCTCCTCTGCACGCCCGACTCCTAGAGGCAGAGGTAGCGCCGGCTCCCCCGCCTGGCCGGGCGCCCGCACCTCCGCCCACTCCCAGCTGGCACCTGCCTCTGGCGCAGCTCTCCGGCCAGCTCTGAGCCCTTGGCGGCTCTGCCTGTCCAACCTTGTCACCCTGCTCTCTTCTCGCGCCCAGGCCTCCCGCTTTCCTTGCTCGGGTTCAGTCCAGATGGTTTGGGGGACTCAAGCCGGGTGTGTGTAAAGGCTTTGGTATTTCTTTCCTTCCTTCCTTCCTCCTTTCCTTTCTGTCTTTCCCTCTTCTTCCTTCCTTCCCTCTTCCCCTCCTCCCTTCTTTCCTTCCTTCCTCCCTTCCTTCCTTCCTTCCTTCCTTCCTTCCTTCCTTCCTTCCTTCCTTCCTTCCTTCCTTCCTTCCTCCCTTCCTTCCTTGCTTCCTTCCTTCCTTCCTTCCTTCCTTCCTTCCTTCCTTCCTTCCTTTTTTAAGAAAAAAAGCTCCCCGAAAGCCTTTTTCCTGTAAGATCCGCCAGGGGGTTGGGGGGTGGTGTGTATGTGTTCGCCTTTTCTCTCTGTTTCTTCCCACAGAGCACACACTGACTAGACCCATAACAACCCCGTGTCATGTGTGAGGGCACTGAGGAAACACACACTTAGTGAATGAAAATGTTTGACTTTTACAAATAAGGCACCAGTTTTACCTAGAATCTTGGTGATTTCCTGTTTGGATGGAGTTTGATTCCAACTGGGCCTGTGCTTCACAAAGAGGAAATTTTTCTTCCACTCAAGGAGGGAGGGGCCCCTGATGACCCCACTCTGAACTTCTGTATGTGACCCGGTGGGAAAGTAATCCACCCAAATGAATCACTGGAGGGCCCAGGGTAGGCTCTCCTGATCTCTGACGTAATTCATACTCCCCACCCCGTTTTCCTTTTGAGAAAGAGGGAGGGGGACTGGGAGCCCAGCCCTGAACTCCTGGCTCCTGTATTTAACGACCTGGAAGGAGGATGAAAGCTAAGGTTGACTGAGGAGGCAGCCCCACCCTCCTGAATGTTCAGGAAAATACATCTTTGCCTTGCGCTGCTTGCCCAGGCGTGGTAATGCCACTCTTGATCTCCCTCCCTGGCCGGAGGCAAGACCCTCAGACACGCTTTGACTGGTGCGTTGGGACCAGAGTTCTTCCCACCTGGGGTTCCGTGGGCGATTCCTGCGGCCTTCGCCTGCCCCTCCTCTGTAAATGAAGACAGTAACAGAGCTTTCTCCATAGGCTTCTTGTGTGGCTTAAATAGCTACCGTCTATAACTTGCTTAGAACAGCCAGTCCCGGAACAGTGTGAAATGTGTTTGCTAGAAATATGCTTACTTCTTGGTTTCTGTAGTACACTGTGGTAGGTTAGAGACTGCTCATAAGTGGAACAAAAACAGGCAAGTATGGAAGAGGAAGATACCAGAAAGGGCCCATGTCCATGTTCAGGAGCGCGTCGTGGCCTGGTTGCGAGGTCCAAGTGAGAAAGCCCAGGACGACAGGATTCCCAGCTGCTTACGTCAGCTGGGTGCACTGATGGGCTTCTTTGGGGTTTCTTGAACCACCTCCTTCTTTTCATCTGGAATTAAATTTTAACTGGTTTCCAGTATCAGAGAAACTTTTCAGCTTCTGACATGTCGTGCCAGTGGATGAGAAAGTCAGGCATTGAACCATGCAATAGATAAACTGATTCACAAAGGACATGGTGAAGGGCATGGGTGTGAAGCTGTCACAAGTCTTGTGACTTTGATCCACCCCATCCCTGGGGTCAGGCTCCCTGAGTGGACTCTTTTTTTCTGGCCTCAATTCAAGAAACAATATTACTCACATTTTCCCTGCCCTCTAAAGGTCAAGAGCAAGACGGTGTGGAAGTCAGATATTAAGTGTGAATGGGGCTGGGGTGGGAGAGTGGAAACAGTAGAGGCAAGATGGGCCCGTCAGAAGCCACGCTCCTCAAGGTTTGCCCAGATCTCTCCTTTTCCCTCCCAGAAATGAATCTTTCCCTTCGGCCCCTGGTCTGACTCTCTACATCTTGCCCCGCCAGCCTCATGTACTTCCCCTCGGTTCACACCCTAGTTATTCCCAGCTGCTGTTGAGTAGGACCCATCGTTCTGTTTCAAGCCTCCCATTGCAAATTGGTCTCCGGTACCCTTTCCTCCTGCTCTTCAGTGTCCCCAGGGCCTCATTTCTTTCTTAGACTCTTGCAAAGAGGCCCCAACTGGTCTCTCTGTTTCCAAAATGGCCCGTTTCAGTGCCCACCCTGTGTTTTGATAGAATCAGAATTCTTGCCGGAGTGACCTTGGCAGCACGCAGATACAACCGAGATGTCCTCAGGGGTGAAGAGCATTCACAACTTCTCGTTGCCTCTGGATGAGTCCCTTGGGATGTGACTTCCCATGGTTTGGCTTTTCCAGCCTCACCTCCCACGCATCCTTTATGCGACCCCCAGTGTCCTCCCGATAACACTTTCCGTACTTCCCAAGTGCTTTACGCTCTCGCAGATGTGCCTTTAACCAGAAGCTCTTTCCCATTTCCCCGCCTGGAGAGTGTCCACTTGTCCCATTTCCTCTGATGCTCAGTGTGCTGTGCTGTCATGGATCCTCATAGCTGTTTGCACGCACTCTGGTTAAACCATCGACCGGTTGTGTCTCGTTGTTTGTATGTGTTATAGGTTGATTTATGTCCCCCCAGATTTATATGTTGAAATTCTAACTCTTAGAACCTCAGAATGTGATTTTATTTTGAAATAGGACTATGGCAGATGTAATTAGTAAAGGTGAGGTCATATAGCCCTAGAGTGGGCCCTAAATCAAATATGACTGGTGTCCTTATAAAAAAGGGGGAGTTTGGACCAACGTGTGCATACAGGGAGAAGTCCACATGAAGATGAAGGCAGAGACCAGGTGATGCTTCTACAAGCCAAGAAACGTCAACGATTGGCAGCCCCCCTCCCACCCTGAAACTAGGCAAGGGACATGCAATAGTTCTTTCTCATGACCGAACTCAGAAGAGACCAACCCTGCCAACATCTTGAGCTTAGACCTTCAGGCCTCCAGAACTGTGAGACGTCGCATTTCTGTGGTTTCAGCCACCCCCCCGCCCCCATTGTGGTACTTTGTTACAGCAGCCTTGGCGATCTAATTCAGTACGCATGTCTGCCTTCCTCACGGGAGAATGACCCCTTCCGGATGGAGGGAAGTGTTACTTAAGGCTCCCGGGACAGGGTCTATCACCTGGGGAAGGCTCAAGAAATGTTAGTGGAGTGAATGGAGGGATCTAAGGCCGTCTCTGTGACCCTAACATCTTCTACAGGGCCTTGTACACTGTAGGGGCTTAACTTTTGGTTTTAATAAAATAACGTAGTTTTGGATCCTGGGAGAGGCACAGAAAAAAATATACAACATGCCTTCTGCCTTCCAGCATCTTTTATGATTGTTAGAGAAACAACACGTGTCTGTGCCTCTGAGACAGTTAAGGAAATACCAGGTAGTCCACTGAGCCGATCAGGGAGCCGTGGCACCGCATGCTTTCCATACAGGCACGTGCCAAGGGCAGCCGCTAAATATCATGCTCTCTACCTCTAGGAATTCAGTCATGAAATCAATGCAAGAGTTCCTTATCTGTAAAGGTTACATTCTGTTTTCATCTTGCATATGATCACATGTTGCTTAAAAAAGACTAACTGTTTCTTGTTTGTGAGGTTGGTTTTCCACACTGGACTGTAGTTCCTCAAGTACAAGGCCAGCAGGCCCTTCCCTTCCCTTTCCTGCTTTCCTAGGACCTTGTCCACAGCCGAGAATGAACAAATCGCTGTGGAATCAATGGTGTTTGAGTGGGTGGGTCTGTGTGGGCTCATGTATGGGGAGAGTGGTTTAAAAGGAGTATTTAAAATAAAAATCTAGCCCTGGAAAAATGTTAGCTATTCTGTTTAGTTAGAATATCCAAACCTTAGGAATCGGAGTGGACCTGTAAGAAGAGCAATAGATAAGAGACAGAAAGTAAAGGAGCTGTGCTAACTGCGGACATCTCTGTCCCTCAGGGTTTTTTCACTGTATGGGTGCATGTGAGGGCAATGCTACTTTCACCTGCTGGCCGTCTCAATCATGAGCAAGGGCAGAGGGGGACAGTTAAAGTACTGTACATGACAGATCCAGGACGGAGTGTGATTAATAACCTGGTACTGGTTTAGCGTTGTTCCCAGTCCCTTCTCTTATTCTGAGCTAGAAAGTCTAGAATTTTCGAGTCATGAGAAAAACATAACAACTGGACATAGGCCAGAGATGTTACAAGGCACAGCCTGCGGATCTGCATTACCTGGTGGTGTTGATAAAAATGCAAATTCCAGCGTCACACCCTAGATCTACTGCATCGGAAGCTTTGGAAGTGGAGCCAGGAATGTGCAACTTCAATAAGCTGAGTCTATAAGCTTATAAGATTCTGCACACCCTGAAGTCCAATTGTGATACACACAGAGGTTTGGGAGTCACTGGTTGAGAGGATAGTGCTAAAGAGAACAAAGTCATAGATTTGTTTACAAACTGTCTAGCTAGGATCCATTGTCTGGTCCTGACTTGTGTCATGAGGTCATAACAGGGCTAGAGAGAGAACGTGTGGCCCTGCACAGTCCGTCACTGTTACTGGGGAAAGCCAACCAACTCATCAACCAGCCAACCAACCAACAGATAGCTCCACTGTCTGTTCTTTGCCAATGGTCGGCGTGTAGTGCAATCTTGCTATAAAAAGTCATGGCTCCACTTATGAGTGCATTTCCCTTGGGAAACTGAATTACCTTCCCTGGGCTTCAGTTTCCTCTTCTGAAACATGAGCCCCAGAAATGGCTGATCTCTAAGGTCCCTTTCAGTTCTAAAAAATGATAATTTTGTAATTTCTTTTATTGTGCTAACACAATAACCAAGCTCTTTTTGCACGACTTTATTTCTAGTGTAACCTACACGGTTGAGGTTGTGTAAGAAGAACAAAAGCACTGACCTGGGAGTCAGGAAGCTTAGACTTTGGTCCTGCCTCTGTCATGAACTAGCTCAGTGATATTTAATGTCTCTGACCTTCGTTGTCCTCACATGCAAAGCAAATACTCTAAGTTAAATAATTTCAAAGTTCTCGTCCAGAATTAATTTTGTTCAAGAATAATGATGCCATATGAATGAAAACGAAGGGATTCATTGTCAGCAATAAAGGATACGAATACTTACATGTGATATATTTGTGTGTGTATAGCAGTATGATACTGTATTGGTACATTTTAAAACTGGCAAAATGATTGTTGATATATTTTTAAAAGATTTTATTTTTAGAGAGGGGAAGGGAGGGAGAAAAAGGGAGAGAAATGATGTGCTAGAGATACATTGAGAGAGAGACATTGATTGGTTGCCTCTCACAAGCCCCTGGCTGGGAACCTGGCCCCCAACCCAGGCATGTGTCCTGACTGGGAATTGAACTGGCAACCTTTTGGTTTGCAGGCCCACGCTCAATCCACTGAGCCACACCAACCAGGTCTGTTGATACTATTTATGGATAAATATACATGTCGTCGTCGGCAGCCGTCCGTCTCGAGAGACGATGGTGTAGCTTCTTAAGAGTCTATCTGCACCGCCGAGAATGGTTGCGCAGTCCGACTCGGGAGTGACACGGTATCTGTCTCCTCCCGTGTTGAATCGACATCTTGCGATGGTGCTGGAGTGTCCTCTCCAGTGAAGCTGAAGCTACAGAGCCTGGGCAGGGTGATATGGAGGGTCTGCTGTTGCCCATGCAGCAGAACCCCCCCCTCTTCGCAGCTGAAGGGTCCAAGGGAAAGACGGAGTCAATACAGCTTGGGTTCAGGTGCGCCGCAGGAGTTGCCGGTGTTGACTACAACGTCGAACCGCCTTAGGGACTCCGGCTCCGGATTTTCTGTCGGGGTTTACTCCCTTAGCCTTTCCCCTGAAGAGGTATGCCGCAAGGCAGCGGAGGTTTTTTGGAGTCAGAGTTTTCCTTCTCTGACGTGCCCTGACTGGAAGATCGAACCAGCGACACTTAGCTCGCAGGCCGACGCTCAATCCACTGAGCCAAACCAGCCAGGGTTAAATATATATGTAGTAAAATTATAAAAACACACATGAGAATGGCGAACACCAAATTCAACACAGTGGTTGGATACGAGACTGAAGTGAGGAAAATGGGGCTGTTGATTAGTCATGGGGTCCAATAGTACCTGTAATGAATTATTTCTTAGAAAAACGATCTGCAGAATATATTACAGAATGTTAAAATTTGACAAAGTTGAGTGGTAAATATATGGAGCTTGGTTGTATTGTTCTCTATACTTACAATATTTCATAAAAAGTGACTCGATTTACCCTGTGGCCTCATATCCTGAGTTATTTTATCTTCTTAAAGAGATGGTTGAATTAAAGTGTTGAGCTGTGATATTAAGGTTAAACAGGTTCATAAAGGACAGCAGTCAAGAAATTTGCACCTTTTTTTTTGGAAAGGGGATACGTGATAGAGGGCAAAGAATATGTGTAAGAATAAGCTTGACTTAAATAAGCTGTATTTATATTTTGAATCTGAAGAAATCCTTTCACCCACGTGTAGCTGCTTTCAAATCCTGTAATTCTTCTAAGCAGCACCCTGCACGTATTATGGCAGCTTTGTAGACCAGACTAACAACCGATGTGTTTTCTTTGCTTCAGTTTTTACTACCTTGACAGCACATCTATTTTCAGAAAGTGGGAAGTCGGGATTTTGAGGGTCTTTAGAGAGTGATGACTTAAAGTAGTTCAACTGTTGTCTAGCAACTCATATTGCAGTCTATGGATTCACAGCTAGTGGGTGAGACCCACATTACAGAAATGTTACACAAATAAATATCTTGGCGTGGCTCAAAGGTCAGTCTCAGAACATCAATACAGCTAAAATAAATAGAACTGACTCCAAAAAGCTTTGCAAGTTAACACGGGTTTTGACTCAATGACGTTGGAGCGGGTGGAGGAGTGAGGTATGTGCTGACTCTTGACCTTTCTAAACATCCTTAATACATATCTCTGGGAAGACAGAGCCCCTGCTTCGTAGCCCCACCTTCTCCCTTTCTTCCTCTCCACCCCCCACCCCACGACTCCGCCCCCCTGTACTTGAACTCTTCTCCTTATTCCATCCCTCTCCTGTCCTGTCCTGTCCTGTGCAGGGCAATCTGCTCTGCTCCTGCCGGCTGTCACCCCCAATCCCCTCTTCGTTTCTTACATAGTTCAGCCCGACAGAGACGAGTGACTGGCTCATAATGAAAGAATCTGTCCTTCCTAAAAGGAGGATTTTAAATATTTGTGATACACTATTGTAACATTTTAACCCCATCAGACAAAAAAATAAAATAAAATCATCAGTTGTGATAAGTTCAATTGTATTATCTTGTCTCTTCGTGCTGCCTTTGTTTTCTAATTTGGAGCAAGGATGAAAGGTGTAAAGGACGATTAATCGTTCTGAGAACAAGTAGATGACAATGGCCCACTTCTGAGCTGTACTGGTCACACCCCCTTGTCACTGGGTGAGACGCAGCCCCGCACTTCACACGCTTCAACTGTGTTCACCTGAGCGTCAGGGAAAGGCCAATGGAGCCGAAGGCCCCTACCCTCGCCCTCAGTTCTTCCCAAGGTGTGTGGTGACCTTATTTTATGAATGAAAACTCTGAACTTAGGGTCCAACTCATGGTTTTACGTGTGTTCTTGCAACGAGGAGGGGCAGGGCAGAAAATCATGATTCTCCTATCTCCGAAAATCCGGGAGCTATAGCTGCTATGACCAGGCACGTGTGCCAAGTCCCCATTTCCTTTTCGTGTTCTAGACGCAGCCTCAGAGAGAAGAATGAGTGATCAGGACTGCAGCCTGTGTTACAGGCCCAGAGAAGCCATTTCCAAAGCTGATCGCTCAGCTCTGCTGAAGAAGGCAGCAGCTCTGACTCGCGGCTCTTGTGTGTGGTCAGAGAGGGCTCAGCTGCACCTGACTTTCAGGATGCATATATTTAGTGACATAAACAATACACAAATATTGTGTAATGTTTGGACAAGATGCAAGATTTTAGAGGAAGAAGTGGAAGCCCCTTCCTTTCTTCTCCCTCTCTCTCATTTCCTTCCCTTAGAGGTCTAATACTGTTGGTTGGATACAAATCCTTTCATTTTTTCCCCTTTTTTAAAAAATTATATTTTATTGTTTATGCTATTACAGTTGTTCTAATTTCTCCCCTTCCCCCCCTCCACCCAGCTGCCCCCAACTCCTTTCAATATATTGTTTGTTTGAACAGTTTCCCCTCTACCTTACTAGTAATTAAAGAAAAGCAAATGAAAATAATTGAAATGAATAATTTCTTTTTATCATATTTTTATTGCTGCAAATGAATTAAAATACCCAGAATTGGCCAGGGCTTGGGAAGAAAATTTACACTGGAGCCACGGTTCTGACAGTTAATTTGGTAATGTAAATGCATTTAGATTTTGTGTCAGTCAGGGTCAGTCAGGAGACTGGAAACACACCAGTTATTTGAACATGAAAAATTTAATCAAAAGAATTGTGAACTATTGAAAGTGATAAGACACCCCTAAAGGATCCAGAAATAGCATGTGCGAAAGAAGAAGCTAGACTTCTAGGCTGAGAAAAGTAGACAATGAGGAATTAAGGACTCAGAGGGTTCCAACATCTCTAACCCAAGGTTGAGATTTAGACTCCTTTGAAGACCACGTGTCCACTAATGGAAAACCCAGCCACAGGTGGTGCAGAGACATTTCATGTAGCCGCCATACTGACCTATGGATGTGCCCATGGGAAGGGGAGAGAGATGCCGGAGGCCGTAGCGGGAGCTACTGTGGAAACAGCTACACGGTGTGGGGGTTGTGGCCTGAGAGTGTGGTTGGAGCAGGTCTGGGAGGGCGGCTGGGCTCCCACGCTGCACAAAAAGATGGAAGACTGGGACCCAGAAGGGGTGTGTCGTCCTGCCCCCACTGGGTTGCAGTGTTCCTCTAGCGCCCTCTATGGACAGAGCCTGCCGTTGTGCCAACTGGTAGAAGAGAAATGTTTGCAGGGTCCATCCAGCTCCTGGTTCTCAAGGCTGGGGAAAGAAGGAAGGGTCAGTTCGGAGCTGAGAGATAACAACTTGGTAACAGACACAGACGTTGACTTCAGAATTCCATTTTTAAAAATGTAAGCAGGTAATTAAAAGTGTGCATAAGATTTAGATAAAGAATGGTTCTTGCGGTATAGAAAAAATGGAAACAACTCAAGGTACAAAAATTAAGAACTGCTTGAGCAAAATGAGGTCATCTGCAAGATGAAGCCAGGTTTATTTATTATTATATTTTTAGGTGAAAATGTGTATTAATACCTTTTATATTATGACTCATTAAAATATATTTATATATATATTTCTATGTTTGCATAGAAAAGAACTCTGAAAGGTTCGGTGTCTTATTCATCAACTCCTTGGTATAATATATGGCTCACAGTTGTTCTATAAATATTTGCTGAACAAATGTATCGCTTCAGCTTCCCAGGGCTGCCGTATTAAAGTGCCCCATACTTGTAGCTTAAAATAGCAGAAATTTATTCTCTCACAGTTCTAAACACCTGATGTCTGAACTCAAGGACCACGCTCTCTCTGGAGGCTCTAATGGAGAATTCTTTCTTGCCTCTTCCAGATTCTGAAGTTTCAGGCTTCCCTCGGCTTGTAGCCCCGTCACTTCAAACTCTGCCTCCTTCTTTGCATGACCTTTTCGTCTGTCTGTGGGTTTTTTTCTCCTTATAAGAATTCCCATCATTGGATTTAGGGCCTGCCAGATAATCCAGGATGGTTTCATTTTGAGGTCCTTAAAGTAATTGCATTGGACATATCTTTTGAGAGGATGAATGAGCCCCATTCAACCCACTACCAGTATGACTAAATACCTAGCAACATTTTACAATGGCTTTCTTTTTGCAGTAGGATTTATGGATAATATGAATTCTGTTTTTTCTTTCTTTCTTTTCTTTTTATGCTTACTACAATTTTTATGAGTTTGCGTAAACATCTTTACATTCTTTTTGAAGTAAAAACAAAATAAAAAAAGTACTTGGCATATGAAAAATGAGGGACTACATTGAGAAGTGCTGATTTCATTGTCTTCAAGATATAGTTGGGACCATAGCTTATGAAACCCCAAATGACTGTACCCACTTAGAGAAGGAAACAGTAGGGAAAATAAAGAAGCTCAGGAGGAGGGTCCAAATCAGCACAAGAGATCTATGCTCCAGGGCAAACACGAAGAGTTCCCAGAGGAAAGCTGAACACAGGGAAGCCAGTAACTGGAAACCCACACTTAGCCTCTGGGCTTCCCAGTTGCGCAAACTTGTGGCCTGGGCAGCGCCCCCATCTGTAGCAGCAGACCAAGTTTGGAATCTCCCTGTGTTGTCTTTCAGTGCAGACCTCCTCCTCCTCCCTGTCTCCCCATTCACAGGCTCTAATTCATTGATGAATTCCTAGGAAACTGTTGCTCCACTAACATAAGAAGGTCTATGATGTCAAAAGATCCAGAGATGAAAAGCATTTTAAAAAGGCTATGATGTCTTTTTATTTAGAGAGGCAATCTTTCCAAAAGGAAAGAAAGAGATTCATGGGATCAGGGCATAATTACCTTTTTCTTTCTCTTAAAACTGTAGATGTTTTATGTTTTATTTCCAGTCCGTTTTGAGGACTAACCTATTATTATTATTATTTTTGGTTATTCTTGTTGTTCTAAAGCTTGAAGTTCACAGCTAGTCTGAAACATGGGTAGAAAATAAATTTTTAAAAGAAATTTGGTTTATTAAAAACTAATAACCACCTATTAATCAAAGAAAAAGGAGAGCATCCATTAATATCTTTAAAAGTCATTGCTGATTTCAGATTACACTTATTAACAATGATGTTAACATGCTAAGATGTCAGTCAAAATGTTATGAATGATTAATAATGAATGGATAAATAGAAATGTACAAACATACCATACTTTTTAAACTAAGACAGAAGTTGGCAAATTTTTTCTGATAGTATTTTAGACTTTCTAGGCCAGGTGGTCTCTGTCACAATGACTCAACTCTGCCGCTAGAGCAGGAAAGCAGCCACAGGCAATACATAAAGTAGCAGCATGGCTGTGTCCCAATAAAACTTTATTTATAAAAACAGGTGGTGGGCCAAAAAGCAAGTCCATGGGTGGTAGTTTGCTGACCCTCGGAAAAAACTATCAGAAAATTGCAATAGTGTACCAATGATACTGGCTCTCTAGCATGGGGGAAAGCAGATTTTTATCTGCTTTGTTGTTTTTCTTGTAAGAAAGAAATGACAACACATTTGCAGATATGTATGTTTTTCTTGGAAGATTAATCTGGGCTAAATGATTGACGTAAAGGGAAGTAAGAGAAAATGAACCTCTGTTTTTGTGAAATAAATGGTTAGATTCTCAGAAACAAGAATCCTTTCAATTTATTCTGTTGGCCATTATGTTCTAGGAACAGGTTTAATACTTGCTTTATAAATTCATCTTATTATGCAGAGCTTTTGCCATATGGAGTTATGTATTGAACGATTGTGGTTTATGGTATAATCTGGCTGAATCTGAAAAATAATCAGTAATGACATACACAAAGGGGGTTGTTTACTTTTCCTACATAATATTTGATTACAAAATAAAATTTAACAGGGAAGTAAGGCAATAGAAATGGAAGCTATTTTGGAGGGACTTTTAATAAAATATGGTTATAGTCTGAGTTAACAGAAATAAAAAACCAGGAAGGACTGAGCACATTAGTTGGGAAGTAAATTGCTTTGAGTATGGATACCTGCACTTGGTAGTTTTAGTTGAAGCATTGGCTTGGTGGTTGCTGGATGTCAGGGAATAGTCTTGGCTTCCTCTCTTCTTGACCTCTCTTCATGGTGGTAAGATGATGCAGCTCAGTGCTTTACAATCTTTCGTGATAACATTCCAGGAAAGACGAGATGGGCAGGAAGAAAGCTTTTTCTCCTTATGTGCCTCTTTAATAAGTAAAATATTTCCCTGAACTTCTTGAAAGTCTTCACCTTACTCCTGATCAAAAGAAGGATGTCCATCTCTACCCCAATCACTGTCAAATGGAATTAGTTTGCCATGTTTGGTTGAGCACCGTGTTTTGTTGATAAGTAAGATAATGGGAATGGCAAACCTAGGTGCTGACCACAGAGTTCATCCAGACCTAGGACCGAATCCCAGTTTTGAGAGAAAGACCACGAGGTGAGTACAGGAACAAGACAGATCAGTAAGCTGGTGGTGTTGGTCGGGTAGTGGCCTTAACATAAAAACAAGGGTAAGAAAGTGATCAACAGTATCAGCTACTGTAAAACAGACAAGAAGCATGAGAATGGAATAAAGACGAAAGAATGTGACAATGAAGAAATTGTTGGTGAACCTGAAGAGCAGTTTTTTTCCGTTGAAGGCAGAAGGTCAGGGCACAATGGAGCGATCTGCGATGTGGAAATACAGGGAGTAAAATGTAATGATGTCCAAAGATTTTTGGTGGTCAGTTGACAGCAGGTGAACAGAGAAGGGAGCTAGAGGTGGACAACAGATGGAGTGGAAAGGGAGAGGTTTTTCAAAACACAGAGATATGGGTAATAGTAAAGACAATTGGAAAGGAGGCAGTGGAGAAAAAGAAACAGAAAGGATGTAAAAGGACTGGGGAGAAGGGGGCCTCCTATCTGCTATGGATGGGAGGAGTGGAAGTTTGTTTTTTAGAGGAAAAGAAACAAAGAATCAGAGGCTGGGGGGATATTTTGAGATGATAACAAAAGAAATTCAAAAGCTCAAATGAACCTTTGAGAGGCAGGAGGTTACCTATTGAATTCACTGAGGAATAAGAATAGAGGATACAGGTAGAGGGAAAGAATTGGTTGAAAGTGATACAGAGAGAGCAGAAGATCCAGAACATCAAGAATGGGAAAATTTTTACAAGTTTAGACTAGAAACTTAAAAAAGTTCTCCTGGGAAATTAAATTTGAGAACCAAAAGGAAAGGAAGCCAGAAACCTATAAAATTCCCAGAAAAAGGGAAGGATGTACAGATGAAGGGAAATTTAATATGGAAAATCCATTTTTGGCTTTTCCCAACCTCCTGCTGTTTGTGGAATAACAAATGATGTTTCTCAACCCCGGAATGTTTCAATTTCCTCAGCTGAAAGATGCCACATCACCGTTACACTATTTATAAAGTCAGGCTTTGTTTGATCAATCTTACTCAGGATGAGAAAGTAAATAGGCCTCTAGGACAGAACGGGAGCCAGTTAAATGAAGACACACAAGAGGGGACACATCACATAAGGGACACAGCATCTGTATGGGACATGGGACACTAGGTTTTGAGATGCCTGCTACCAGTGGAAGAGACGCCCGTGCCTATGAAAGGAGACAAATGGTGTGTGTGTTTTCTGTCCTAGCAGCAGGCCCGTCAAAATACTTTCCTACTCAAGTCATTGAAACAAAGGCTAATGAAGGTGTGAAGGGAGGTAAAAAGCCCCCAAAAGGTGGATGATAGCGGCTGTAAGAGTGGAGGAAGGGGTTCCTGAGACCTTAGGGCTAGGCCAAAAGAAATACCGATGAGCTCTGTTTATGAAGTGGTCAGGTCCAAAACACTGACGTATTCATGTCTGAACAGTTTAGTAGCCATTAAAAACACAATACACATAAATAGAAAACATTTTAATTTTGTTCTTAAAAATGATTACCTGTTAATATGAGGTCTGTCTGGAGAAAGTCCAGTCATTGTTAACATAACAAGAACGGTTTCCACAACATCAGTGTAACCTGGCAGCCAAGGAGAGTGGACTGGAATGCGCCTGTGTGAACAATGACAACTTCACTGTACTCATCAATGGGGTGGTAGATGCCGTTGAGTGAGCGTGTGTGCTGTGTGGCCATTGCATTCAAAATGACTGAGCGGGTAGAGCAACGAATCTGCATCAAGTTTTGTGTTAAGCTTGAACATTTCTCTGCAGATATTATTTGACAAAAAATAAGTATAATTTTGATTGGTTTATAAAAAAAAAATTACCTACCCTTATTACTCCAAAATGACTTAAAAAAAAAAAATCAGATGCCTGTACTTACATAGAAGGATTTTTGGTACCAAGAGTTAACTAATCAGATGCAACCTTATTATGCAATGTGGCTAATAAGATACAACTCTGTTATATGGACTGTATATTCCTGGTTCAAGACAGGACATTCACGCCGGAGGGCTATTGTTGTGTTGACTGTTGCCATCTGTTAATTTGACAATCTAAGGGAAAAGAGGTCAGTGCTCCTCACTAAATAGTCAGGTACTGCATGTTTTAAACATTCTTGTGGCACACCAAATGAAAATCGCTGGCATACTATGTGTGCTCAGGAATTATTGGTAGGATAACTCAATGAAAAATTCACTCATGATACTCCTTGTCTACAACATCTGTCCAGAAAGTATCCTGCCATATACTATGGAAAAGAGACATTTATTGAAGAAGATACGAGCTTCAATATTATACATAGGGGACAATGACACCTCAGTCCCCTTCAAAGTAGGCAGCTTGGGACCTCACACAGTTCTCCCAGTTGTCGTCAGTTGCCCCGTCATATTTTCCTGAATCTCATTGATGGTCTGAAATCTCTTCCCTTTCAAAGGTGATTTTAGTTTTGGGAAGAGCCAGAAGTCACAGGGTGCCAAATCTGGGCTGTAGGGGGGCTGAGTCACCTGGGTGATTTGATGTTTCACCAAAAAACGCTGCACAAGATGTGATGCATGAGAGGACATGTTGTGCCCAGAGCTGTGGTCTTCTGAGTCATCCAAATAGTTTCCTTAGAGGGATGTGCAAACTTAACACAAAATCTGATGCAGATTTGTGTTCTACTTGCTCACTCATTTTGAATGTGAGGTCACACAGTACACATGCTCCCTCAGTGGTGTCTATCGCCCCCACTGACTAGTACAGTGAAGTCGTCATTGTTCACGCATGTGCATCCCAGTCCACTCTCCTTGGCTGTCAGGTTACATGGATGTCACACAAGCCGTTCTTGTTATGTCAACAGTGGCTGGACTTTTACTGAACAGGCCTTGTAGACCATCATTGGAAACAAATGTAAAGTGTTCCTTTGCGTGTATGTGCCATATTTTGCTTCTCTAATTCTCTCTCTTTTCAAGGACTTTTAAGTTATTTCTAACTTTTCTGTATTGTAAATCATGCAGCAATAAACATTAACTTGTGTACTTTCTAGGATTGTGCCTGCTGGTAGGTACGCTCATTTACATTCTGATACCTATTGCCAACCACCCTGTAGATGCGTTGCCAACCATTGCTTCATTTTTATTTAGTAAAATCATTCTCTCTTAATTTTTCAATTTTTTTCCATTACTTCAAGTGTTCGTAGGTTATTTTCTTTCAAAGACTTGGAATTCCTATATGTCATTTTTCTATAATTTGATTAAAAAGGTAAAACTTTAATTCAACTGAAGCCCATAGGCTTTTTGATTTCCAGTTTTATTAGAAATAAAGTCACTAATTTTTTCTTCAAGTTAATAAATATGTACCTGAGGTAGAGTTTTAAAAAAAATAACTTTATTTAAATTTATTATTCGTATCTATACAAGTTATTCATGACTCACTCTTGTGAGAAATGCAAAAACAAAGCACAGAGAAAGAGATAAATAAAAAGCTCATGTACCTGTTCAACCACCTCTATACCATCAGATTCATTCCTCTCCCCAGAGGTAACCTGGATTTATCATGTAGGTGTGTACCCTCCCTTTCATTTTCTTTTGCATTGACATATGTGACATTGGCAAATGGAAACACACAGATCTGCTGGGAGCTCGCCCTGTACTTTTGTAACAGCTTCCCATGTTTCAGGGGATTGGAATGTGGCCCGTGAGACTCCTTTGAAACGTGCTTTGTAGGAGGGCAGGAGAATCCAGCTCTTGCTCTGGTTATGTGAGAGAAACCTTGGTATCTCTCAAAGAAACTAAGCCCTCTGACGTTTAACTGCGAAATGAAAGCCATGGCATTTAGAAGCAATTTCTTCTCGCTCTGTAGTATGAACCCAGCAACCACCCCAATGTGAAAGGAAGGGAGGTCTAAACAGGAGCACAGGCCACAGGGCAGGGAGGCAGACTGCGGCTGGCTTGGTGCTGCCGCGGAGGGGAAGGGCACGTCCGCCTTCTGTGCCCGGGCAGCACTGTGGCCCAGTCTCTCCTCCCCGCACTGTGTTATCTTGGGCAGAGCACGGGGTGGCTCTGGTCCCCGGCTGAGCTGGATGAGAAGAAAGCCGAAAGGTTTTGCTCAAATCACTTGGGTGGAGAGCTTTAATGTCAGAACACTTAGAGCTGCAGCCGACAGCTGATAAGATGCTAATGTAGGAATGGAGGGACTTCCTGGAGTTCTAAAGAACATTTAACATGTGTTTTTACATCCATAGCTATGGTTTCCCTTGAATAAGGATGAGAAAAAACAACTAGTTCATCAAACTACCGGTTTTATAGATATTATCAGTTGCTTAGGAAGTGACTTAAAAAAAAGAAATTCCTTGTGAGTTGACTTACATAAAAATAATACATGGGGGTTGTATATGGAGATGGTTTTAAAAAAAGAGTGAAGATGTTTCTGGAATGAATAAAGTTTGCTTTATGCCATTCCCCCCTAGAACTGACCACACTGCCCACACTTAGCATGGACCCTTCAGAAGCAGTTAAAAATCATCCACTGTGTCAAAAAGAAAGAACATGGAAGGAATCTCCACAATTGTCTTAGAACCATTGTTAGATATTCAAAACACAAAACACTTCCTCTTAAAAATACTAAAAGCCCATATTTGTTGTGGGCTCAGTGTACCGGGTACTATGCTAAAAGTTTTATCTGTGTTCATCAAATCCTTACCAAAAACCCCTAGGAACTAAAGCCGTTATTATCATCACCATCCCATTTTACAGGTTAGGAAACAGAGGCCCAGAGAACCCATTGCTTCAGGCTGCAGAGCTAATAAGTAGCGAAGGCTGGATTTGAACTCAGGCAGTTGAACTCCAGGGTCTGCCCTCTTCTCCATGGCCATTGTCTGATTTTACACAGGTCCTGTCACAAGGCATCCTGCCGGAGCAGTTGGGGACCTCATTTTTTCAAATAAAAGACTTTATATTTTTTTACTGAAGTTTTAGGTTTAAAACAACATTGAGGGGAAGATACAGAGATTTCCCCCACACCCCCTGCCCCTACAAGGGCACAGCCTCCCTCATTATCAGCATTATTCACTAAACTAGTAGATTTGTTAACAATTGATGAACTTACATTGACATGTGACAATCACCCAAATCGATAGGGCTCACTCTTGGTGTTGTACATTCTGTGGGTTTGGACAGATGCATTGTGACAGACACCCATCATTATAATATCATACAGAGTATTTTCATGGTCCTAAGAAATCCTCTGGGCGCAAGGCCCAGTACTTCTAACAAGCAAGCGCCCAGGTGATGTTACTGTTCCCGTGATCCTTGGACCCGCACTTAGACTAGAAAGACCAAGAACCTCCTGTTATTGCAGGAGGCGCCTCTCTTGCCCTTGATCACTTGCTCTGTCCCCGAAGCATCTGTTGAGCTCAGAGCCCGCATGAAATAGGATACAAACTCATAGCAGTGAAACCGGATATTTGACAATGCAAGGGAGGCTGATTCAGTGCATGTGTGCTATGGATTTCTCCCTTCCCTCATTTGTTGGCTAAAACGGGAGCATCTCCAGCTCCTGTGAAAGAGAAGAGCAAACAGTGGCCTCAAGGTTACAGAGTACGGAGGCATAGCCCACCCTTTTCAGGGAAACAGGGTTTCTGATGCACTCGGAGAGCGTTCAGTGTTAGTCTTGGGCCTTGGGCTGCAAACTGGGTTTTCACTTTATGTAACGTTTTGGCCCTTTCCTGAAGAACTGTTTCGAAATTGTTTGATGTCGCTTCTCTGGGATGTCTATAAAGAGAAAAAATTGTCCTTTTATACGAGCTGAGCTGGCAGTGGAGCGTGGCCTGTCCCTTTTGCTCTCCAGAAATCTCCCAAACTTGTGGCCGGTCGCCAAAGCTCTCCTGGTTCTCAGTCAACTGTATAAATTGTCATAGGTGTGACTCTCAGCCCAGGAGCTTGAGTGTACAAGAAAGATAACTTAGATTTTTCAAATTTAGTAGAACTTGTACGTTAAGCCCCTCTTCCCAGGGTGGTCAAAATTTAATTTCTGTTATTTTGAAGTTGCTTCCTGCTCCAGGACTGTACTGAAACTGTGGGGGAACTAGATGTTCCCTGGGCTTATTGGCTCTTTAATGTAACCTGGTTATGAGGGCATCGGATATGCCGTGTGCCTCCCAGTTTGCTCCTCTCTCATTGGCCCAAGCATGTCACCATAGAGACTTCCTTGTTCCCGTTTGTATGGTTCCTGCATGGCTTTCTTCTTATTCAAGATGTTTTCCAAAAAATATTTATCTAAGCTGAGAGTCCTTTCCAGGCCCCTACCGTTCCAGGCTTTTAAAAGTTTAGAGCCAGGAAAACATTTTTCCCCTCTTTGGTTCCTTCTTTACATCATTCCCTGAACCAATAATCGTAAAATAGCTTTGCTAATAAAAATAGAAGGGCCAAGGGGGGAGGTGGATGGGGCTGGGGGGAGCAATGGGGGAAAAAGTGAGACAACTATAATAGAAAAACAATAAAAAAGTTAAATTAAAAAAGAAAAAAGAAACAAAAAGAAAAAAGGAGAAGTAATCTATTTGGCTAAAGATCACAATGTCCAAAGACAGACTGGGAAAATTTATAGTTGGACAATAAACTCTAGGAACCAAAATGCAAACAAACATAAGTAATACTTTTTATAGTTGGTTCTTTCTCTTAGCTTAGCTTCCTTTGAAAATATATTTGTTCAGTTCAGAACCCAGGGGTATACCATCCACTTTTAAAATTTGTAATAAAAAAGCATGAATGTTGAAAACATTATTGTATCTTCTGCCAAATCAGAATCAAAGATATTTTCTTCTCAGTTGTTCTACAAAAAGAGGACATATATTAATATTTGAAATATATTACCTTGCTACAAAATCTAATGCCCAGATGAATTCCCAGGTGCAATCTGTGTTGATCTCTGTGTGTTTAGACACTTTCCATCCTGTACGCATTTTAGCGATACTATTATTCCACTAAAAGCTACTCCTCATATTTGTTCTTTATTCAGCTTCACTGGTTTGGCTCAGTGGATTGAGCGTCGGCCTGCGAGCTAAGTGTTGCTGGTTCGATCTTCCAGTCAGGGCACATCAGAGAAGGAAAACTCTGACTCCAAAAAACCTCCGCTGCCTTGCGGCATACCTCTTCAGGGGAAAGGCTAAGGGAGTAAACCCCGACAGAAAATCCGGAGCCGGAGTCCCTAAGGCGGTTTGACGTTGTAGTCAACACCGGCAACTCCTGCGGCGCACCTGAAGCCAAGCTGTATTGACTCCGTCTTTCCCTTGGACCCTTCAGCTGCGAAGAGAGGGGGGGTCTGCTGCATGGGCAACAGCAGACCCTCCATATCACCCTGCCCAGGCTCTGTAGCTTCAGCTTCACTGGAGAGGACACTCCAGCGTCATCGCAAGATGTCGATTCAACATGGGAGGAGACAGATACCGTGTCACTCCCGAGTCGGACTGCACAGCCATTCTCGGCGGTGCAGATAGACTCTTAAGAAGCTACACCATCGTCTCTCGAGACGGACGGCTGCCGCCGCCGCCGATTCAGCTTCACCCATTCTCTGCCGAAAAAAGTGTGGAGCTGGGAGAGGTGAGAGATTTGGAGCCGGAGAGAAGACAGTAACAGAGCGCACCTGAGGACTTTGCCATGTCATGACTTCGAAAATGTGATTCATACTGATGGCCACCCCGAGTGAGTTTGTAATGAGATGAGATAAACTAAGGGTAAGTAGTTCAATTATTGAGATGATACTGCCAGCAAGCTCATTTTCCTGTGTCCTGTAGGGTGGTGGCGAAGGCTTCTGCTCTGGAGAGAGAAAGCCTACTTTTCATTCCTGACTCTGGCGCTTCCCATACTGTGCACCTGGGGCAAGCCATTCAGCCCCACCAGTTTTCCCAACGAGATAACAGGAATATGTGGTAGGATTGTGAAATGTTTGAATGCGATACAATAATGCCTGGACTTTCTCAAGCACAAAATATAGGTTAACTTATAACATCCTCCTTTTAGGTATCTTCAGGGAGGTTCTTTGTTGGGTCCTTGTGTGTGGGGATGGAAACACCCAAGAGGGATGGTGATTTTTATTTAACTCTGCTTCAGGTCTGAGAGCAGGCAAATCCTCCCATGTGGATTTGCCATCATCCCTTTCCCCAAAGACATCACGGCTCTAGCATACTTTATTTTGAGCATGTGGATTTAGCAAACCTAAGACCCTGGTTTTAATATATTAGACTTGACGCATGGCCACTCGTCAAATGTCCCCAAAGGGCTTGTTTTGGGAAGACTAGTTCAGCTGTACATGTCCAGTGACAACTGGACTCATCTCCCAAAAGCAAGACACATGGTTTGGAGCCGGCCAAGGAGAGGGTGTGTTCGCTCTGAACACAGCGCGCTCACTTACACCCCCGAGGCTGGGTACTCATAGGTTGCGAGGCTCGAGGCAGGTTTGCAAAGGCCCACGAGTGGAGACTGATAACACTTGCAGGGCCCTGAACTCAGTCTTATCCTGGAAGAGTTTGCAAACACAGAGGCAATGCAGCCAGCTGCTGCAAGCGTGATTTCTGGGCCTCGGCTCCAATTGATTAGGATCCTTGTCCTCAGGAACCTAAGCTTAAGAATGGCAAACACCTACCAGCCTCCGAGTCCCAGCTCAAGATTGGCGTTTACTGTGTCACCCAGCCGCCCCTCGTGGGGTGTCCCCAGGGAGCTTTCTCTTCCCATACGCAGACTCTCCCGCACCTCTTGCACCTTTCCCTTAGTCTCTCTTCCACCTTTGCTTTGACGTCTTGTTTATAGGAACACAAAAACTGGAACTAACCCAGATGTTCATCGAACGGTGAATGGACAGATTCTAATACATCCATTCAATGAAATCGTTCTTCAGCAATAAAAACAACCCTGTTGGTACATACAATAACATGGCTGTGTCTCAAAAGGTTATGATGCATGAAAGAAGGTAGACTGAACAGTACGTGATTGTATCTGTTTGAGATTCTATAGCAGACAAAACCATTCTGTAGTTCCCGAAAGCAGTCTAGTGGTTGCCTGGGGCTGCGGGTAGATATGGACAACTTTGTGGAGTGAAGAAAATATACTATATCTTAACTGTGGTGTTTTTCAAAACTCACTAAACTATATAGTAAAATGTGTGTATTTTATGATATGTGAGTATAACCAAATAAAACTCATTTAAAAAGAAAAAGTCAATAACAAAAATATTAAGAAATATACTTCTACATAAACAATGGGAGAAAGAGGCTGTAGAAATATAGCAGTAGGAATCATTAAAAACAAAAACAAAACAAAAAACCATGGCTCAATGAAACGTGCTTCCTAGTGGAATTCTAGAGTAAATTTTAATGGAAAATCAGGCTGTTTCCAAATTCTCACTGTTATTGTTAATGTTGAGCGCAATTTAGAGTGATGTAAATAGTCAAAGAGAGGTGCTTATAACTTTCGAAAGGATTGAACCATATATACACCCTAGTTCGGAAAGGAAAGACTACATCGCCCTACTGGCTTTAAAATACCTGTGCCTCTCCCGGAGATGATAGCTCTGTCAGAACAGGCACGTAATGGATCCTCATTAATTCTTTATATTTCTCTCACATATCTTGGCTTCCAGGAAGTGAGAAGAGGGAATATTTGGCTCAGCTCCTTATAACAAGCTACTGACCTTTGGGGAGGAGAAGGCTTGGTTGCATGGGAGCAAAGACCGCTACCCTCTACCGCCCACTAATGTCCACTGTAACTATTCTACACCCTTCACATTTGCCCATCTTTACATTTATGATCATAAAGAACATGCAGCAGCAGGGAAAATGCTGATGATACCATGTTAAGTAAAAAAAAAAAAGGTACATTACAAAATCAGATCGATCTCTTCCTTTATTGGAAACAGATGCATAAGAAAAAGGATGGGAAAAATGTACCAAATTCATAACACTGGGAGTGCTAGGATCATAGGATTTGGGGTGACATATATTTTTGTTCCCTTATTATTTTTTTAAATAAAATTAAAGAAAATGGCAATAGGTCAATTCTGTTCCATGGCAGGGCCCCCTTGACTTCCTCTGCTTCAGAAATGCATGTGTGTGACGCAAGGTGGGAGGGCAGAGTGGGCTGGCCTTTGGCAGGTGGGGAGAACTGAAGTTCACCACTTGCTTTTTAACCTTCAAGTGCATCATTGAATAACAGGGGGTAAAGAGTGGGCACCCTTTCTGGCCTCGAGTCTGGGAGGAGAGGTACCCAGAGCTCTGGTTCCCAAATTTCTCTCTTATTGACCTGTCATGACCTAGAGACTCCGGGGCTGGGGTTGGGCAGAAGGTTCTAGTTCTGATGGGAAAAAGGGGACGAGCGCTTAGTCACAGGGTCGCATAGGAGCCATGAATGAATGAGATTCTCTCATTAGGTAACTTCCTGCGGAGAACCGAGAAGGAAATCAACAAGGCAGTATGACCTGATAATTCAGGGAGCGATAGACTCTTACACATCCTGTCCCCATCAGCTCCACAGGAAGAACGTGGGTTTTGGAGTCAATGATACCAAGGAGGACCATTTGACCTTGTGCCAGTTACTGACCGTCATTGACCCTGGTTTTCCTCATTGGAAAAGGTGGGGGGTGGGGAGAAGAATCATCCATCTGTATTACTTAGACTTCTTCTGTTGCACATATGGGAAGCTCACTCAAGCCAACTTCAGCAAAACACCAGGGAATTTATTTTTCTTTTAAGGCTGTTGGAGCATCTCCTGTAACTTAAGAAGAAAAGGAACCGTGAGCAGAAAAGCTGTCAGAAACCCAGGAATAATGATCCTTCTTTCTTTTCCACTTTGCTCAGGCCAATTTCATCATTCTTCCCCCACCCCGCCCTCCAGGCCGGCTTCAGCTAGGGAGGCTATTGGCTGTGAAAGTCATTATTTGAAGATATTTGTTTGGAGACTTTTCATACCGGTGGCACAGGGCTTTTTTTTTTTTTCTTTTCAAAATTGATTCTCATATTGACAGAAGGGGTCGCAGATCACACAGCTTCAGCTGGGTGTGTTGGTGGCTATAAAAAACCTGCCTCCAGTGCACAGAAAAAGCCACACCGTGTTCTCCATTGTATCCAAGTGCACGGGTGGGTGGGGACAGGAAGTGATTGGTCTCATCTTCTGCGTGGTGTTTGTCCCCTTCTTCTGCATGCTGTTTTTGCCAGCCACAGGCTTGTTTTGTTGGCTTATAAAATTTCAACAGCTGGTGGACAGCGAGGGGTGTGGATAAGGAAGCCTACTGGTTTTTTTTGTGTTTTTTTTTTTAATAAAAACTTGCACAGCAGTGGGGAAAATTGTTTATGACACATACTGATATTTTGTGACTTTTTCTTCCTCTTTGTTTCTTGCATGATGACAAAGAGATTTACAGGAGACAGGGAGGGAGGGAGGGAGGGAGAGGAGGAGACCAAAGCCAGAAATAGGTGACGTGTTTTGATCTGTTTCACCTCTACTGATAAATGCTACCCTGTGAGTTGGGACAGGAGTCAACGGAAGACAAACCCCCCTCTTAATGACTGTAAAGAGGAAGGTTGTCACACCGCTTCAGGGTTAAAGTTTATAGCATCAGTCAATAGAGAGGCTGGCCTTTCCCAGGTGCCTAGAAGGGACACCCTGATTAGACCAGCTTAGGCAAGGTGCCCCTTCCCAGACCCACCCTCTGTGACCAGGGAGTGGTGTCGCAGCGTGCAGATGGCTTCCGGAGGTCCACACTCTCGCTAAGAGGCACAGGGGCAGGGGCGTGGGGGTATCCACCACACGTCCTCAGGAGGTGATGGAAGACTGGATTCATGTTAACACCCTAGCACCGTGTCTGCTACCGAAACAAAACAAGCGTTTGTGTCCTTTTCTGAAACAGAACCCTGTTTCCTGACAGCTCAGAATGAGTTCCCCGTTCTGGTTACTCTTGGCTCTGTGTTTACGTCTATGCCAGGGATAAGGTAAAATGATAAGTGTTTCTAAGAACCTGAAGAAACTGTTTCCTGAAGGAAGCAATTAGCTGTCACGAGTATCTTTCCATTTTCCTTTTATTGCACAAAACACTCAGTCTTGAAATACTCCTGGTGCACATAAGCTAAAGCTCAGCCTCTTAGGTTACTTAATTCATCCTCACGGTATAGTCCTTTAGGAGGGCAGACGTTATTATTCTCACTCTGCAGACGTGTTAATTGGCGGTCAGGGAGGTTCCGTGACTTGTTCAAGGTGACGTGAGTTATGGGTGCAGTTGAACTGAAGTCATCTAATTCCTAGCTTAATGTCATGTTCATTAGACAAGGCAGGGTCATTTTAGAAATCTCACACTCTCCCGAATAGCTGTAGCTATTTATTTCAGCAGACCTTGGTGTCTGATCAGGGCTTGGAGAGGTTGGTTCATTTCATAATCACCCTTAGCACAGTCTGCGCAGGCGCTCTGACCCCAGGCAGCTCCCAGAACAGCAGCCCAGCCACGCTATTGTTGAACAAATAATTATAAGGTCGTTTAATTACTTTTATCCCAAGTCCATGTGGAAACTGTACAGAGGGTTTTGAAAGAGGCCAGAGAGAAAGGGGACTTCAAAAGCTTCCTGCCCTTGACCAAGAATTCGACTTTAAGATGTTTCTAATATATCTTTTTTTTTTTTTTTTTTTTTTGCCATTACAAGAGATTCTGAAGTGAACTTTTTTCTTTACACCCATCTCTGCAGTACTGGTACTGGTATTGTCTGAGCATAGACTCTTAGAAGTGGAATTTCTGATTCCAGGTACATGGACATTAATTAATTTAATCGATTAATTAATATTGGTGGGGTTGCAATCACATCAACAGTGTGTGAGAGTGTCTGATTTTGCCTTCTTGCTAATAGTGGATATTCTCCATATCTGTTAAATGTTTGCTGTAATAATTTTTATCTCTTTAGAGTTTAAATGAGGTTTAGCATATTTTGGGGTTTGCTCATAATTTGTGTTGTTTTTTTGCCTCTGGAGTCTGTTCTTACCCTTTACTTGGTTTTGTTTGTTTTCTGTTGAGGTGTTTGCCCATTTCTTATTGATTCGCAATCATTCTACATTTCAGATATTACTTTTTAATCTATTATATTTGCTGAAAGTACTTTTCGTTCAGGCTGTTTTGGTTTGCTTTGAACTTTGTTGGCAATGTCTTCGGTAGCCCAGACTTGTCACGTTTGAGTCGTCCCAACTGTCAGACCTTTTCATTTCACCCCTCCTGGTTTTGTGCCTTACTGAGGAAGGCTTTCTTTGCCTTAAAACTAAAGAAGGATTTTTCTACACTTTTTCTAATGCTTTTGTGGTTTTGTGGTTTACCTTTTGATATTTGATCCATCAGGAATTTGTTTTGTATATGGCATGAGGGAGGGATCTAACTCCTTTTTCAAAAGAGGTAGGCTACATTACAGACTACGTGCTCACATATTCATGCCTCTGTCTGGGGGCTGAAAATTATTAATTCTAATCTATAACTGTCACCAAAGCAATATTACTTATCTAGATGTGCAATTTGCCAGTATGGAAATCAAACTAATTTTCTTGCAAGAAACAGTTCCTCCCAACTCCAATTATTCTTTGACTCCTCATACCTTCCACATTTAAGGCCGATTTTCTTTCTTTCATTGCATATTATTCTGTTTTATTTCTGAAACATTTTACCATGTGAATGGATTGGACTTCCCCAGCAACTATGGTGAGTCTGGTAGCTTTTCTCCTACATGTTCCCCAACACAGTTAGGTTGTATGTGGAACTCTGAACTTAGCCAAGTTCAGTAGATGTTGCCTTTGGGTTATTCTTTAGGGCTTGTTCGGGTTTGCTCCAGGAGACATCACCATCTTCTGGACTCTTAAGAGTGGGAAGAAGTCACAGGTCATCAGAACCACATAAAGGGTCCCAGGTCCCACCCCTAAACTTTCTGCTCTGTTGGTTTGAGGTTTAGCCTTAGAATCAGCACTTTTAAAAAACTTAGGTCTTTGCTCTTCATGCAGGCTAGTCTCTGACTCATAAATAAGTAGGCAACTGGGCACCCAGAGCTGTGAGAACAAAGCATCTAGGCAGCTAATGGTTCTTTAGGGCTGCTGTCTAGTTTCTCAATAGGAGAGGCTACACTTGACCTCCTGAGTCCTTTTATTCCAAGGGCCACTTTGACATTAACGTAAGTGAAACAAGTGAGAGGTATCTTCCTAAAACTAGCCAGCAAAGCCAAATAAAATAAAATAAAAAAGGAAGAAAGAAAGACAGACAGACAGAAAGAAAGAAAGAAAGAAAGAAAGAAAGAAAGAAAGAAAGAAAGAGAAAGAAAGAAAGAAAAAAAAGAAATAGAAAGATCCAAAAGCACCAGATTGTAAACATCACTGTTGAGGGTCTCATGTTCTTTCAGAATCAGTGGGGATTGCTTATTACACCCCTCCCCCAACTTCTCTCTCTTCTAAAGACATTATCAAGAGAAAGATTTCAATGCTAACATCAGGCAGTTGCCGTTGAAGCTGACCCAGAATGAACCATCGCTTCTTTCCGCCATCTCTTCTGGAAATTATTGTGAGCCTGATGCCAGAGACCAAAATTTGAGAGTATGCCAGGAGTTTGTTTATTCTGATCTGGTTCCTTAGAGATGCAAATGTGTAAAGGAGTTATGAACATGATGGTTGGAATCATAATATATGAGCCTGCCATGTCTACATCCAGGCCTAAGTGGGTCTTGCTAAAAAAAAAAAAAAAAAAAAAAAAAAGTCAAAGAGACAAATGGGTGCTCTGTTTTAAGAGAAGAGACTTTGAGAAATTTTACTTCATACAACTGAAGTCCAGACTGAACAAACTCATTCATGTATAAAGAATTCTATTTCTCAACGCCAATATATACACATAAAGGCACCCTCAGTACAGATAGGCACACACGTGTACACACATAAGTGTGTGGCTATTGTCTTCCTGGTCGAGAGACAGCTGCTATACCTACAATGGCACCCCTACTTTAGGCAGGAAGACAGTGGAAGGGCAGAAATGTAGCAAGTTAGGATAGTCGCGTCTGTCCTTAGAAAGAGCGCTCCTGAACTCCCTGCCCAGCCGCTTCCTCTTCTATGATACATCAGCGATCAGCTCCAGCAGCAGAATAGCGGGGGATAATGAGCATGACAATCAGGCACATGCTTACCTCCAGCAAAACTGAGACTCTGTGGGTGAGCGAAAGGGGAGGAAGAGTATTCATACAGGCATGCCTCATTTTTATCCCACTTTGTGTTGTTATGCTTTGAAAATATTGCATTTTTTTACAAGGTGAAGGATTGTGACCACCCCGCCTTGAGCAAGTCTATTGGTGGCACAAAGGTGACGACTCCCTGAAGGCTCAGATGATGGTTAGGATTTTTAAAATTAAGGTGTGCACATTGTTATTTTAGACCTTATGCAATTGCACACTTTATAGCCGACAGTGGAGGAAGCATATGCCCTGAAAACCGAAACATTTGTGTGGCTCGCTTTATTGCCACGTTTGCTTTATGGCGATACTCACTCTATTGCGGTGGTCTGGAACCGACCCCGCAGATGACCCTAAACCATCCAATAAATAATGCCCCGTTCAATCATTGAATGGGCTGAAGAACAGAACTGAGGCTTCCGTGAAAACAAGCCCTGGCCCTCGCCTGGTGGTGCCGTTGGTTGGAGCAGTCGTCCCGTACCTCAAAATATTGTGGGTTTGACCCCTGGTCAGGGCACGCACCTAGATTGCAGGTTGATTCCCGGCTGTGGCACCTACGGGAGGCAACCGATCGATGTTTCTCTCTCTCTCAAACCCATAAACATATTCTCAGGTGAGGATTAAAAAGAAAAGAAAGAAAAGGAATCCAGTCTGTGGATGGCAGCCTTGGTCCATGCGCAGAGGGCCAGCCTGCCCTTGCTGACCGGCTCTGGCTGCCCTGCGGAGCTGGGACCTGCCTAGCCAGGCCCCACAATCCTGCCAGCCGACTCCTTGCGACGAAACTCCTAATATATATTTGTTGCTGGTCCTGCTTCTCTGGGTGACTCCGGCTCATACAACCCTCTCCCACCTGCCCGTTACTGTTTATCACACCACCCCGTTTACTTCCTCAAAAGCAGGGGGTCCTGTCTAAAATGAGAAAATAGGACGTAGCGTGGTATTAATAGTCTCATTAACTGCCCCAAATTTGGAATTATCCTCATTCCACAAATTAAAAACACAATTCTTTGTATAATTGATTTGTAAGCTGGTGGACCGAGTGGATAGTAAACAGCATTTACATTATTAATAAATGTTGATGCCTCTTTTGCTGCTAAAACCCCCCACAAAACTCACTATTCAATGTCATTATTGTTATTATTCCAAAAACCAACCTTTTGATTGTGGATATTGAAAATCCTATGACTGATTGTGGCCATTATTGTGCTGTTACTTTAACTTCTACAATTACTGATCATTTTAAATGTTTATATGTTATGTAACAACGTCATCTAAACTTTTATTATTTGCTGGTGGTAAGTCCAACAATAAAGAAAAATGTGCCTTAAAATACCCAGTCACTGGAATGAGGTAGATGTAGCAAAATCCCCTGAAAGTTGGGATACACAGTAAACGTAACTTAGAAGACTGCTCTCTCTCTGCCAAACATGAGCGGTCATGTTGAGAAAAAACGAAACAGACGTTGCAGTGGGTACAGCTTAGATTTACAAACAACGCTGTAACTGGACACAAAAATAAGGAAGATGAAACAAACAAACAAGCAAACTGATGGCTACACATCTGTAAGGGCAAGATTGCTTGTAACTTTTTGTGTTGGGAGCACATACCCCCCGAACTTTGTAAATGTTGCTGCAGGACTTGAAGAAACACTTTCCTTGCATACAATAGGACTGCTGGCTGAGAGGGTCCATCTGAGCTGGGAGGACTTGGGGAGAGCTGAGTGTTCTGGTAAAACCGTGTGTGGTCTAGCTTGGTGGGAGCACAGAGGAGAGGGAACAGAGGCTGGAAAGGATTTTAGCAGCACCCAGGGAGAGTCTCCAAGTCCCCGGCGAAGCACTGGTGTTTAGTTTAAGAGGCAATAGGAGAACGAAAAAGCTTTTTGAGTAGGGTGGTGATACTATACCTGAGATGGTAGGTCCTCATCCAAGTTCAATAGTAAGTAAATGATCAACCGTCCTGTCAGAAGTCACCAGTACCTCTGCAGGGCAGACATTGCAGGAGACATCCCAGGTCTGAGATCCAGCAGAGGTGTGCTCATGGAATTCCCCATCTGCCCCTGCCCCACACCTGTTTCCACAGAACCAGGAATGATAGGCATTTGCACTTGATTCCTGGAATCTCAGAATTCTGGAAAATCAGGAAAAGCGTTTCTGAAATACATTTGGTCCATATACGTGATGATTCATTTCTTTGTTTCTTCTAATAAGGGTTTATTGCTGGGAGATCGCACAGCTGTTTCCTAAATCAAAGACCACGTTTTTATTTTTTATTTTTAAGTCTATTTTATTGATTATGCTGTTATAGTTGTCCCAATTTCTTTTCCCTTTTGCTCCCCTCTGCCCAGTACCCACCTTCCCTCCAGCAATCCACTGCCTTAGTTCATGTCCATGGGTCGTGCATGTAAGTTCTTTGGCTTCACCCTTTCCTGTATTATTCTTAACACCCCCCTGTCTATTTTGTTCCTCCCAGTTATGCTTCTTAATTCCTGCACCATATCCCCATTTCTCCCCCTCCCCCTCCCAGCTGATAACCCTCCAAATGATCCCCATACCTATGATTCTGTTCCTATTCTGGCTGTTTGCTTAGTTTGTTTTTGTTCGTATTATTGTTAGGTTCTGTTGTTGATACTTGTGAGTTTGTTGTCATTTTAATGTTCATAGTGTTGATCCTCTTTTTCTTAAATAAGTCCCTTTAATATTTCACATAATAAAGGCTTAGTGATGATGAACTCCTTTAGCTTTACCTTGTCTGGGAAGCACTCTAGCTGCCCTTCCATTCTAAATGATAGCTTTTCTGGATAGAGTAATTTTGGTTGGAAGTCCTTGTTTTTCATCACTTTGAATACTTTTTTTTAAATGTATTTTATTGATTATATTGTTACAATAGTTCCAATTTTCTCCCCTTTACTCCCCTCCACCCAGCATCTCCCTCCCCCAGCAATCCCCCCCCAAGTCCATACCCATGGTTCGTAAGAAATAACTATCCCTCCCTCTCAAATATTAAGACCCTTTGTAATCTTGTAGAGGACAATGGGCGAAGGTCTCAAGCTCCTCTAGCTGCTTCAAGCTGGACATGGTTGTCGTCCTACCTACCCTTGGGTCCAGAAATCCCTAATAATAGTGGGGGTGTGGAGGGGAGGGTGACCTTCCCACGTGGGGAAGGATCGTGCAGACTCCAGGTCAGTTGACTGTCTCTGGACAATGGTGTGCTTGGTTTGATAGGCTGGCATCCTTGTTGTGTTCTGGGGGCAACAGATTTGGCAAAAAGGGTTAAAAGACATCATTCAATCCATAACTATTAGACGACAAAAGGCAGGGATTAATTTTTCAATGTTCCACATTAGGGGAAAAAAAAAGAAAAAAAGGGCTTCTTTGGAGGAAGGTGTGCCAGGCACATCTCACCTGTCCAAAACCCCTTTGCCCATTATACTTAGTTTGGGCTGAGGGAAATAGTTTAGGTTTCCCCCCTCTCAGACCTCTGGGTCCTTTCTGTCCAAGCCATTAGGATAGAAAAGAGAAACCAGTTTTAAAGTGAAGCCCACAGACCACCCCATTCTTCACCAACCCAGCCATTTAGTTCAGCCAAACCATTGAGTCTCAGGAGGCAATGCTGCAGAGAGGATTAAGTGAGGCTTATACGTACAGACAATCACTCAGGTAATGCGGTCATAGGCTTATGCCCTTTGAAAACAGAAAACACATGTTAATTTATTTAACATAACCCACAAACAAGTCTTTAAATCTGTAAGACTGTCTTATTGGGAAGACATCCAGTTGCAATACACTTGACATTCTACTTGCCTGCAACTTGAATATCTTTGATGATATCACAGACATGGTTTAATTTTCAAGTGAAACCATATTTTAAATGAAAAGAAACTTTTAAGACAGTTAGCTGCACTACTTTATAGTCTACCACTGATCATTGTGATTTTCCTTGAGTAATGATTTTTCTCCCTAAGATTACCCTCCTTGTCTTTAAAGGGACTACATTAAGTCCATTTTAAATTTATCCTGTTCATTTGCATAAACACAACAAGAGCAGCAAATGATCACTTATGATCTTTAGTTCTGCTTTGCTAGAACTTACCCAAGGAACATTTAGGGTGACCCTCAGTCTGCTCTTCAGGGCACAGAAGCTGGGCCACATACCTGGCATTCATCCTTGCCTGTACACACCTGTCCTTTCCAAGTCTTCTTACCAGCCCCTTCTAGCCTGCAAAATTTCTTTTGAGAAATCAGCTGATAGCCTTATAGGCATCCCTTTGTAGGTAACTCTGCTTTTCTCTTGCTGCTTTGAAGATTCTCTCTTTATCTTTAAACTTTGGCATTTTAATTATAATGTGTCTTGGTGTGGTCCTCTTTGGTTCTTGCTTGTTTGGGATTCTCTGTGCTTCCTGGACTTGTGTGTCTATTTCCTTTGCCACATTTGGGAAGTTTTCTTTCATTATTTTTCACATAAGTTTTCAATTTCTTGCTCTTCCTCTTCTGCTACTGGCACCCCTGTGACTCAGATGCTGGATCATTTAAAGTTGTCCCAGAGTTTCCTAAGCCTCTCCTCATTTTTTTCAATTCTTGTTTCTCTATTCTGTAGTGGTTGATTGTTTATTTGTTCCTTATATTCCAAATCCTTGATTTGAACCCCAGTTTCCTTCCCTTCACCATTAGTTTTGTGTGGATTTTCCTTTGTTTCACTTAGCATAGCCGTCACTTCTTTCCTTATGCATTTGCCATTCTCAGGCATATCTGTCAAGTCTGTGAGCATCTTTTTCACCAGTGTTTTGAACTCTTCATCTGTTAGGTTGGCTATCGCCTTGTCGCTTAGTTCTCCCACTGGAACCTTGATCCATTCCCCCTTTTGGGCCATACTTCCCTGTCTCCTCAACTTGATAGGCTCCTGTGTTTGCCTCTGTGTCTTAGGTACAGCTGTCGCACCTGTCTGGGATGAGTATTTTTTTCTTTATGTCCTTGTATGTTGGACTTCCATGCAGCTCGATTTTCTGGAACTTCTGGTTGTTTCCAGTTTTGAGGTAGTTGTATTCCTTTTTAGTTGTGGAGGGAGACTCAGTGTGTCTACCTATGCCTCCATCTTGGCTGGAAGTTCTTGTTTTCAAAGACCTTTTTTTTTTAAAGATTATTTTTTTATGTGTGGCAGTGGGGTAACTGCTTCTGTAAAACATCTGTTCTATAATTAGAAAACAAAGAATTCTTTGCCCCTGTGGAGCATAATTATTTTTGGGTGCCAGGGGGAATGTTTTAGGGTCATCATAAAAATTCAATGAAGGTTGTGGAGAAATTTTTCTATCTCTTTCTAAAGTAGCTAAGAGACTATCAGATCTGTGTTTATTAGCATTTTATAGGCTGTAATAAAATAAAGCAAAACTTCCAAATACGTGTTGGTTTGTTACTACAAATGACTCCAGTGAATTAAAATCCATCAGTTTGAAGGAATTTCATTTTGAAAAAAAGGGAGGGCCTATCAGAGTTAGGGGCCTCTCTCGACAAGACCCTACAATTCTAGGGCATCATACACTCCCTTAAGTTTAAGATCTGCATTGGAGAAAAATGACTATTATGGGTGCCCCGAGCTTGCTCTGATTTGCTATTTATGACCATGTACTATGGCTCTAGGCTTGGTAGGATGCCATACATCCTGAGAGAATGACACCATGGCATCTGATTGTCAACCCTGTGCTCTACTTCTCAGTTTGTCACATCCATTGTACCTGCCACTGCACACCTATGCATCCTGAGTTCCCAGTTACTTCTATGGTTTTACCGTATCACACCCAAGCCCTGATTTTACTCTTTTCATTTGTTTTTTGAGCTTCCCCATCTTAACCCTATGGTGATTTCATCAGTTTCCTCCATTCATCCTCATCAAATTTCTCCCTTCTACCTGGCAAGTTTCCTAAAGTAGATCCCTTCCTGGAGCTAGTCTAACAAGTGTAACGGCACTTGTTCTTCTTTCTTCACTTGCCAAGCTCCTTGTCCTTCGCAGGCCACTCTTCTTCTGAGCAAGAAGATTGGTCTTTCCTATAGCTCTGTCCTGCACTCTTTTCTCACTCGGCAACTCTTTCCCAAGAGACCTCATTCTAGCCCTTTGGTCACCATCTATTTGTAGTAAACCTGCTATTCATACATGACTCCAGATTGGTCTTCAGAGCTCCAGATCCATGGAAGCAACAACTTAATGTCTCTTCTTCCACGTTGTATAAGTTTTCCAGGGCCTCCGCAATGAATTCCTACAGGCTGGGTGGCTGAAAACAGCAGAAATGGCTAGATAACAGGGATATTAGAATTACTTTTATTGGTGAAGGTAGTAGCTTTTTATATAGCACGATGACTGTTAGAAATGAGCGCTCATTGGAGAAAGGAAGGCATTCAGGTTTTGTGTTTGACTGAACTGTTTTTGAGACACCTCTTACCTTTCATGCCCAGGATATGAAAAGCTTACAAGGTAGAGCCCATACCCTGAAAGTGGGCCCTGAGGCGGGTCACTGCATAATCTTGTGTTCAGCCTCTGACATATCTGGTTGCTGGAATCAGACTGAGAGTAACTGAATCCTGCTCTGGAATGTTGCTGTGTTTGTCTTGACTAAGCCTTTCCAGTAAAGGTAGTGTTCGTAGCTCCCTACAGACAGACAACTGGGACCTCAGCTGAATCTATAGAGCCAACTGCATGAACTGTTTGTGTGTGTTTGTCAATAACTGTTTGTTGAATAAATGTTCATGTAAAAGGAAGAATTTAGCCTGAGACTCTTTCTTTATAACCTGCCAAGAAGGTTATGAAAGAATAGCTAAACCTCCCCCCTTCTAAAGATTTTTTTAGCAGCTACCATTATCTACAAAAAGAACTCACAAGGTGGGCATGGCCCTTAGGCCAACTCACAGCCTAAGGACATGTGGAAACAATAGACCGAGTCATTTATCAATTTATATATTGAAAAACTAGACTTTAGATGCACAAGTACAAAGTCCTTTATCTGGACAATTTCAGATTGTTCTGAAGGAAAACTTGTTCTAAGTCTTAGGAAGTACCAGGGAGAAGGTGGAAGAAGAGAACTTCAAACATTAGGTTCTAGGAGGGCTGGGACCTGGATGCCCACTCTGGGGAGACAACTGTGCAGAGCCTGGCAAGGTGCAGTCCCCTTGAATCCAGTGGCCACGAGAGAAAGACTTTGGTTAGGGAAAGCACGATGTATCATAATCATCTTCCCTTGTATGGATTTGTGCCTTATTTCCTTCTCTTAAATCAAGACCAGACCAGGCCCAAATGCCAGTGAGTTGGTAGCAGCCTTGACCTACCAATTAGTAAGGCAGTGGAATTAAAGACAGACCCATCCAGCCCAAGGAAACAGTAGTTAAGGTTCAAGTCTTGCCTGTTATTGTTGTGCCTCCAGCATTTCCTTTGGTTTGAGGTACGAGGTCAGCATCTAGGGGACCAAAAGGCAAACAGCAATGCGACCGCAAGAGGAAGTTTTGTTTGGGGGTGAATATTGTCTTGACTAACCAAATACTTATCTCTGTATTTTAACCCCTGGATGGGGCAGTGGTAAGAATGGGAAGTGGATAAATGAAGGAAGGATACACCTTCCCCTCATCCTTCCCTCCTTTTGATTTTAAATGTTACTTAACTGACTCCATACAGACTTCCTTTACTCCAAGACAAATTGCTCTATTTCTTTTTAAAAATATTTATTTATTTTTCATCTATTCACTTATTTTTAGAGAGAGGGGGAGGGAGAGAGAAAGAGAGGCAGAGACACATCAACATGACAGAGAAATATCGGTCGGTTGCGTCTCGTATGTGCCCCCACTGGGGAGCGAACCCTCAACCCAGGCGTGTGCCCTGACTGGCAGTCGAACCTGTGACCTTTTGCTTTGCAGGATGATGCCCAACCATCTGAGCCACACCGGTCAGGGTCACACTGCTCTATTTCTTATTCAATCTTGACAGCATACTGATCTGTGACACACTTCTGAGTAAATGCTGTTGGCAACATCGGGGGCGATAAGGAGACACTGGCCAGCCCAGAACAGAAGGAGATAAGCATGGTATAAATAAATTTGTTCAACGGAAGCAGAACAAAATAAAACACACTCACAAAAACAGCTGGCAAACCTTCCTGAAGACTGCGACTGATCCCTTGCCAGGGGCTAAATGTTCCACCTGAACAAGAAGCCCAGAGAAGCAAGATGTGAGAGTGGACCCAGGTCAGAGACAAAGCAGCCGAGTGACAGAGTGACTACGTGCTGAATGATGCACGTGTGGGCCCTTCTCGGTTCCGGCGTCTGTGGCAGGTTGACATCTTTACACGTGGTGTGCTGGCTCTGGAAATCCGAGCACCTTCCACGCCATGCAGGTATTGCCAGAGTCTGGAGATCCCAGACTGCCTTTCGAAAGAATGAACTCCAGACCCAGAGAGGACCCCAAAGGAGATTCATTGCAAGCAACCTTCTCATTTTACGTAAGAAAGAACTGAGGCCCTGGAGAGGGAAAGTGACATATCTAAGGGGCCACCTTCGTTCCAGGCCAATGCCCCCATAGTCTTTTAGTATTTCTGTCATTTTACTTATAAACTCTTTCTTTCTGGGACTCTTTCTGAGTGACAGATCCCTATGCGGTACCAAAACCGGCCTGTTGCCTCCCGATAATTGAGACTTTTTAAATATGATTAACCTTAAGTGATTAAATAAATCTGCCCAGCAGGCCCCACTCATACCTGGACCCTCAGGGAAACACAGCATAATTTCAAGTCAAAATCCTTCCGACATCGAAAACAATGGCAGTTTGCTTTTCTGAAACTTCTAGAAGAGACTTCAGCTCCTTTGTACTCAAGAGAAGGTTAGAATGATCCAGTTTCTTCAATATGTGCACAAACTCAGGCCAACCACATTACGATGTTTTATTGTGGTAAAGTACACATAAGATTTACCATAGGAACCATCTTTAAGTGGACAGTGTGGTAGCGTTACATACATTTATGTCGCTGTGTGGCCATTACCGGCATCTGTCTTTACTCTCTTCATCTTGTAAAACTGAAACTCGGGGCCCATTAAACACTAACTCACCATTCCCTCCACCCAACCCCTGGCGATTTCCATTCACTTTTTGTCTTTCTGATTTTTATTGTTCGAAGGACCTCATATAAGTGGAATTCTACCATATTTGTTCTTTTATTAGCTTATTTCACTTAGCACACTTTCCTCAAGGTTCATTGGGTTAAAGCACATATCAGAACTTCCTTCCTTTTTAAGTCTGAATAATATTTTATGGTATTTGTATACTACATCATCTCTTCCTCTACCAATGGATGCTTGGGTTGCTTCTCCCTTGTAGGTACTGCTAATAATGCTGCTATGGGCACATCTAAGTGTCTCTTTCAGGCACTGCTTTCAATTCTTTTAGATACATCCTCAGAAGTGGAATTGCTCCAACACACAGGGATCCTATTTTTATTTTTTTGAGGAACTGATATATTATTTTCCACAGTGGCTGTACCATTTTGTATTCTCACTAATGTTGGAGGTCACAAAGGTTGAAATTTCTCTGTGTTCTTGCCAACATGTGTTTTTTTTTCTTTTTTTAAGCAGTAGCCCTCCTGATGGGTGTGAGATGGAGAGGAACTACATTTTAAGACCACTTTGTTCTCAATTGGACAACCTGGTAATAATATTTCACCCATGTGAATACGAATCAGGATATTTCTCCAACCTGCCCGTTAGTGTTCAATTAGGACAGACAGGCAGCTCCAAGCAGCGGGACGCAGTCAGGGCATGGGAAAATGGAAAGACCCAAGCAGAGTGCTTCCGAAGGGGGCAAGAGGAGTGCAGTACAAGTGGGGACAAGGCCCCGCTGGGGCCCTGCTGACTCAGTGAATGCCAGACTGGTCCAGTCACATCTCCTGGACCAAGATCCTTATTAAGGGCCTGCACCTCAGAGATGTGGCCTACCAAGGCGCATCATTAGGGAAGGCTGGGCATGATAATAGTAATTTAAATGAAGTTAAAAGAACAGTCTAAATTAGAACTCCCATTTCCACTTCTCTTGAGGAGGTTCTGTGGGATGAGGAAAATTTACTGAAGGACGCATGGGCAAAGCAGTCTTTGTAAGGTGAACGTTATGAGCCCGGTGAGTGAGGTTTGGAAACATTTGCACATCCCATAGTGTCAAGGGCTCTATTGTTTCCCTGCAAGTCATTTGCTTACAGAACGATTTTCAGCAGCAGCTTGGTCTACGCTGTGACTCAGTCACACTCTGTGAGGGCTTTTCACCAAATGCAACCTTGTCCCGAGCAGCATGATCATGGCTGAATAGCTCCGTGGCGTCCTGCTAGGGAGAGTTTCACAGCCACCCTCTTGAGGAATCCTGGGTGGAGGATGGAGCATTTGTCTCTGCCCTTGTCCTTAGCTGTGCTCCTGCAGCCTTTCACACCCTGTGTACCCAGCAGGGTGACAAAGAGACTGCTTCTTGTGAGAAAGGGAGGAGGGACGTGTCATTTTCCCTGCTGTGCTTGACAACCCCCAACAGAGGAAATGCACAGCATCGGTGTGGGAGTTGGGCTGACTCCTGGTAAAAAATAAACATGGTTTCCTGTCTGCCTCTTATTTTCATTCCTAGGTGGTGAGGAGTTGCTGGTTCTTCCTGTCAGGACTAGCATTTTATGCAGGCAAAGAAGGTATCATTTGGAGACCAACAATACCAATACCTGCAACCTTCCAAAAATTCTCGCCTCTCACTCATTGGTATCATTCCTTAAAGTAATAGCGAGTGTTTTAAATTGAACTAAATCATTGCGTTACTTGAAGTGTTGAAAGATTGGCACCTTGAAGCATTATAATTTTTTCATGTATATGATTAGTTTAAAGCAATTATAAGTTCAGAGAATATTTAGTTGTCTCTCTGTTTATCCATATATCCATATCCATCCATCCATCCATATCCATCCATACCCATTCACCCATCAATCCATATCTCTCCATCCATCCATCCATCCGCCATCCATTCATCCATATCCGTCCATCCGTATCCATCCATCTATTCATCTATCCACCCACCCATCCATCCATCTTCTAGGTGCCTCTTTACTCCCAGCTAATTTCATACAATCTAACCTTGATCTTATGTGGTCCTGTGACTTCTAATAATTCCATGAGTACATTAGCTTTTCCAGGGAGACTGTAGTCTCCTGAGTAGAGAGAGACAATCTAATACTTAAAATGTCATGAAAGCATAGAACAAAAAGCCAGGTATGCAATAGATGTGCAGTATATTCCTGTTAAAATAGAATGAAACCTGGGGAATGATGTGCCCAGCCTGGCAGGAGAAGGCCAAGCAGAGCCCTCCTTCCTGTCCCTGCAAGCCTGCTGTAATGTGGCCGTTTCAGACTGTGATTTACGAGGTGGGGAGGGCTGCCTCAATTACACAGAACGCACAGTACTGCCCAGGAGAAGGGCCCGCCCATTGCAGGGGAGTCTGCTGGCCTTCCTCCTTAGTTCTTGGTGCTTTCAAACGTCCCCTCGCCCTCAGTCCCAGGCACACTCACCTCGGGGTCACCTTGTGCTCTAGTTAGCATCTTTAGTAACAACTGTTACGTTAGCCTTAAACCACGCTTGATCTTCCAAAGCCTGGCTGCCATGTTTTTCTTCTCTGTCTGGTTCATCTACTTCTTCGCCAGACATTTAATGAGTAGCTATTGAGTACCAGACGTTGAATTGGGCATGGGAGAATACAGCGGTGAATAATATATAATTACTGCTCTTTAGGAAAGCAGAGCCCTCTAGACAGACAACAGACAACCACAATTCATTGTGATAAACATAACAGTGGAGCAAATGGAAGGCACCAATTCTGCCTGTGAGTTGGGGGGCGGCTTCACAGAGAAGGTGTCTTCTCAGTTGATTCCTGGGGGCACACAGGAGTTCCCCAGGAGATAAGGAGAGGAAAGACAGTCCTGGCAGAGGGAAAATTATATGCGAAGATAAGAGTATAAGAATCCAGGATGTTCAATGGTGAAGAGAAGTTGGCGTGAGTGAAGGGCATGGATGTGAGGGGATGGCATTTGAAGAAGGTGCCGGGGAGAATCAGGAGATGAGGCTGTTAAAAGGGGAAGCAAGCTAAGGATTGGGGCTCTTCTTTTACAGGGGCAACGGGGAGCCATTAAAAGTGTGGAGGGGCATAATCCTGTTTGTGCTTCGGAGAAGTCTTTTTCATAAGGAGAACGGTGAAGGGGCTATAGTAAACGCAGAGAAGAGACGGGGACGGCTGAAGCTAAGACAGTGGAGGGGGGATGGAGAGGAGAGATGTAATTAATATGCAAGATGCTTAGAAGATAGAAGCCACAGGTGGGCCACACACACACACACACACACACACACACAGAAGGGAGGAGAGAGAGATGTGAAGACTGATCCCAGAATGTCCAGTTCCAACAGCGGGTTTGGGACACATTGAACTTAGCACCCCTGGGCAAGTCTAGAACTCAAGGGAGGGGGGTGCAGCTACAAATAGCGTTGTTTCGGGGCTCTAGAACATCTCTGCGCTTGACTCTCAGATCAACAACTTTAGGGTAAAATGGGGAGCTTCACCTTCTTGAGCATTAGACGGGCTTGGGTTTCAAGTTCTACCACCATGATTTATGAACAGCCCAGCCTTTCACGGGTTCACCAATAGCTTGCTTGTACATCTGAAAAATGCAGGAGAGTAATAGGTGTCTGTGGTGTGCACGTGTCAGTCTGCTGGGCTGTGGCAACGTGCCAAGGCCCAGGAGACACCCCGTAAACAGCCATCAGCGTGGCCCAGAGTTCTAACAAGGCCATGCTCAGCACTCAAGTCGGCTCTGTGCAGATTGAGCTGGTCCTAAGATTTTCAACTAAAAAAACCCCCAAACAACAGAAGATCATTCTGGGAAGTGCTTCCAAGCCAGGCACAGGATTCCTTTGGCTTACTGAGGCCCTCGCCCTCACCTTCATCAGTCCTGGGAGAAGGACACAGGGCCTGACACTCAGCTCGAGTGTTCTCCTTCCCAGCATTCCAGAAAAAAATTTGGGGAAAAACCCCAAAGCTCACTGTCCCCACAGCAGCCCTCAGCAATCACGGCGATCGCTCAATTACATGGTTATTCACAAAGTGCAGATTATAGGGCTCCTTAGCGGAAGGCTCTGTGCCTTGACCAGATAAAACTAAATTAAAAAAAAAAAAAAATGCAGACGTCGGACATTTTCTGAGCAAGGGGCAGCATTGAGTTCTAGTCAGCAAGAAATAGAAACAAAATTGTAAGTGTTTTATTTTTTGTTTGTTTGTTTTCTTTTGCTTCTTAAGGCTGTGGATAATCTGAGGCCCAGGTGTGCTTATATAAAGAACAAGCCTTGTTTGAAAATACCTGATATTAATGAGATGATAAATAATGTGTAGGCTGTTTGCAATTTTTTATATGAGCCCAGTTCCAGTAGTTTGTTGCTGGTCTGTGTCTTGGACCTTGGAGTTCAGTTTTGCATAGAGATGGTAGTACCTAGGTCTCTAGTCTAGCCCAGACAAATCATCCTATTCTAGCAAACTGCCCATTGCTCAAGCCAGAAACCTAGAAGCTAATTTGGAAAACTTTTGCTCCCAAAGCTGTGACATCCCCTCAAACATAAAGGTGGTCAGTGTATCGCAAACTGTCTCTGACCCATTGCCACCTATCCCTCTCTTCTGCCTCCACCTTGGGCCAAAGTGTCAGGTCTCTTGCCTGGATGAGAGTATTAGCTCCCGAACTAGAGTCTCTTGTCCCTGTCACTCTGCTGCTCTTTCCATATGGCAACTGTGGTTGTCCTTTTGATAGACAAAATGGCATGGCTCTCCCAGGCTTGAAACCCTTCAGTGGGTTCCCAATGCCCTTGGGGTGACATCTGAAGTCTTTGCAATGGCTTCTGAGACCTCCCCCCACCCCAGGGCAAGGGCTGGTGCCTTTTACCTTCCTCTGGCCCCTCTCTTTACCCTTCACTGCCCCCCACTCCAGCTGCCTGGACCCCCCTTTCAGTTTCTACAAAGCATTATTCAAGTCTTGGGCAAAGAAAAGGAAAAAACAGTGACAACTACCGTTTGTCCTCATTATGTTGCAGACATCACCTCATTGAGAGAGAGGCTCGCCATGCTCCCCTTTCTCCCACGGGAAGGACCGGGGAGCACGCGGGGCAGGAGCTCAGTGAGCTGGAGAGAGAGCTCAGCTGTCAGGTGTCTGCGTGGCTGATTCCAGCAATGAGCCAACACAGAAAGGGTTTGGGCTCTGATCCCTTACTGCCATGGTCTAAGCACGACTCTAAAACCAGAGAATATGCCAACCCCCCCCTGTTCCTTTTTCCCCTGTGGAACCCCGAGGGTCAGGAGGATCAGCGCGAATGTGGTCTCACTGTTGAGGGGAGCCCGCAACCAAAGGCTCTGGCAGTTCTATGGACCTTGAAGTTGAAGGGCAAGTGAGGAGGGGAAAAGGCTAGGAGTGGAAATGTCGGGTACCGAGTCAGAGTGGGAACAAATGTCTTCAAGGTTCTCTCTCATTCCCACCCTATAAAGAGGCATCAGCAGACACACCTATCAAACTCCATCAGCCAAGGCCTCAGACCAGGCCCCCAGGAAGGAAGGTGCTTGAGCTAGGAACACAAATATGTGGACCTCAAGGCCGGCCAGAAGGGCCTGAGGTGACCTTGACTTGACCTTCCTTCAGAGTCTGCAATGTGTCGTTGTCACCAGGCCCAGTGTAGGGAGGGCAGCTGTCCCATGAGGCTTGCCAGAGAGTGCCTTGGACTTGCATGGGGTCAGGCCTGAAAAGTCACACAAAAGCTTTTCACCAGGACCCGGACTCCTCGACAGCCACAGCCCCTTCCCCAGGGCACCATGGTCGTAAGCGGCGGACCGTGAAGCAGCTCAGAGCTTCTCCCCGTGCCAGGGGCCTTCCGCTCACTCCTTGTGTTCCTGCTAACCTGTCCCCCACGGACCTGGCCCACCCCCACAGCTCCAGCCTGTCCCTTGCATAGTTCTTGCCACTGAATCTGCCTGCCCTGCTCCGCTGCCAGGAGGTTCATGTTCTCACTTTGACAAATTAGTTCTAGAAGGCAGCGGCCAAAATGGAAAGACATCATGTACAGGCAGTGACAAATGAATCCATTAGCATCGGTCATGCATGCATGGGTGGTTTTATCAAGAGAGCTAGGAAGACAACAAAGGATGAATAAACCGGAGGGCAGAACGGGGTGAGGGGTGTGTGGTGGTTCTGAATGGGGGGGAATACACTCAGAATTACTGCTTGTCCGGCTGCTGGGTGCAGGGCAAGCCTGGGAGAGTCCGTCTGGGCTGCAGAGCGCATCCAGTCAAATGCCTGCAGGAGAGAGGGTAGAGATTCGAGACAGCACTGCTATCATGTCTTGAAACGTCAGTTTCCTCATCCATAATAACAGTGGATTAGTTTAGTGGAACAATAGTGTGGATTAAATGAGGCAAATCCACAAAAGCTTTGAACGCAGTGCCTGGGACAAACCAGTTACTCAGGGTGTGCTGGCTGGTGCACTTGCTGTTATTTTCCACCCGTGAGTCTTGCCTGGTTCAAGTCCTAGGGTAGAAGAAAAGCTTTGTCTACGCAGATCTTTCTGCTTTGTGCATTAATTCCTGCAAAGATGTATCTGAGTCCTATTTATTGTCAGTTGTGAGTCACATCTAAAGCTCTTCCTCAGTGCCTGCGCACGTGGCCTAAGTGTGAGAAATCTCTGTGCGTCTCCGGCTTTCATGGTCTTACATTGTAATTATCTGGAGCTTTACCTCTGCTTGGGTCTGGGTGGAAGGCTACATGTTGTTTAAAAGAAAACACGTCCAGGTGGGGTGGCCCTGATGGGTGCCCTCCCTAGCATCCCTATGCAGCCTGCCCTTCGGTGTGACCCCCCCACTGAGAGTAGAAACAGGTAGGAAGGAGTGGCTCATGGTTGGAATACAAGGAGAGAAAGACCGGAGCTTATACACAAACTGCCAGGTGATGTACAAGATATTCAGTATGGCTTCTTAATCCAGAAGGCAGGTTGGCCTGAGGCAGGTGGAGTAGTGACGGGGATGGTATCGGACAGCTGGCTACCACAGGTCCTTCTAGGAAGGGAACCAAATAAGTTCTTGACTTCCTTTGCTGTTATATATTAATTATTTTCCCCTAGTCATTGTCCTACTTTCCTTTCCTAATGGTAGAACTTGCCTCCCAGTAAATTCCCAATATTTACCTTCCCAGCTTGCCTTGCCTTGGGATTATGCCATGGGTAAACCACACCATCAAGGAGAATTTTTGGGAAATCTGCTGAGTGGTTCTTGGGATAGGTTCTCCTTCTGGATGTGTGTGTGTGTGTAGCATGAGTAGAAACTTCAGCCTTCTAGTGTTTGATGTACTCATGTGAGGATGGTGTGTTTGGTGCAGTGGTAACCACTTTGTGACCATGAGGAGCTAGTCCCGAGGTTATCATCCAACACCCTGGGGATGGTAGACCACAAAGATGGAAAAAGTGGGGTCCTTGATTTATTGAACTGTAACCAGCACCTCTCCCCCTATCTTTAGAATTTTGAGAAAAGTGTACTTATTGAAGATTCAGTTCTAGTTGGGCATGACAGCTTCTAATTGTTTTGCCCGCCCCCAAATGTTCACACAGGGGCATGTTGGTAGAATTTCTCAATTTATCCAAAAGTCAAGTCAGGTTTGAGAACGTTTCAGCATTCCCAAGTCCGTGGGATTTAAGTGTTTTAATGCAAAGCCTTGCAGCAAGGAGCCAGAAAACAGTTCTGTAATTTTTATTATCTCATGTTATTATGTTTTGTTGCTTTAACTATTGGAGAGAATAAAGGCGTTTTAGGAAGGCTTGTTGTCATCCTTCCCCAAGCCCAGCTCCGTGGAGGACAAAGCGAAGTCTCGGAGATTCCTTTCGCAGGCGCACGAAGTGCCCATTTTACGCGTGGGCGGACTCGTGGGCGGGAGTCGGGGAAGTACCAGACTTTGCATCTCCTGTGAAGCAGAGAAATAGGCAATGGGATGACACACGGGGGTCAGGAGCACCTGTGCCCACACGGCAGGCTCGTCCTGGCTCCACCGCTGACTCCTGGTAATCTTGAGCAAGTTAACGTGTCTCGTCTTTTGCTTCCTCATGGATAAAATGATGTTAATAAGGGGGAGGCCACAAGGTTCAGGATGGGGGAAGCCTTTAGCACTATGCCTGGCACATAGTAAGAACTCAATAATCAGGTACGTCTGCTCCCAAATACATGGGAGATCTGCTCTTCCCCAGTGGTGCTGTGAGTTCAGAGGGCATCCCTATCTGTAGACTTTGTTCTTCAGCAAGACCTTGGGGAGGTGGATTTAGCAAAAAGCAGCTCAGATTTGGATAGCCCTCACTCAGCTCCTTCTGGGTCTATCAATTTAGGGAGCTGTTCTTATTAATGTTTCATTATATTTGTGTTTGCAGCATGATTTGGGCTCAGGGCTTGGTTTCCTGAGCAGACTAGAAGCTCTTTGGGTGGGGGGGGGCGGGAGGTAGGATTGAGATTTCCATTCCTCTAGAGTCCTCAGTTCTGGGCTGTGCATGGAGAGATTGGAGCTAGTGTCCAGAACATTCAGGGAGCAGTCATTCTAAACTTGGCTAATGCATTACAATCATGTGTGCATAGAATGACCAACCATCTGGTTTGCACAAATTCCAAAGACTTGAGACTTTCAGTTTTAAAGCCAGCACTGAGGGGTTTCCTGGAACTCAGGACTTCTGGCACTAAAAGATGAAAAATTCCAGGAAAAGTGTGAAAGTCAGTCCTGGGAAAACAGAGTGGGTTGATCATCCTATCAAGGGAGCTTTAGAACCTGCCGATGCCTGGGACCCACCTCCAAAGCCTCTGATTTCTTCGGCGTGGGAGCAAAGCCTGGGCATTCCCACGGCTGCTGAGCCAGGAGCTTCTGTAGCTCAGAGAAGGGGGAGAGCTATGGCTGCGGGAAAGGTCCTGACCAGAGTTCCTGTGCACCGTGGAGATGTGAATGGGCTCCAGGTGGCCTGAACAATTGTCCCCCTTCAGGCTTAGGGGTGCTCATGACGCAAACAAGGCTGGGGAGGCACAGATGAAGCCATGATGCATAAAGGTAGTAAAGAGAGAATAGGATGAGAACGAAAATTCTGAGGTCTCATCCACGACCCTCCAAACTGGGTCCCTCCGTGGGAATCAGGATTCCCTCGTGATTTACAGTCGCACCCAAACTCTAGAATCACAAGACTGTGTAGCTAGAACCTACCACAAAGGCATAACAGCAGTGACCTTGAGGGAATGCATCTGGGAATAGTCGTCCCACTGGAATTGACGTGGGCCCAGCAGGTAGCAGGTGAGACAAGGGGATGGGACCCAGGACTGTCTCTCTTTAATTACAAAAATCTTCTTTCCCCAGACCTTCCCCTTCCCCCGAAGTGGGTATTTCCGAGCACACTGTGACCCCCCTGTCCCCAGATCTTCCCCTGCACCTCAGGCAGGCTCGAGGCAGTCTCTTACGGTAGCTGAGACCATTGTTCTCAGTCCTCTCCTCCCTCCTCCCGCAGGAGCCCACAGTAAACAAAAGCAGAATGAGGCTATTTCCCTGCAGACTCGCGAGCAAGGAACGCGGATGCTTGTGGTTGAAAGCCACCGTGTTTGGGGGTGGTTGGCTGGGCAGCATTTCTGTGGCCAGAACTGACTGGTCACCGAGCTCAGGAAAGGACCTTCGAAATCCTTTTTGGAAGAAAAGCTTGCTCACCGTGGTGGCGAGGGCCTGGAAGCGGGGGAAGACCTGCCCGAGCTGATAGCATTTGGGCACGTTGATGTCTCCATGGTGGCCGCGACGCTCCTTCCAGGGGCGCGTGTCTTCTCCGCCTTCCCGTCCAGGAAGGGCCAGAAGCGGCCCTGCTGAGGCAGACAGGTCACGTGCGCCTGCGGGGTCCTGCCACACAAGACGGGGTGAACTGTTTAAAACAGGCGGCTCGTCTCCGTGCCTCTCATTCATTATCGGGACTGCGTTTACCTTTCTGAATTTCGTGTGGCCTTGGGAGGTGGAGCAAAGGGCCATCCCCTCCATGAGCGGCGGGGGCCGCGCAGGAGATGGAGGGTCATGGCACCGAGTTCTCCCGGTGACTGTGCCACTCCCTCTAGGGGGGGTCGTGCTGAGGGCCTTCCCGGCCTCGGAATGGCATGATTTACGGGAAACTGGCATGTCATCAGGAATGGCGTCAGTTGAAGGCCGTCCTTCCAGAAAGCAGGAGGAGGCAGGGCCTGATGCGTGACTGAGCCATGGAGGGGTCTCTCTTCTGATTCTAATCTCGCTTCTCTTAGAGGCTGAGGAGCAAAGCAGCCCTGCTGGCATTTCATTAAGGAGAGGCACTGACATGGGGTGCCCAGTGGACTCCCCAAGGCAGAGAACCTCCTTGCACAGCAGCCTCTTTGCTCGTGATGGAAGGCGCCTCCTGTTGGGTGCCCACAGCTGCTTGGGTGCTTGCTCTCAGCTGGTTTTCCCAGCTCCTGGGCATCTAACCGTCCTCTGCTTGCTCTCTTCTGGCCTCGCCTCTTTGCACTGACAACAGACCCCTGCCCTCTGCCTGTGCATCAGTTTTTCCACAAGAGCTGCTACCCCTTCTTGCTCTGCCCGTGTGTGGTCAGAGGGACAGCGATGTCCAGCCTACATTCTTGGCCACAAGGCCCATCCCAGACATGCTTGGCTTCCCCTTGCGTGCAGAGGAAGCTCAACACATGCTGCCTCTCTCTGTATTGATTCTTTTATATGCCCCTCCCGCCACCGCCGCAGGCAGGGGTACGGTTGGCAACGTGGTGGCGGTGGTGGTGGATGGGTTCTGGCTGCTGATGGCCGAGTGTGCTCGCCTTTCTGGCCGGGACACCTGGTAAGTGGGAGTGTGCTGAGGAGTGGGTGGCTGGACACGCCCGCAGGAACCTCATCCCAATTAGGGGGTTGGGCCATTTCCTGCCTCCCACACAACAGGAAATGAATGTGTGTTATTTCTTCCAGTGTTGACCGTAAGGATGCCAGACGGTCTCTACCGTGATAGCAGCTCGGGAGGAAGGAGGGGACAGAGGAGCTGACCAAAATCACAGGTCACTAGGGATTTCACAGGTCAACATCCTGTATCCCAAATGGAAACACTGAGACCCAGCAGGGGGAGAGGACTTTCCTCAGGTCTCTGTCATGTTCTCTTGCATCAAATTTAAATTCACATATGTAGCTTCAGGGCGGTATCTCTGTTCTAAGGAAGGCAGCTCTCAGAGTCCACCTTGAAGACAGACAGATGGACTTTATTGGGGCCAGCCCAGCCCAATCACCCTGGACCGTGCCGGAGCTGACTGGGAACAGAGCTGAATCTGCAGTGAAGGACGAGAGAGTCCTCCCTCCTTGGACTCTTCCATCTGCTCCTTTCCCTGACTTGTCAGATCACCTCTCTTTAGGAAGGTCATCACCACCATCATCCCCACCACCATCACACTTTTAATAGAGGAGCCACATTTGCATGCTTTGCTTTTCTTCTGGGACCCTCTCCCCCTCTGTCCCTCTCCTGCCCTTCCTACCCATCTTCTAGGACTATGGTTTTGGCTTTCAAGGTAGTGTCACCTCCCACAGAGGCTCTCTGGTCCCCAGAGTTAGCTCCTCCTCCCCTGCACTTCCAAACCATTTACCCCGAGGGGCTGTGTCCCCCACTGGACCCACTACAAGTGTCTCTCTACCCATCTAAGTCCCAGCTACACCCTCGGCTCCCCGAAAACAAGGCCTGTGTTTTACTCGTCTTAGGTAGATGACATGTCATGTACAAGGTGCTCAACAGAGGATTGTCACACGAGCGAGCAATTGTTTTGAAGGCCACCTCTGGATTTTAAGGAAGTAGGGGGAAAGGATTAGATTACCACCAAACATTCCCCCAAAATGTCTCTTTCCCACAAAGCAACGTGCACCTGTGACCCGGAGGGTGAGGCAGGGGCGAAGACTCACATCTCTCACAGCGTAAATGTAGCAGCCATCGAGGAGGAACAGAGGTACCTGGGGTGGGAAGGACCATCGAGAACATCAGAAACCGGTATGATTTTGAGGATGTTTTTCCTTTGGAGAGTGCTGATGAGAGTCACAACGTATTAGGTATGACCTGTGTTCGAGACTGTTCCTCTCTCTGCGTGGGGGTCTCACCTGGAGGCAGGAGGTGATGGGGCAGGATGAGGTCAAGGGTAAAGAGAAACGCATTTACTCCTGCTCCTTGAGTCTTTGTCAGACACAGCACTTCCTGTGCTCAGCTGACCCCTGGATGGGACAGAGTCTCACTTCTCAGCCTGCAAAGGATAAGGGAAGAAAGGGATCCTGGGAAGACTTACGTTGGGTATTCGGAAGCTCTTTGCTAAGGGAGGAGATAGCTCCCAGCTTCGTCCCACAGCTTTGGTGCTCAGACTCGAGGTTAATGGTGGATAAACAGGCCCCAAGGGGATCGGCAGCTTCCAGTCTGTTCCAAGGAGACGAGGAGAGGAAGTCATTAGGGGGTCTAAATGGTCACTGACTCAGGTTAACTAAAGAATGAATCATGTGACCTCATTGTTCCGCATTTGTGCAGAATTATTCTTTTACTTTTGTACAGAGGTCAGCAAACTCTCTCTGTCAAGGGCCAGGTAGTAACTATTTTAAGCTTTGTGGGCCATGTGGGCTCTGTCCTAACTATACGATATGGCTGTTGTAGCACAAAAGTAGCCACAGATAGCATGTAAGTGAGTAGTTGTGTCGGTGGCTGTATTTATGGGCACCGTCAAATTTCACATAATTTTCATGCGTCACAAAATATTGTTCTTTTGACTTCCTTTTCAACTATTTAAAAATGGAAAAACCATTCTTAATTTGCAATCCATCCAAGAACAGGCGGCAGGACACTCTTGGCCCGTGGCCTGTGGTTTGCTGACGCCCTGCATTAGTGATGCCCCAATGTTCCTCCTGTTGCAAGTGCTGGTTTCCAAACTGGAAATGAGCATTCTGAAGTTTTCTCAGCATTGTCAAAATCCATATGCAAGTTGGACATCTGGACCCTGATCAAGCCTTAAGCAAACCAAGCCCAGGCCGGCGAGCATAAGTCAGTTACAAAATCTAGGGTTCCAATGGACAGACACATCCAGTTCATATTCTAGACTTGCTATGTGACCACACTTAAGACAAACTTAGGGATACAAGCCTCCCTTCTATTAAACAAGAAAGACAGAGAGACGGAAAGAAAAAACCCAACTCCTAGAGCGAATGAAGTCATCATTTCCCCTTAAGCATTCATTTTCGTTCGGACTTTTAGCGGTGTGATGCAATTCTGTCTCAGTTCAGTGTTATCAACTTCCCAATGTTGTCAGACAGAATTCTTTATCTCCCACATACATGCGCGGAAGGGGTAAAAAAATGGCAAAACTGTGTCTTTAGGTTTCCTTTGACGTTTTCCTCTTCCAGCCATGACCTTGGGTGGAGCTCATTTCCTTTGCCCCAGATTTGAGGAGCAGATGTGGGGATCCAGGGTGGGGAACCTGGGTGGTGTCTGCGGATGGTGTCCGCGAAAGCTCCCAGCAGCCCGAGGTGAAGCATTGCTCCTCTAACAGAATTTAAAAACAAAGAATGAAGTAAGCTTAACATAGCAGTTTCCCTAGAATGTCAAGGAAGGCATAAAAAGAAATAACTCCGAATGACTTTTTGTGGGGTCAGCCAAGACATTAATTTTTGAGATCGTAACGGAATTCTGGTATTTTACAACTTCCTTGGTGGGAGTGGGGTGGCGGTGAACTGGCCCAGCCTAGCCCCATGTCTTGAACATAACAGACTCTCAGTAAATGTTTATAAAGCAGGTGAAAGGAGGCAAGGGTTTTGGAGAGGATCTTGTCTGACCAGGAACTTGGGTTTCCTTCCAGCTAAACGGTCTCTCAGGTTGCACCTCAGGGCTTTGGAAGAGCGTGTGATAGTCTGGGGGAGAAGTTCCCCTCTAGACCCGAGGCGAACCAAGCCCAGTCTTCATGTTGCAACACCAGACCACACGTGGCTGTCTGCCTCAAACAGCTGCCACGGGCTCTGTGTTATCTTAGAAGAGGAATCCTGCTCCCCTGGGCTTTGCCAAATCCTCCTCAGTCAATAGCGTCTGCTTAATGCTACATGGGCAATCCATCAGTTCTCCATCAGTCCTCCATCGGGGCCAGCCAGCAGGTAGAGGGGCCAGCTCTCCTCCGCCCCCCAGCTCAGGACGGGGCCCTGGGTTGTGGGGCCTGCGGGCCCCTCGGGAGGGGGAAGGACCTGGGCGTTAGAAGGGGTGAGGGGAAGGTGAGGCTGCTGCTTCCTGTTGCTCTTTTTCCTTGTGAAATGGTGATGGTATTTGGGCAATTTTTCCGTTCTTATCCTTGGTAATAATTTTCCTTTGAGGGGGACGGCCGTTGGGGGAGAAGGAAGGAATGTTAAAAAGAGGCCGCTCTCTGGAAGTGATTAGGCCCTGGAAAGAAATCCCCATAGTCATAGGGGACTGAGAAAGCTGTAAAAATGATTATTCAGAACCTAAAAATGAGCTCCATGCCCTCCCTCCGAAAAGCACTCCTCGGGGACAGAAAACGGGTGTCTTTGCATCTTGGAATCACATGCCGAACCCTCGAAGGCACAGTTTGGGTTCTACTGATCCTTGAAACCCCAGCAGCGGGCAGGAAGCTTGGCATATAGTGGGCACTTAATACATGCAGGTGACTGCGTAAATGTTAAACGCGGAGGACCGGCAGCTTCCCGGGCCACGTGGACCTTTCAGTCTTGTCTCAACACTGTCCCAACTCATAGGTGCACCGTCTGCTAAAACAGCACAGGGGCTTGGAAAAGTATGACATGTGATGCATTTCACTGTCTGCGGAAAGTCAGTGGAAAAGTGCGTCGCTGCTGCCCACATCTTTCGGGCCTGTTGCGTCTTCAGCAGTTCCTCCTCTTCGAGGGGAATTTAGCTTCCAGATCACTCTTGCTTTGGCCTCAGCGGCCACTCTCAGCCCTGTTGTTGTATTGGAGATTCCTGGAGGGGCTTTAAAAAGTTCCCAGACAGGGGCACACCCCAGGCCAAAGGTGTCCGAATCTTGGCAGATGGAACCAGCCCAGGCCCTCCGGGTGGTCCGAGCCTGCGCAGCCACGGCGAAAGCCACTGGGCACGAGGGTGTTTGGTGCATCCGTGCCGCAGTCACGGCGGCTCCTCCGACTGCAACTCAGCAGTGAGAGCAGGCGCTCCCGAGGGTTGAAATGATAATCCTGTGGATTACAGTCTTTGAGGGAAGTCAGCACTTTTTCTTTTTGACAGCGGCTTTTTCACAAGCGGAAAAAAAAAAAAATAAACCCTCCAGGTCTTTGTATCCAAAAGTCAGTCCGTTGGATTAAAGCTTTATGGCTGTTTGCCAGTTTTGCATGAAGCGGGGGTGGGGGACTATTAGTGTTCGAGAAACGCCAGGGTTTCGGAGCAATGCTGGCGTTCTTATATTCCAAATCCCCGGCTCCTGCTATGGGGCCTGCCATGTAACAGATGCTCAAAGATGCTAAAATAATTATAGCAGCTGCTGCTTGCTGGATACGTCCTGTTATCATCTCAATTAGTCTTCAAAGCAACCGTCTGAGAGAGGTCCTATCGGTATGTCCCTTACACAGGGAGTGGTCGGCAGAAATCTGAGAGGGCCCCAAGATTCTGCCCCCCCTATTGTGTGTTGCCTGTATAACCTCCTCCCCTTGAGTGTCGGTTGGACCTTTGAGTGTGATGGGATGTCACTCATGATTATGTTACATTGTGGCCAAGAGAAAGGAATTTTGCAGATCTAATTACGGTCTCTAATCAGTTGACTTTCAATCAATGAAAAGGGAGTTTATCTCAGGTGGGCCTCACTCCATTAGGTGAGCCCCGTAAAAGCAGGTGGAGAGGTTACCCTCACATCTCGCTGGCCTTGCTTTGACAAGCAGGCCACCGTCAGTTCTAACGCTGCACGTAGAGGATTCATCAGCAATCCTGAGCCTCAGAGAAGATGCTGAACAGAGAACCCCGCTCAGCTGTGCCCAGCCCCTAACTGCTAAGTAGGTGTTGTTTGTAAGCTGCTGCGTCTGCAGTAATTGGTTTTGAATGGCAATAGCAAACCAACACACCAGTGAGGACATCACGGGGCCGAGAAGCTGAAGGACTTGGCCAGGGACCCGTATGAGGAACGGGCGGAGCTGTGGGTCAGACCCTGACGTTTCTGATCTGTGCTGTTTAACCGTGATGCTACTCACAGTTTGTAAAAGGAGACTCATTGGATCTGGCTCCCTGGCTTTCTGTGAGCTGTATACCGGGACAAAACCAGGGTCGGCTCCAAAGCCTACTGCTTTGTGAAATGCACTGGATGAGAGGCAGGGAGTGTCAACATCCGTCACATGTGGTTTCTACACATACACAGTGCAGAGCAGAGCCAGAGGCATGGGAACGGTGTGATTTTAGATTCACAGTCCCAGCTGTCCTCTCAAGTTGACACATAATGTAAGTTGTTCCCAGAAGGGCGGAGGAGACTTTTAAAAATCAGGACTTGGAGCACACAGGCCTGTTTTCTGAACATCAAAGCTGCTTGAGAAAGAAAGAGACATGGCTGTGGTCACAGGATGACACCCATCTCCTTTGCTCCCATGGAGAGGATATCAGCCTATTTTCTGACCAGATCCAGAATTTAGACCATCATGATTGTTAAGAGTTGCCCTTCCTTAAAGAAAAGCTAACTTTTACTTGTAGTAGTAAGATACATTTTAATTCTGTTTTCCATTGTGTGTTTGTGTGAAAGTTTATTGGTGGGGAAGGGGGTCTTGGAAAGTTACTGCTTTCTGGTGCACCTGGGATGTGGATGCCGTGCGCAGACATGAGCAGCCGTCTTGTGAACATGAGCATTAAGAGACATAGAATGCTACATGATTGGCTTGGGTCCCTGATGCCCTCATGGGGCCACTTACCAGCTCTGCACTGCCTTCCTCTGGACATCTTATCAGGGGCAAAATACTCTCCTCTCTCTGTTGGTGGGAGGTTTTTCTTTTTATTCCTTTAGGTCAAATGCAATTCTGTATGATGTAAAAATCTGCAACATAAGGCATTTGAAAATACTTGGTAAACTGCCCAGTGTTAACATGTACAAGGAAGAATGCAACATCTTTGCTATAATTTAAGAATCCTTTTCTAGATTGTAATCAGTGTGAGGGAAAGGACAGGGACGTCTCCCCTCAGTACCGCCTCCTGGGAAGTATGGATGATGGTGCAGGGTTGGTTACAGGGTGGCCAAAACAGAAGTTAACCAGAGCAGCAAATCACCCTTTAGACCTGATGTGTCTAATTTTGTCGGAGGCAGAGAAGACCGAAAAAGGAGTTGCTTTCTGTCTTTGAACACCCCTTACCTGAGCATCTGTTTGAGATCTAAAAAATCACATACAGGTTTGGGGTAAGATGAGCCAGTGTACATACCAGAGAGGCCATCTTCTGCCTCAATAGACACAAGATCTGGAAGAAGAAGGGGACAGACCTACTTTTTTCTTTCTGGTCCAGTCACAGCTGAATCTCTGAACTCAGCTCCAAGGCACATGGAAAAAACTGCAGCTTATTCAGAGAAAGAGAGAAACGATGGGACGGTTCAGTTTCAGACAGCGAAAACCCTGAAGCTCTGTTATTTGGGGCATGACTAAAGGAGGTGAGGATAATTAGACTGAAGAAGAATGAACCCTGTGGGGGACATGGCACTTATTTCCAGTTCTGAAGGGCTGCTCTGTAGAAGAGGGTAGAACTGGAACTCGTGATGGAAGCCTCTGGGTGGAGGGGCAAGTTCAAATTTGGGTTTGCATGCAATGCTAACAGCCACAGCTGCCAAAGACAGAGCGGCCCATCTCAGTAGGTGGTCCAGTTGCGGGTGGTACTTGAGTGTGAATTGGATCCTGGCATATGTGCACATGTTGGTTCCTTCTCTCCGTGACTTCATGGATGAATGAAAGAGGCATTTAGCACCTAATACGCGCCAGGCTCTAAGTGATCAAACTATGGCATTTAAGATCTCTCCCAACTTTGTGATTCTTTGGTGCTCTGAGTAAGATGAGCTCCATTTTGCAAAAGGGAAAAAAACCCAAGGCTACGATCTGGGACGAGATGCACAGAGCCACACAGTATTTAAGGGGCAGACCCTCCATTCTTCCTGATCTTTGGCTCTATCTACTCTCCTTCCTTTTTTCAATCATTTTTTCTTTTCAGAAAAACAAAAGAAAAGAAAGTCACGCTCTGCTTAACCCTCTAGCTGTAGTGAGCGTATGTGAGCATGGTGCTCAGTTCCTCAATATTGGTCTCAACCATGTGTTTTCTGCCTCTGACCAATTGGAGCGAGACTTCCCTTTGCTGTGCAACCTTTCAAGTTCTCCCACATGCCCCCGAGCAGAAATGGGTTATAGGCAAGGGCTGTGGTTCCCATTCCACGCGACGTATGGGGAGTGGCTGCGAGTTCTGAGGTACAGTCACCTCTGCTACTCCCTGTGCTGAGCTTCCAAAAATGGCCGTGGAAACCGCACATTTCTAAGCAAGCCCGTTTCTTTTTAAACATTTCTGAATCTCCCCCACCTCTCTCTGTCATGCACACACACACACGCACACGCACGCACACACACACTCCACCACGCCACTGCCAATCTCTACATCTTACGTGCATGGATCTTCCCCGCCAGGACCTCTTGCCTGGCACAGCCTCTGCGGGTTTAGGATTGTCTCATCGGGCAACGAGGGCCAACTTCACTTGTGCAGCTGGGCATTCCACAGGCAAGCAGGCCCCTCCAGCTCAGGCTGCCTTGGACTTCGCAATGCGCCAGGCTTACAAAATGTAGTGAGAGCAAATTGGCAGCTGTGTAGGACTGTCTGACGCTGTTGGAAAACTTGCTTTGTAATTTCCTGAGCCTTTCAGGGTCAGAAGTGGGTAGAAACCCCCAAGTGGAAGAAAATTCTAATCACTTTCAAGTGGAAGGAAAATAAGAAACAGATGAGCTCACATGGGTACAGACTATACACTCCAAACTGCAGGCTCCCGGGATAAATGTTCCCCAAATGCCCAAAGGCCTGCCTTCTCAAGAAGCCAGTGCTGACACCCTGAGATGATTAACTTGGCCCGGACTGGACATGAGTGGGTGAGAGTGGTGTTCTAGTTCCCCCTCCCCGACACTGCTTTCTAAGGCTGGAGACCAGCTGGAGAATGGAACAGACCTCCTGAAATACATTCCCTGCGTGAGAGTCTTTGATCACCTCTATCAATTTTATCAATCGAAGTATTTCCAGCACCTGACACAGAGCAGGTGCTCAACAAATTCACCGAATAAAGAAATGATTCTGCCCTGGCTGCTGTGGCTCAGTGGATTGAGCGTCGGCCTGCGAGCCAAGTGTCGCTGGTTCGAATCCCAGTCAGGGCACATGACTAGGTTGCACGTCAGGTCCCCAGTTGGGGGCGCCAGTGAGAGGCAACCACACAGCGATGTTTCTCTCCCTCTCTTTCTCCTTTCCCCTCTCTCTAAAAATAAATAAAAAAATAAACAAACAAATAAAAAAAGAAATGATTCCATTTTTTAAATTCCTTTGCTTGCCTGTGTACTCTTCAAGTTCTTGTCACCTAGTTGACTTTGCATAAATGGTTACTGCACGAAATTAAGGCAACAAAACCAAGTGGGTTTTGACCTCTAAACAGAACTGGGAAGAACATAAATTGGGGAGGCTCTAAGAGTCAGGAAGAGTCAATATAGCTGCGTGGAAGTGTCTGTGAAAGCTGTCGGTCACGTTGCAGACCCTCAGAAGTGTCTGAGCCGGGAGGCAGGAGTAGCCAGGAGTTTCTCCCATGGACCTTTGAAGGGTACAGCTTGGTCTGGACTCCATCTGTGATGAAGACTCTGCACTGGTTTTGCTAAGATAAAGCCCCCCCCCCTCTCTCTCCTACTTTGCTGCATCTTTTCTTACCCTACAATTCTCCTTGATGACTAGTTTTAGTCTTGGGGAGTCAGACGAGCCTTTGCAAATGACCCATTTTCCAAGCTCTATCTTAGCTGGTGTATATTGTCACAGCCTTCATTGGCCTGAATGCGACTACAGCCAAGAAGATGATTAGGAAGTTGAAACTGTTGATTATCAAAAAATGAGCAGTGTCTATGTAATTAGACACCCATTCTGATTCTGCGAATAGGGCTCTAGAGGTAATTAGGAGGATTGATGTGTCCCCTTTGGCAACTGCAGTTTGTCACTCCGCTTCTCACTCGCAGTCAGTGGTAGTTCTGTGTTAATGGCCAGGAAGGGTTGCATCTGCCAGTTTGTAAATGAGGCTTAGAGATAACTTTTCACCTACGACGCATCCTCTTGCTTTTCCCTCCTCTATCCATGACGCACACTTAGCAGAAACACCATGGAGACGTATTTGCAAAAGGTTTGCTTTCTTTAGCTAGAGAAACAGATGGAAATGCAAAGATGTCTTACATTCTCCAGCTTTTGGGGCACAAACAGCACAAGCTACTCCATACAGTTAACTCCAGGTTGGTAAACTAGAGCTTGAGAGCCACTGGCAAGGGTCTGATTTGTTCCTCGTCCTTGAGATACCCCATTGGCTAGGGGCTGTTCCCTGCCTTGGTGGGATGTGCCTAGAGGCAGTGCTCTGCACCGGTCCCTCCAGCCGGTTTCTCTCATGGGAAAGGTGAGGCTGACCCTCTGGGACCCGGGACACAGTATGTGGCCATCGAGCTCATTGACATCCATGGCCTTCAGTTTCACTGGCAGCAATCCTCTTTGGCCTAACACCAGACAATACTAAATATGGAAATTAGAGCTTTTGAGCCAGAGGTTGTCATAAGTTGCAATAGCTCTGCAGAACCACTGTTTACGACCTTCACTGCTTCCCGTCCCATCGGATCTGCCTTTGGCCCAGGAGGCCCCAGCGCTGGGACCCAGTTTCATAAAGCCGAAGCGTTCCTGCAGGTGCACCAGGTCTGGGTGCACAGCCCTGGTTGGCCCTACCTTTGGCATTGGTTTGTGGCTCCGTTTTGCTGAGAGAAGGGCCATCTTCAGTAGACTTGTCACCTCCTGTCTCCTTTGTTTTGTCCTCCATGGTGTGGGCCCCTTCGCCCTTCTGCCACACCTGACCACGCAGCCAGGCCGGGCCCTCTGGCCGCTCCTTCTTCCGCTCACCATGAGCTCTACACATAAAACAATAAGATTAAAGTAAAAAACACACCATCACGCGTGACATTTCAAGGGGTTCAACAGCCCCCAGGGGAGTGACCCAGCAAGTGGTCGGAAGAGGAAGGAACCGAAGTGGGGCCCTCAACTTCACGAAAGTGTATTTAATCTGGAAGGAAAATGAAGGGATGCTTTCTGCTTGTTTTTGCATATTTGCATATAGTCATAATGAGAGAAGGGTGGGAATATCTCCCACGGAGCAGGACAATTGGAGAACAGGTGTGCCGCATCCAATACTTCCAGTGATGACCCCAAAGGATGGAACACACGTGTGTGCCTGCATTCGTACACACAGAGGTGCACAGTCATGCACACAGACACACATCACACAGACACAGCAGGAAGAAAACGATGTTTGCAGGGCAGGGATGAAACGCAAGAGGCCAGGAAACATCTAAGAGCTAGTACGCATTTCATTGTTATGGGGTAGGATTAATATGCTGCATGCTAACTTGTGTTTTCTGTTTCTTTTTTCCCATTTCCCATCCATCAATTGCTTGTTTACATTTTGGGGGAGTGTTACACACAGCGACTCTCCAACGCCCAGGGCGCAAGGTCCCTCCCGCCGGGACCCTGCTCACTCCCCCGTCCTCTCCTCCACGCCTCCCCTGGCAGTGTCGCCAGCAGAACCGCCCCTGTGCCCAGGACAGGCTTCCGTGGTTTGGCTTGGGCTTGCCCCTCGGCCTGGAATGTAGCGCGTTCCCTCCTTCCCGCCTCTGCATCCTATTCCTCCTGGTGATCTCCTGTGTGTTACTTTATGGTGCTTGTCCGTTCTATCCCCCGAATCTCACCCTTAGATGTAGGCCTACCATCTCTCCGGTCCCCATCACCTTTAAAATATTTCCATTTTAGTAATGGTCAATTGTGCAATAAATGGTCCATTTTTCATGCTTATATCCACGATCAGATTATATGATCCACAAAGTCAGAGACTCGACCTTGTTCCCCAGTGTATCCCTAGCATGTAGGACTGTATCGGGTTCAATCCATATTGGATGGCAGGCTGGCTGGCTGGCTGGATGTGCAGGTGGATGGATAGATGGATGGGTGTGTGGATGGATGGAAGGATAGACCACAAATTATTTGGTGAAGGTGGAGGGGAACAACAGATAGAGGATTCAAAATATTAACCACATAGAAGGGAGAGTCGGAGTTGAGGGGCATCTTTAATCAGCCCCAGATCCACAGAGACGACCAGACTCAGGAGCGGACAGTCCAGGGGGTGCTTCTGTACCCATCTGGGGTTTATTGACTCTTCCACTATAGTAAAGACTCAGAGAGCAGGGAAGAATTTTGCTTCGGAATTTCGCAGTCAGCCCATCTGCAGAAGTACTAAGTGGTAACATCTTTGGTGGGTTTAATTTTTTTTTTCACTAAGAGCCAAAGAAACTTAACCTGAAAACCAGCATCCCAGAGGTGATAATTAGGAAAGATTTAGAAATAACAGTGTCGCCACTGGGAGCTTTAGGTTAACACCAGTGATGGACCTCTCCTTGCCGATAAGTTGGACGGAAACCCAAAATGTTCTCTGGGCATACAAATAAAAAATGGGGCATCGTTTTCCTCTCATGAGGTTAGGCTGGGTTTCTGAAGGTTCTATTCATCTCCATGTTTCTCTTACTCTTCTCAAAAGATCCATCTTAAGCAGTTTGTGTGCCAAACAGTTTTTTTTAGAAAAACAGAACTCTCCAGCTTAGAACATCTGCTCTGCCTGTGATCACCGATTCCTCCAACTTGTGTAGCAAGTTGTCACATTGAAACTGACAGCCCTAAGGCATATTTTGGTACATTAAGGAAATCTACACTCAATAAATGTTATGATACATGCCTCTAGTGCCCTATTCAAGGATCTTAGAGTGCTTTGCTCATTTTGAGATGCTTGTTTATAAAGTTGTAGCTAAGCGTTATTATCTACCAGACTCGGGCAGGTATGCAAATAAGTGTGGGCCCACAGGACTCCCTTGAGCTCAGCCTTGTCAAGATAAATGGGGCCATCGAGTGACTGCTGGGGAGTTGAGGATGACCCCCACCAGAGCACATTCTTTTATGTAAACATTATACTCAGATAATGTTGAGAGAAGAGAATGCTTTTTAAAGGGTCCTGAGTCCACCGACCAGTGGGGAACCAACCCGATTTCCACCTGTTTCAAATTAAATGTGCTTATTATCTTTGCTCCTCTGCTCAGCACAATCAGTTAGGAAATATCTTCTGTGATTTTAACTGAAAGCGTATTTTTGTACGTTTAATGGGCTGTTTGCTTTCACAGCAAGGCAGAGACATTTCTTGCCTCGCCTGGCCTCTGAGGTGTGCTTTATTGGAGCTACAGGACGGTGTTGGTGGGCTCTCCTCATCCCACATCCTTTATCTGCTCTGTTATGTCTCAGACTCTCTGGTGGGTGGGTGTTAGGAGTCGAGAGGGAGCAAGAGAGTCAGCCAGTAAATATATGAATGAAATCATTGCAGTTGGTGAAGGGAAATAAACAAGGGAGACAGAACGAGGAACTGTCAAGACAGTTTGGATGAGGTGGTCAGAAAAGGCTATTTGGGGAAAAGAACGAAGAGCTAAGACCTGCAGGATTAGAACAAGCCATTCAAGTAGAAACCGGGAGATGAGTGTTCCAAGCAGAAGAAATGGCCATTGTCAAGGCTTTGAGACCGTCAAGGGCTTGTAATATCTGAGGAAAGAAAACAAGCCAGCATGGTGGCTGGGAGGTGGGGGGCGGAAGGAGAGACACGAGATGATGCGATGAGGCTGGGGAGAGGCCAGAGTCAGGTCAGGCAGAGCTTCCTCAGAAACGATCAGGTTTTTCGATTCTATTCTCGAAGCCGTGGGAAGCCAGGAGAAAACGCCATAGCGTGGATTTGCATTTTATGAGGATTAGGCTGGCTAATCTAGGACAGACAGATTGGAGAGCGGGGGGCGGGCAGCAGGGAGGCCAGGTGGAGGTGGTCGCACCCCCCTAGCTGAGAGCCCGTGGCAGCTCGCCCCGGGATAGCATCGTCGGAGTGGAGAGAAGAGGGTGAGATCCAGGGGTCTGGAGTTGGACGGAGGCTCGACAGGGCTTGCTGTTGTGTTGGCCAGAGGGGTTAAGAGAAAAGAAGACTCTGGAGGCCTGCTGCTCTTCCGACCTGAGCAAGAGGGTGGGGGATGGCGCTGCTTGCAGGGATGGGGGCTCTCGGGAGAGGAACAGCTCTTGTGTGGGAAGGGAGGGTATGAGAGTCCATTTTGCACTTGCTAAGAGGAGCTCCCCGCGACTGAGCCCTGTGTGGAAACAGAGGAGTCTCTTGGCAATATGTCTCTTGAAAAGACTCATCTTACTGTATTGTTTTCACTTCAGAAGTCACGATAGAAACATTTGGGAGACCATGAGATGGAAGTGGAGACAGGTCGGGAATGAAAGATGACTCAAGGGCTGGCAAGAGACCCCGTGAATGACAGAGCGTTTGGAAACAGGGAACCATGGGTTTCCCCCTGTGCAGCGTTTCCTCCGACCAGACATCATCCCTGCATGGGAATAAAAATCGCTCGGCGAGCTATGGGAGCAGGGAGTCTGAGAACTGCCTGTGCTCAGAGGCATGGCGGAAACTTCTGGAAAGAAGGACAAGAATTATGATGCAGAGAGAGAAGGAAGCAGTTGGGACTCGCAAGGCATGCTTAGGGAACGATACCATCTGCTTGTTTACTATTGTCCTTTTGAGTTTTTGCAAGTGGAATCTGTTTTTTAAAAGCCACTCTAGAAACGACATTTCTCTGTAAGTCAGATAGGAAAAAAAAAGGAACCGAGACACCTCTCAGCACTCCCTCAGCGGAGTCTCTGCCTTCCTATTAGTTTTCAGCAGATTGTTGGTTTTTCCACCAGCCCCCCTCTGTGAGCACACACTGTCCGAGTCTCTACTTTGCTTATCTCTTTTTCTGTTTGATGTTCTAAAGGTGTCCAGGGCGCTTTTAGGAAGCATAATATTTGGGTGGTTGGTGAACAGCCTGCAATGCAAAATGCATGATATCATGGTTGTCACTGGGAACTGACTGGGAAGGGAAGATCGTCCCGTGGGGTTCTGGCCGGTGTGCCTAGAACCTCAGGGTTGTGCAAGGAAAAGCCGCCTACTTTCGGTAGTAAAAGCTCAAGCTTTGCCGTCAGAGAGGCCTGGGTTGAGTCCTGAGCTCTGCTGTTTTCTATTTGTGGCTTCAGGCTTGGGACTAATGTCTTTGAACCCAGTGATTTCATCTGAGAGTGTGGGTAATGATAGATATGTGAATGGCAGGGTTGCTGTGGAGATGAAATGATGTGATACACGAAGTTCTTAGCATGATACTTAATTCATGCTGGTATCCACAGTAGTCCATCATGTAATTGCTCGTCAGCCCGCGCACACCATGGTTGTGAGTCAGACAAGAAACACACTTTCATGGTTGGAGGGGTGCTAGGGTCCTGGAGTGCTGGGGTACTGGGGCGGAGTTTCTCTGTTACAGTCTAGCGAAGGTTGCGAACTGGACGTTCCTGGTGTATTAACTGTAACTCACCCGCTTTTTAAATTGAATGAAAAATTTAAATCGAACAATTAAATTTGGGGACCTTTCCCATGCAGTGTGGATTACAAGCCTCTCTTGTAGCCCAGGGCCCCCTCCATGCCAGATAGCCCCTGTCAGCTGTGACTTGGACCTAGGGCCCAGTCTCAAGGTGACATCTTGAATCCACGGCAAGGTGCAGACCAGGCTTTGTGAAGAGCGAAAGGGTTTTCTAAATTCCTAGGGGTTTCCTTTAACATATGAAGAAATAGGCTAGATTAAAGAGGCTCAAAGCCATAGTACAGAGGCGATGGCTGGGTAGCTCAGTTGGTTAGAGCGCTGTCCCATTACGCCAAGGTTGAGGGTTCCATCCCCGGTCAGGGCACATGCAAAAATCAACCAATGAGTGCATCAAAAAGTGGAACAACAAACTGTTGTTTCTCTCTCTCTCTCTCCCTCCCTCTCTCTCTAAAATCAATAAATTAAAAAAAAAAAACAGGTAAAAAAAGCCACAGAGCAAGCAGAGGAAAAGACTTATGGGAGCTTTCTACCAGACAGGAAGAGGAAGTAGAAAGCGTTGCCATGGAAGATGGGAGGGCACCTCTGCCAGCATGAGAGTCTCAGCTTGGTCACTGAGAAGTGACCACCTCTCCCCTCTGGCTTCCCCTTCTGCCACCATTCCAGGCTTAAGCAAGGCTGGGGTGGGGGGTTCTGAAGCATTAGACACCCCCACAGAAAGCCCAGCAGGTCGGCGGAGAGTCAGCACATCTTGACTCACCCTCCGCTTCCACGCTGTGGACCACAGTTCGGAGGTGGGAGCACAGCCAGGGCAGAGGGTCTCTCATGGCCCAGAGTCCCTGTCTGCCCTGGTCAGGGGACACCACGGTGCTGAGAGCAGCAGTGTCCTGGCTAGGCCTGTGGTCAGGACGAAAGCAGGAGGCCACAAAGCACAGGGACCTGATGATCTGAGGGCCCACGGGGACCTTAGGTTCCAGCAGCAGATGTCAGCAGGATGATTCTCACAGGGACAGTGAGGTTAGCCACACCTCAGTAAACACGAGCCCAGGACATTTAAGGACAAGACTGGTTTGCCGCTAAGGACTCCGAGGACCCCGGCCACAAGGATATGGTAGCCAGATACCATGTTGGGAAAGAGGAGGGGACAAGTGGCCCCCTGGGAGAGGGAGGAAACAGCTTTTGAGTTGACTGGGCATCTACCCAGATGAGTCTGAATTAATCTCAAAGTGAAATGTTTCAAACAGGAACAGTGTAAGTTACCCTTGATTGGCAGTTTTTATTTTCTTCTGGTAGTAGGAGGGATGGGAGCTCCGGAATAAGATGGTAGTGAGAAGCGTTTTTCATTTTTCGACACCTCTGAGTGTTCTGTGAAAATGTTGCTGTTCTTTCCTTGACTTCTTCACAAGGTGGACTCTGTCCACTGGACTTCTACCTCTGAGCACTAGTCAAATTAAGGGGTGGTGAATGAATTTCGATTATTACGTTTACTCGTTAAATTATTTTTAATATAATAACATGAAAGAAAATTAATACAGAAAGAAAAAAATATCTATATCCCCTCTATCCTATGGCAAGGACATGTGCTTTTTTTTTTTTTTTTTTTTTATGGTTTCTTTATCTATGTTATTAAAATACTGGCTGACAGATCGGTCCAGCCCTTTGCCTAAAAAAGACCGTGCTGCTGACACTCAGATTTTGTCCCAGGTCACATAAAAGAAAAGAGAGATGAGCTGATTACCTGACATTGTCACGTGGCATCAAGGTTTTGCTTACTTGGAAGACCCTCCAGTTAGTGAGATGGGACATTCTTGGGTGGCGTTCAGATTCAACAATGTTGACAGGACTACACTCTTTGTGTCCTGCTACCTGACCTTTGCCATTATACAAAATCTCCAGATTCCTGTGCCTGTCTCTTTATTCTTTGTCTGGGACCCTAGACCCTGAGCTGGGACTCCAGACTCCTTTGGGATGTTGACATTCTGCTGCTCCTGAAAGAATGTTGCAGATGGAATGCCTAGGTCTTTCGAACTGAAGTCTTGAATGGATTTTAGCTCTGCTTATTTCTGCATGTTTTTTCCCTGTGTCTCTGACACATGTGGCATTTTAAGGACGTGTTTTACTTGGACTGGGAAGTGAGCAGTGAAGCAAAACATTCCCCAGCTCAAATGCGTATTGCTCTAGTCTGAAAGCAGATGCTGTTCCAAACAGTTGCTTGTCCCATTTCTGTGGAACTCTACGGAGACATGATCAGATCTGCACCCCCTCCATGAGCAGGGAGATGGTTCGTTCAACAAGACTGCCTTCCAGGGTCAACCTGGATGTGATATTATAGATTGGGAACCTACTGTGGAAAATGAAAGCAGCTGATATTTTGAGACAACCTTTGACCATCTCTCCAAATACTGAGCGATCAGCAAGGAATGTCACGGGTGATGGAATTTAATAAATTGAGCTCATACGTTTGCCAATGTTCAACTGCTTTTGACTCACAAAAATGGAAATTTTATGGAGCTCCATCTAGTATTTTACTTCTTCACCACGTTAATGATTTTTTTTCCCCTATGTTGCCTGTGTTTGTGCCCTCTCTCTGTTTCCCATCATGAATATCCTCCCTCTCTCTCTCTCTCCCCACTCCCCCTCCCTGGCGCCCTCCTTGTCTCTCTTCCTCTGTGTCTAACACTGTATGACGGGAACGGTTAGGACTCAGAGAAGAGGGTGTGCGCTGACTCACTACAGTGTGGGGGTTACCAACATGGCTCTGTTGCTGGACCGCACGGCGCTAACACTTTCCATCTGAATAGCTCTGAGTAAGTTGCACAACCTTTTTGCGCCTTGGTTTCCTCAGGGGTTTGTTGTGAAGGTTAAATAAACCAGTTGAGCTAAAGGACATAGAAAAACATAAATTAAGTATTTAATAAATATTAGCTAATGTTCCTGGATCAAAATTTCCTTTTCTTTAGTTTGAAAGGATGATAAGTAGTAAGATGCTCATCATATCTTATTGAGTGAAAAAGGTCCCAGAACAATAAATGCAATGTAATTTCCTGTTGTATAAGTGCTATCTACAGGCAAAGGAGATACATAGAATTTCCTGGCTTATGGGTTACTTATTTATTTTCTATTTTTTAAGTATGTTTTATTGATTATGCTGTTACAGTTATCCAAATTGATTTCCCTTTGCCCCCCTCTGCCTGGTACCCTCCTTCCTTCCCATAATCCCTCCCCACTTAGTTCATGTCCATGGGTCATGCATGTAAGTTCTTCTGCTTCACCCTTTCCTATATTATTCTTTATATCTCCCTGTCTAGTTTGTACCAACCAATTATCCTTTCCCTCTCTCTCCCCGTTCCCTTTCCCAGCTGACAACCCTCCAAATGATCCCCATACCTATGATTCTGTTCCTATTCTGGTTGTTTGCTTAGTCTGTTTTTGTGTTTGTTTTTATTTTTTAGATTTAGTTGTTGATAGTTGTGAGTTTGTTGTCATTTTAATGTTCATAGTTTTGATCTTCTTTTTCTTAAATAAGTCCCTTTAACATTTCATGTAGTAACGGCTTGGTGATGATGAACTCCTTTAGCTTTACATTGTCTGGGAAGCACTTTATCTGCCCTTCCGTTCTAAATGATAACTTTGCTGGATGGAGTAGTCTTGATTGTAGGTCCTTGCTTTTCATCACATTGAATACTTCTTGCCAGTCCCTTCTTGCCTGCAAAGTTTCTTTTGAGAAATCAGCTGACAGTCTTAGGGAACTCCTTTGTAGGTAACTCTCTGCTTTTCTCTTGGGGCTTTTAAGATTCTCTCTTTATCTTTTAACTTTGGCATTTTAATTATGATGTGTCTTGGTGTGCTCCTCTTTGGGTCTGACTTCTTATTTGGGACACTCTTTTCTTCCTGGACTTGTACATCTATTTCTTTTGCCAAATCTGGGAACTTTTCTTTCATTATTTTTTCAAGTAAGTTTTGAATTTCTTGCTCCTCCTCTTTTCCTGCTGGCACCCCTATGATTTGGATACCGGTTCATTTAAAGTTGTCCCAGTGGTTCCTAATCCTCTCCTAATTTTTTTCAATTATTGTTTCTTCTTTCTGTTCTGGGTGAATGTTTATTCTTCCTTTTGTTTCACATTGTTTATTTGAATCCTGGATTTCTTCCCATCACTGATGGTTCCCTGTATATTTTGCTTTATTTCACTTTGTATAACCTTTACTTCTTCCTTTATTTTGTGGCCATACTCAATCATTTCTCTGAGCATCCTGATGACCAGTGTTTTGAACTCTATTCTGATAGGTTGGCTGCCTCTGTTTTGTTTAGTTCTTTTTCTGGAGTTTTATTCTTTTCTTTCATTTGGGACATATTTCTTTGTCTCCTCAATCTGGTAGTCTCTCTGTGTTTGTTTCTGTGTATTCGGTAGAGCTGCTTTGACTCTATGTCTTGGTTGGTAGTGTGGCCTAATTTAGTAGATGTTCTGAAGGGTCCAGTGTCACAGCCTCCCCTATCACCCAAGCTGGGTACTTGAGGTGCACCCTTCATGTGGGCTGAGTACACCTTCCTCTTGTAGTTGAGCCTTGGTTGCTGTTGGCAGATCAATGGGAGGGACTGGCTGTGACCACTGACCATCAAATTCCACCCACTGTGGAGGATCAGCTGTGCAGGGGCAGTGTGGTAGTGCTCCTACGTGGTCTATAGCTTTCTACTGGGTGTGCTGGTCTTGGGGTTTCCTGGGTGGTGCAGGTCAAGGTAAGCCCCAACCTGTGTTTTGCCCCAGGCACTTTGCCTAAGGTATAAAGCAATCTGAGATGGCTGCTACTTGCGCTGGGCTTGGAGATTCTCAGGTGAAGTCAAGCTGTGAATGTAGGCTGGCTGCTGCTAGTGCCAGGCCTGGGGCTCACTGAGCCCAGCTGTTGCTTGTTTGAGAGGATTTAGGAAGTTGTGAAGCAGGAGCCAAGACCAGCCATTCATCTGGAAAAGCAGCTTGGGTGGGGCCTATAAGTTGGGTGGGGTGGAGTCTCTTAGGATCTCCAAGAGGTTCAAACAGTGTTAGTCATGTTGATGGAGCTCAGATATGGCACCAGCCTGCTGGCTCGGTGGGGGGAAGGTTTAGAAAAGGGACAATGGCCTCTGCTCACCTTGATGCCAGACACTTCAGTTCCTCCCCATATGCCACTGGTGCCTTTCAAGCTGCTACCCCAGCGCTGGAGCTCAGCAGGAGTGAGCCTGAGTAGGTGAGTCCATGTGTGTGTTCTTTAGGAGGGACTGCTTGGGGTTCCAGCAGTTTCTTCCACCAACTCAGTACCTGCTGGTTTTTGTAGCCAGAATTTTTGGGGACTTATCTTCCTGGCACTGGAAGCCTGGGCTGAGGGGCGTGGTGTGGGGCTGGGACTCCTCGCTCCTGAGATACCCTTCCCGAATTTTCATCCTCCACGTATGCATGAGAGCAAGCTTGCCCTACATCTGCTCCCCTCCTACCCATCTAGATGGATGCAGTTCCTTGAATTCCTTAGTTGTCAGACTTCCATTCAGCTCGATTTCTGATGGTTCTGGCTGATAGTTGTTCTAAATTTTTATTGTAATTTTCATGTATTTGTGGGAAGAGGCGAGCTATGTCTGTCTATGCCACCATCTTGACCAAATCTTATGAGTCATTTATATCTTCTTTATACAAAATCCCTTGTATCCAGCACAGTTTGAACTTTCGAGTTTTTCAAAAACAAACATATGCTACTTCTGTGTAATTAACTACACTTTAAAACCACATTGACTATACCTATTTATAGGCTATATACAGCAGAATTTAACTTAGTGAGTTATAACATAGAGACTGTGTATACATGCGAGAAACCTTCCCATCCAGAATCTCGATCTTTCAGAGAGAAGTCAAGTCAGGACGGGCCCCTCTGAGGCAGGGCACGGAGCTGCCAACAGTGAAACAATAGCAGAAGGCAGGCCTGTTTCCCTTCATCTTTAACATCTGTGTCAGGCTATTAAAACAAAAGCCTTTCTCCCAAGGAACCTAAATTGCACCAGGAAGTGGTGATTCCCTCTGACTCAGACAGGATGATATTTGAGGTCATTTAAAACCCTGAGTTTGAAGATTCTCTCTTTTTCTTTAAATACAGAGAAGGTAATGATCAAACTGGACCTAGAATTTTGGTTTCTTGATCCCTAATTCACCATTCCAGCTACAAAGGCCACCCTAGGGGCCCCCCCTGCCCTCTGCCTTCCCAGTTCACTCTTGTGCTTGAGGCCATGGTTGTCTTGAATGATGTCTTGCCCTCCATGGAGAAAGTTCACCAGCGGAGAGACCCTGAGTGGGAGCATCGTCAGAATGCACCCTTTCTTAGGGAGGAATGGATGGAAGAATGCTGGAGGGGAGATTGCTTTTTCATGGGACACTACAAACTACAAGAGGCTGCAGACGGACCCCCGAGAAGAGGTTTTAGGAGCAGCACTTGCTCTAGGAGAGAAGCAGCTGAGATGCATCTGTTTGCGTTTGTGTATTCATTCTGCAAGGCGGTACTCCCTGCCCAGGGGCTGCTCTACCTGTGGAAGCTGCTGACCATTTGGTTTTCCTGTCTCAATATGGAAATGGATTCCAACTTCAATGTAATGTGTCAAAGTTAGACACAAGGCTACTTCGTTTAGTTCCCGAACTCAGAAGTTGTAACTATGTCATTGGAGAAAGGCTGATGCTTCCCTTCATTGTCTTTATGTAGAAACAGAGAGAATGTATGTGAGTGAGACATAGAGACTTACACAAAAACAGTACATTTTTCTTGTTCTTAAAAATATCTATTTGTATAAGATGATTAATATCTCCATTAAATATTATTATTCCCTGTTTATTAAAACAAGTTTCCAAGTGATTATTACTTGAAAACAACTATGAGCTCTAACTGACATTACTTCACATATCTATGGAAAGGGGTCATAACAGTTTTCTTGAGAAAGGAGTAATTTATAGACTTCATTACATGCTCAGATGATGTCACTCAGTCATCAAGCACTTCAACAACAACACAGTGAGTGCCAACCCGCACTGGGCACTGTGCCATCCTGTCCAAAGTCGGGAGGTTTCATTATGCAACGGGACAAGTCAACACAACTGCTTTTCTTGAATTTCTTCTTGAAAAGTCACCTGATGGTTTTATGAATTCAGGAGAGTTCAGGTGCAAACATGAAGACAGAAACATGAATTGGATGGTGTTTCCAGTCACCAAAGACAAAATGTTCCTTTGCTGTTGAGAGTCTAATAGAGTTGACCTAAAAAAGAATCATCTATGATGTTCTTAATAAACTCCATTGATAAACATGGAAGAAGAATATAGAACCATGAATGTGTTTATTTTACTTAGAAAAGGCCTACGGGGGGGGGGGGCAGATTTTGTGATGTATTCTCTTTTTTAGTGATCACAGACAAATGATTCTTTTCATAAAAGTATATATAATCTCTCATGTGGCCTTCAAGAGGAAACAGAGTTCAAATGAAATAATGGAGAATTTAGTTAGATCTTCCAAAGAGGTAAAGAACATCATTGAGAAAACTGGAACATCCTCAGTGCGATGGGTCAACTGAGCCTCCAGAGACGCAAGCAATTTGGAGAAGAATAAAAGCATCCAGGGATTTTGGTCAATATCTTAATGCTGAAAAGGTTTGGGAAGATTTTCTTCAGATTGATCCCATCTGGCAGGGGAAAAGGGAAATAATATTTAATGAGCATCTGCCATGCAATTGTCATGGCATCGACAACACACATACACACACACAGGTAGTTACACATGCATGGATATTTTTACATGCATATATGTGAGTTTACACATATTATATAAATATATATTTATACTGAACATTTTACATAATGTATCATAATAATTTAAAATGTAATCATTGCCATAAATATGTGGTATAAGTATTACTTGTTCATTTTAATGACGAGGAACTGAAGGCTCAGAGTTACTTGCATAAAATTGTACGTGAAAAGAATGAAGATTGGCGCTGAGGTCTATAGAATTCCAGAACCCACTACTTTTTTGCTCTATGTCGATATCCAGAGAATAAATCCACTGAAGACTTTAAAAATCAAAGTGGTTTTTGATAAATTCCTTCACTTACTAGGAGTGTGACTTGGTTAAAGTCTTTAAGCTCCATGGGCTTCATTTGGCCATTTTGTAAAATGGGGATCAAAGCAATCTTACTCTCTGTCTTAAAAGGTTTTTGAAAAGCTCAGTGAAATAATGATGTCAAAGTAATATATAAAATATCATTGTAAAAGCACCGTACAAAAATAAGGACCCGCTGTCTTTTTTTATGATTGTGCAAGGAAACCAAAGGACATTACCTAAATTTAGTCAATGACTTCAGCAAGATCAAAAAGAACAACAAAATATTTTAATTGCAATTTAAGGAAAATACAAATCAAAAACTACTTTGTTTAGAATAGTGAAATGTTGATACTTGTTTAAGCAGAGTGCTGGGCACAAGGGATTCTTGCTACTTTTGTTTGTTTAAAAATTTCCATCATAACAAAAAGTATAAAAAAGTACTTTCCTGCTTGACTATGAAAGATTAGATAGGCTGGTGGTCAAAACAAGAGCTTAGTGGCCAGAATGCCTGGGTTCAAATCTTACCTCTGCCATTTACTAGCTGTGTGACCTTGAGTAGTTTAGTTTACCTGACCTCTCTGTGTTCCATGGCCTCGTCTATAAAATGAGGGTAATCATAGTACCTACATCAAAGGCTTGTTAGAACTAAATAAGTTGATATTTGATAAGCACTTAGCAAATTTTGTATAAGCATTTGATAAATGATATAGAACTTTTGATTTCTGAATGGCTGCTATTATTCACAAGGAACATGAAGCCCAGAAAAGTCAAGCCACTTAGTATCACAAAAAATGTTAATAAGTGACTGTACCTGGGTTTAATTCTGGGTCGGTCTGATTCCAAAAGCCTGGCTCTCTGTGCTGTGCTGTCTCCCACGCAGAACCCAGTGTAGATAGGTCCTAATTTGGCAAATGATAGAGACTATATTTACCCTAGGATTTAATAGTGTCTGGGAGACCAGGAAGATTCCTGGGGTGGGTCTATTTGTAGGAGGCCCAAGAGACAAGCCCTTCATAGAGGCCAGTGGGAGACACTGCCCGGGGTCCCCCAGCCCTCTCTGAAAGGCCTTTGAAGGGAGCCAGAGCTCCATGGTGGGGTGGAGCTGGGCCCTGAGAATTATTTGGCGGGACTGTAACTGGACCTCCAGTTTCTGAATGGGATCAAAGGGTCAAGAGCTTTAGTAAGAAACATACACAGGCTAGTATGCCCCCCCACAGATCCTAGAAAAAGGACCGCACACATGGCACTTCCTGTGTTTCGGACCATGTTCTCAGTGCCTTACACGTATCGGTGCCTCCAGAGAGTAGGCAGTAACTAACCTGGGTTCTCTTAGGCAACTTACGCAACTTTAGAGGCTGGAATCCTCCTGCAGACTTATGGCCGTTATTTTGAACTATGTTTTGCTAATAGAATTGCCATCGAACTGATTTTATTAGCTCGAGAGTGAAATAAAAGAGAGACATAGACAGATTGCGTAGGCCGCCTCAGTCATATATAAGGGGGAGGATGTTATAGGTTTACTGTCATCTTGTCTGGCGTAATGTTCTTATTCTTTCTGAATCAGGCAGACCTGAGCCCATTTTTCATGTAAGAAAAAGTGCTAACCTCACATGATGTCAGGGGGAAAAATGAACATGGAGGTGGATTAGAACTCACCCTGTTCCTTAAGGAAGAATGAAGAAAAGGTCAGCTACTTTCCCACAGCAGAGCTACTTATCAATAAAAGCATTGGTATATATAGATCAGAGAAGGAAAACTCTGATTCCAAAAAACCTCCACTGCCTTGCGGCATACCTCTTCAGGGGAAAGGCTAAGGGAGTAAACCCCGACAGAAAATCCGGAGCCGGAGTCCCTAAGGCGGTTTGACGTTGTAGTCAACACCGGCAACTCCTGCGGCGCACCTGAAGCCAAGCTGTATTGACTCCATCTTTCCCTTGGACCCTTCAGCTGCGAAGAGAGGGGGGGTCTGCTGCATGGGCAACAGCAGACCCTCCATATTACCCTACCCAGGCTCTGTAGCTTCAGCGTCATCGCAAGATGTCGATTCAACATGGGAGGAGACAGATACCATGTCACTCCCGAGTCGGACTGCACAGCCATTCTCGGCGGTGCAGATAGACTCTTAAGAAGCTACACCATCGTCTCTCGAGACGGACGGCTGCCGACGCCGCCGCCGCCGCCGCCGCCGCCGACGGGAGTATATATAGATCATCCAAAAATCTTTCAGTCCTTTTCAGTTTGACTGAAGTACATTTCTGAGGTTCAAAACTAAATAGTTAAAGGCTGCACTATGACATCTTGATGTAAGCAGTGGGATTTTGCTGATGCCTAGAGTTGGATTTTAATGACCTCTCTCATCTGGTGGCCAGTTCCCCTGTGAGCACCGGAGGCAGTGTTGTAATTAACACCAGTACACCTCCTTCGCAAAAGATTCATGGGCATTTCCCCAGGTGGCCTCCCCAACAGTTCTGTACAGGGAACTACAGTTCTAGAAGTGGGAGAAACTGAAATCCCGAGAGATTATAAGACTAGTGTACCACTGAGCACCTGGTTAGTGGTGGGTCAAGCATATGAGCCTAGGGATTTACCTAAACACTGGGATACTTTGATTCTATGCCATTGTTTGTCACCCAAAAGTAACAGATTGATTGTTTCAGGCCTTTTGGGCTTCTCTGACAGAATACTCTAGACTGGATGGCTTATAAACACTATTTCTCATAGTTATGGAGCCTGGGAAGTTCAAGATCAAGGTGCTGGCAGAATCTGTGTCTGGTGAAGACCTGTTTCTTAGTTCACAGACTGTCATCTTTTTGCTGTGTTCTCGCATTGCAGTGGGGACAAGGGAGCTCTCTGGAATCTCTTTACTAAGGCCACTAATCATGTTTATGAGGGCACCACCCTCACAGCCTAATCATTTCCCAATGGCCTTGCTTCCAAATACCATCCCCTTGGGTGTTAGGATATGAATTTCAGGGGAACACAAACATTCAGTCTATAGTATTGATTGATATTCATAAAAAACATATAGCACAATATAGACAATATGAGTTTATAAGTAAATGCCAAAAAGATAATTAGTGCATGACATTATTTTAAAAACAGCAACATTAGATCCTTAGGGGATAATATGCAGCCATACTTTTTTACCAGCCTATTAATTTTTTTCCCCCAGCAGGCAGGCAGGCAATTATTTGCAAAGCTGCTCGATGGAATGATTTAATTCTTCAAGAACAGGTTTTCCAGGTTTTGCCAAGATGTATCATCTGACAGCTCTTCGGATAGTCAAATATGAGAGGGAAGTCTGCTAATTAACCTAGTCTGTTAAGGTGACATTGCAGGAAGAAGGTAATAAGAATCTTTCGTATGACATGATCGTTCTTGAGATTTATGTAAAAATAGTGAGTATGAACGGCTATGGGGAAGACAGCCTGTTAGCCGAAAAGTTCCTTTTCCACCTAATCACCAATTAATGTAACTTGGAGGGAAGCCAGCATGTTCTCTCTTAAGCTTTCTTTGTCATTGTCCGTCTCTCTCTGAGAGGGACTTACAGTGACATTCTGAGCAGCGCCAGTCCAGCTGAGTCCACATTCCACGCCATGATTTCTCCATTGAGGTGGGAGCAAGGAGATCAAGAAGTGAGTGGTCGCCCACAGCTGAAATATATTCCATGTAGAGCTGTCTCCCCCCCCCACCCCGCCCCCGAGAGTAGTAGGTAACCACAGACATGTTCTGCAAAGAGCCATGGAGGAAGAGATGAGTCCGTGTTCCCAGAGAGGGCGGGCCACCTTGCATAGTGGGCCGGGAGGATACCGACGGCTCCCCCCCCCCCCCCCACTCCAAACTGAGCTTTCGGGAGTCAAGAGCAGGGCCCTGCTGGTCCCCCCAACAGTGGACACTGTGCATGTTGAGGCCCATTCCAGGCTGCTTTCTGGGGTTTTCTTCTCTGGCTACTAATGACGGGGTCAACCAGAGCCATAACGAGCAGTCTGTTCTCTCACCAGTGATCTTGTGGTTCATTTCTCCCACCTTACCCTTTCATTCTTCCCCCTCAACATACTCTCAGATTACTGTCTTCTTCTCTTCGTGTTTATGCTGATGACGTATCTGTTGGTCTTGTCTCCCATACACCCTCTTTGAAAGGTGGGGATGGGCCTCTTCTCCACTATCTATTATCTAAGAGTGTCTATTTATAGGCCTTCATGCCCCCAGCGGGTACCAGCTGCCCAGTCTCTTGGCATGCCCTCTCTGCTACTAGGGGAGCCGGTCTGCCCAAACCTGCCATCAAGTCTGGTCAAGGCAGTGTAGGCTGTTACCACTCATAGATAATAAGTTCCTCCCATGACCGGAGTACCGAGTGAGGCTCTTGAAATAAATAAGACAGCTGGTGCCTTCCAGAGCCTTTCAAGACAGGGGATGCGTTAATATAGCACTTTTTAGACTTGCTGCTAACACCCTCTCATGGGTCCAATTAGTTGTCAAATGTGTCATCAGTAATTTGTTACTAATAATAAAGTACTGAATGGGATGACTTATTTTTTAAAAATAAATTTGAGTGAGTTTAGAGTTATTTTTATAATAACTCTTCATAATTTGTGTAGCATAATTTATCAGTGTGAAATTTTGTAGTTTTCAGCTTTTCTTCTTCTGATGCACATGCCCTGCTCCCCGCATACCACATGGGTGTGTGTATATGTAAGAAGGGGTTGTTTCATTTCAGCTGACATGTAGGTAGTGGTTGGTGGGCGTATGAGGTCTGTCCAGAAGATTTCTAGTCCTGTAATATGAAAAATAGAGACATTTATTGAAGAAGATGCAAGATACAAGAAACATTGTACACAGGACAATGACTTCTCAGTCGTCTTCAAAGCAGGCACCTTGGGACCTCACAGAGTTCTCCCAATTGCCATCAGCTGCCCCGTCGTATTTTCCTGAATCTCATTGATGGTCTGAAATCTCTTCCCTTTCAAAGGTGACTTTAGTTTTGGGAAAAGCCAGAGGTCGCAGGGTGCCAAATCTGGGCTGTCAGGGGGCTGTGTCACCTGGGTGATTTGTGATGTTTCACCAAAAAATCTCTGCATGAGACATGATACGTGAGTGGGTATGTGGTTGTGATGAAGCTGCCAATCAGCAGTTGCCTGTAGCTGTGGCCTTCTGAGTCATCCAAATAGTTTCCACAGAAGAATGATCAAGCTTAATGCAAAATTTGATGTAGATTTATTGCTCTCCTCATGCAGTCATTTTGAATGCGACAGCCACACAGTACACATGCTCACTCAATGGGCGCCTATCACCCCCACTGACTAGGACAGTGAAGTCATCATTGTTCATGCATGTAGATTCCAGTCCACTCTCCTTGGCTGCCAGATTACATCGATGTCATGCAAACCGATATTATTATGTTAACAATGGCTGGACTTTTACCAGACACATCCATCCATTTTTAGGGCTTTTAAACCATTACTTCTATGTATGGTATGGCAGTTGAGAGTCTTGGATCTAGATCCAGTTAGTCTTGGTTCAAAAACTGTCTGTCACTTACTGGCTATAGACCTGGAGTCATCATGACTCAGTTTCTTCATCTGTAAAATGAGGATAATAAAAGTGTTTATTTTATAAATTTGTTACTCAGTACTAAATGGGTTCAAGCATAACTTAGCACAGAAGAATAATCACTCAGTAACTATCAGCTGCTAGTATGATTATTGTTATGATTATTTTTGCTGAGTGACAAGGTGGGTGTTCTTTGGTAGTTTCCAATGGGTGAACTATAACCCATTTTAACGAATCATCTTATATTTTTTGAATAATCATTTCAGTCACTGTGTTACATTCTCAGAAGGACACGGAGAAGTAAGTCATGTATACAACCCTTAAGGATGTTCCCATCCAATGAGAAAAACAAGAGACACAAGGGTGGGAAAGCTAATCAATAGCAAAATAAAGTTTATCAGACAGCATGGCCCACCACCAAGTGAAATATTGGACAACAATTTCTCTTAAGAATTTGGAGAAGGAAGTGGGGACATGCGGTTGGAGCACTTTGGGCTATTTCTAAGAACCGAGGAGGAGTTTGATCTGGAAATTCATGTTTGGGTAGGAATTAGATCTCTAGAGAAGAGAATGAGGCCCTGCTGACAACCTTCTGGGCGTTTACCCAGGCTGGTGGTCCTTGCCCTTCTCTGCACCGCTTCTATTATTCATTGGTTGGCAGTTCAAGGTATTCTCTGAATTTCCTCACGCTCCACGGTGGCCACGCTTCTGCACCTTCTTTACCTTTGAAGTGCCTTCCTGGCCACGGGGCTGGGCTCTGTGTAACTGCGCATTCAAGAAACGAGCCTTCTCCGGGCCCATAAATTGTACATATGACCATCACATGTGCGTCTTAGAGAATGACTGAATTGATTTTTTCATTCCAATCCTTGCATGTTTTCTTGTTTTGAGGAGTGATTTTCCCTCTCTGCTCAAATCCTTTCTTCTGCTCATTGTTCAGCAGACAGCAGATGACATAGAGCAAGTTTCCATTTATACCACATTTTTTTTTAATGCCTTTTTTTTTGAAAAGCTTTGCAAAATCAGTTCCACTGACTTGGCTAAAAGGGGGAGGATCAAGGGAAAAAGAACCCGCAGGGGATGCCCTTTGTTCCATTTTTTCAATAACAAAGACCAAAAAGCAAACTAGAAGAGAAACAAAACTCAGAAATATTTGAAATGGGTGATTGGCAAGAAAACATTGTTAAATTCAATCTTTGTTATTTCTTGGGATAAACGCCGTGGAGGGAGAGACCGTTGGCCTTGAGTGTGAGTAAATGTTTGCTGAGTGCCTGGACCAGCAGAGTCAGGGGCCTGGGGTACAGGGAAGGACAGAGCATCGCCCAGAGAACAGCAGAGCGCGACAGGAAACACATGCGCAAGATTCCACGAGCCAGCCGTCTGGGACATGACCTTCATTCGGCAGGGCAGAGCCTTTCAATGACCGAAGGGCCAGAGCACAGCAAAAGGATCAGAAAGCTGTGAGCAACAGGAGTTAGTAGTTCAAGAATCGAGGACCTGAAGGGGAGGAAATTATGTTTATTGGATCTCTAGTGTGTGTGTGTGTTGGTGATGTGATGGTTAATTTTATGTATCAGTTTGGCTGGGCCAAGGTGCCAAGATATTTGGTCAATCACTGCTCTGGATGTTTCCGGGAGGGTGTTTTGGGGTGAGATGTACATTTAAATTGGTGGTCTTTGAGGGAAGCAGATGGTCCTCCATAAGGTGGGCGGGCCTCGTCCAATCAGTTGAAGGCCTGAAGAGAACAAAAGGCTGACCTTCCCGGAGCAAGACTGCTTCTGGACCTCATCTGCAACATTGTCTTTTCCTGGGTCACCGGCAGGCGGCCTTTGGACTTGAACTGCAACTCTTTTCTGAGTCTCCAGCATGCCATCCTCCCACGTCAGATTGTGGATTCGCCGCATCAGTTGTGGATTCGTGAAGCCAACACAAGGGCACAAGCCAATTCCTTCAAACAAATCAATCTCTTTCTCTCTGTGTGTGCGTCCATCCTATGGGTTCTCTTTCTCTGGAGAAGCCTGACTGATACAGTGGTGTAGTAGATCCTGTTCGCATATCTCACTTCATTCTTTTTTATTTTTTAATTATTTATTTATTTATTTTTAGAGAGAGGAGAAAGGAGGGAGAAAAAGAAGGAGAGAGAACATCAATGTGTGGTTGCCTCTTGTGCACCCCCGGCTGGGGACCTGACCCGGACCTGGCATGTGCCCTGACCGGGAATCGAACTGGTGACCCTTGGGAAACAGGTTAGCATTTAATCCACTGAGTCATACCAACCAGGGCTCATGTCATTCTTAAGAGCACTAGTTAAGGTCACACAGCTACTCAGTGGCAGAGACAGTTCTTAAATCCAAGTCTGCCTGACTTCAAATCCCATATTCTGCTCATCAGATTACATCTTAGAGCTCAGGAAAAGGCTTTTGAAAAACTAAAACTTGAATCACAGACTTCACGTTGGTGCGAAGATTTTAATGGAACTTAACAGGGGACTGAAGGGAGAGTCACGTAACTGGGCTGGCCGCCTCCCTGGGCTGCGCTGCCCACCGCGCAGTTGGCCTTCACAGCCAAGAAAGAACAGCCTCGGGTCCCTGCCAGTGCAGACTGGCTAGAACCAGGGTGACCCGGTCCTTCTGAGCCGTTCAGCTTCAGTGGAAGGAGAGGCGAGGCTTCTTCCCATCGCAGGTGCCCGGAAGTTCAGCTGGGAAGTTCATTATCCCAGATGCCCAGCTTTTCCAACCCTTCTCAGGCTCTCCTGGCAGCAGCTGCCCCTCTACTCCTGCCCTCGCTGTCTAACTATGGGGCTCAGATGGCCCAGGGAGGAAGGAAGTGAATCAGGGTCCATGGGTAGGACCAGGACAGGGAACACAGCTCTCTCCCTCTTCCTCTTCCCCGTTTAGGACCAAGGAGCAGAAGGCTCACAATAAGCAGATAATTTTCTTGTGATTCCTCTCTGCCTTTGGCAGCTTGAGCTGCAGGACTGCAAAACACAACAGTTTCTCTCTAGTGGCTTTGGGCAGCGAAGAGGGTCCCCGATGTCACATGCTCCAGCTCTCATTTCAGTGAGGGCCAGCTGCTTAACCGCCAGCAGCTGAGGAATGTGGGGGTGCCAGGGGGCATAGGGGAAGCATGAACACCCTCCACCCTAACTGGCTTTGTGCTCCTTTAGACACCGGGGAGCAAGGGGAGGAAGGGAGGATACCTGTTTTGTTTTCCCTTTAATGGTTTTAGTTCAAAGGAATCTATGATGTAACTAGAAATAAATGAGAACGTTCTCTGAAATATTCAGAATACCAAAAGTTATATATCCCAGTGGTATTCAACATATTAAACCCCACCAATGTAGTCATCTTGACTAGATGCTTATTTTAAATCTCAGCTGGGCTGTGTCTCTTCTGTGGCTGACTCTTTGCCCCGGAAGCCACGTGTAAAAGCCCAGCCACTCCTCACAGAGGAATCAAGTGAAGGTTAATCATATCTAGCATGTCAATAACTGTAAGTGGGCTAAATATCATCATTTAAAAAATAATTACAAAGCAAAAGCCAATGTAAGCTGTGACAAGAAACATATTTAAAGCAGTTGAACATGAGGAATGGGAGAAGACCTGCTGGGCAAATATAAGTTCAAAGGAAGTAGGAGTCCTCATCTTAGTGCCAGACAAAGATAGAGCCAAGGCAGAGGGCATTCGAGGAAACAAAGAAGGATTTACAGTTGTAAAGAGAAACACATTTAAGGTCGAACAAATATGTTCCATGGTCCGTGGGGCCTGGAAGGTAATTTTTTCTTCTTGTTTTCCTTTTTTATCCAGTGCTTTAGTGAATAAAAGTGGCATTTATTGACAGGCTTAAAAATCAGGTGATTTCAAATTTTGAAAATTCCCTCTTTCCCGTTTCTCTTGTAAGATCAGAAACTCTGGCCCTACTGGCCTGAAGTTTTATGTAGCATCACATGATCATCCAGGCAGTGGCCTGTGGCCAAACCCAGCCCACCTCCCTGAGAAATCCACTCCAAGAGAATCTATGCCAATATGTGTAACGATCAAATTCCAGAAAGGTAAAGACAGAGGAAAAAAGTCTTGAAAGCAGCAAGAAAGATATAACACCTTAACTATAATTTCTTACTGGAAATCCCCACGGCCAAAAGGAAAAGGCATAATCATTTTCACGTGCTGGAAGGAAAGAGCTGGAAACCCACAGTCCTACATCCAGTGGAAATAGCTTTCAGAAATGACAGGAAAAGCTAGATATACTCACATGAAAGAAAATGAGAGAGCATGTCTCCACAGACCTTCCCCAAAGAGGTTGGTTTAACACCGCATGATCCAAAAATAGGTAAAAATAAAACACAAATCAGGTTCTTTGGAAAGATCAATAAAGTGGACAATTTCTATCAAGACGTACAGAGGAAAAAAAAGTTATTTAAAAACCATCAATTATCAATACCAGAAATTAAACAGGAGATATCACTGCAGACTGCACACATCAAAAGGATAATAAGAGAATGTTATAGACAACTTACATGAAATGGACCAGTCCCTCAAGATGCACAAACTACCGCAAGATATAAAGTAGATCATTTGAATAGTCCTAAAATTATTAAAGGAATTTAATTTGTATTTTTAAACTCCATAAAAAGAAATGCTCAGTTCTAGTTTATTTCACTGAAGATTAGTACCAAAGGGCTAAAGAAGAATTAACACCAATTCTATACAATCTCTTCCTGAAAAATACAAGAGGAAACACTTTAGATGTTAAAAAGTCTGAGATGATATATCAGCTTTCATTTGATGAAACCGTGATACTGAAACTTGACTAAGGCATCACAATAGAGGAAAATTATAGGCCTACCTTTCTTTCAAACAGATGTAAAATATTTAAGAAACATATTAGTAACTCAAACCCAGAGATGCATAAGGATAACACATCTTGTGCATTTCCATCCAGGGGTGCAAATCTGTTTTGATATTTTTAAATTAAATCATGGAAATCATGTTAACAGAATAAAGAGTAAAAACATATGGTCATCTGAATCAATGCAGAGTAAACGTTTGATAAAAGTCAATATGTAGGTCATGAAAATGCTTCACAGACTAGAAAACAACAGAAACTAATCCGATAGTTTATCTATAAAGAACTTAGAGCGAGCACCCTAATTGACAGTGAATGAGTGAATGTCTTCCCCTGAGATCAGAGCTGAGACAAAGATGCTACCATGATCACTTCTATTCAAGGTCAGTGCAATAAAAAACCCATAAAAATGGGAAAAGAGTAAATAAAACCATTATTATTTGAAGAAGCTACAAATACATATATACAATTTATGGGTATGTAGAAAATTCAAAAGCATCTACAAGTAAACAATTTTAATTGATAAGTAAATTTAGCAAGGTTGCTGGATGTAAGGTCGGTTTGGAAAATCAAGTGTATTTCCATGTTGTACCAACAGATAATTAGAAAATAAAAAATTCAAAATGGTAGATTTTATGCGAGCATCAAAACGTAAAAATATAGGAACATCACCTAATATTTTAAAATATTTACATAAAAATCTACAAAAACACTGTTGTATTAGCTTTCTAGGTCTGCTACAAATTGCCCCAAACTAGGTGGCTTAAAGCGAGCTATCCTTGTTGAGAAATCTAGTCTCCTACATACAGACTTTTTCAACCTGGCTTCCGTGAAAGCATTAATAGCTACAGGAAATGATTTGAGTGACTGTTTTCTCAATTCTTCCAAGGGTAGGACAGTATGGAGTTAGGACTACTGTACAGGCGAAAGAAAGGAGTTAATTCATGATATACCACAGGTGTCTTAGGGGATTGGGTTTAACTCGCTGCAGGATCCCTAGTTGAAAAGGGCTGTAAGATTAGAGTCCCTCCTAGAAGTGTGGTGGGGGTGGGAGGAGAAAACTGAAGATGGATATCCTACCCAGACCCCAGGCTGCCCTTTGACCCTTTCAGCATGAAAGTAATTTATTTCCAGAGTGACTTTTCAACACTCAAGCAGTAATTGCATTATAAAAATGTAATTGTGCCCTGAAGAACTTCTTCTTTTCTTCTTTCCCAGAATAGACTCTTTGAGATGTTGGTTGTATTGATACTTGGATTTCTTTTTCTCCACTTCATGGTACTCACTCCTGCCCTGGATATTTTCTGTTTAGGAATCACAGTGGAAGAATGGGTTCCTTATGCATCCAGGAGCTGTTGTTTGAGCTCTTTAGGTGAGGGCAAAGCTAAGGAGACAAGGGCCTTCGTGTTTTGCAGAGCAGATAGTTCCTGACTGCCAGCTGTCTGCGTCTGGGTGTTTCTGGCTCATCCGAGGATGGTAGTTCCTTCTCTTACACCTCAAATCTCCTTAGTTCTGCTGCTTAGGCCAGAAATGGCCACTGGAACTGGGGAGCGGGCTGAAGACCAAATCTACCCTTGCCATAACGTCTGTGTGTTGTGTCGGTGTGGCCATAAAACCCTGACATTTCGGTCACCGTGTCTAAGTTGGTCTATCTGTGGCCGTACAAGACTCACTCAGTGGGGTCTGGATGCAGGTTGGCTCTTTGAGGAAACTGAGCAGACTGACACAGTACAGGGGAACAGAGAAGGGGGACAGACTGCCGGACACACGGAAGTGGGGCATTTCCCTGCTCCAGAGGGCGACCCAGGAAGACACATGACTCCTTGCACACAGTGGTCTGCAGAAAGAAGAAAAGCCATAATTTCTACGGGGTTCTGGACTGTGATGATGGAGCATTGCACACACATCAGTCAGTGTTATGCAGATCAGACTCTCCTCTACGACCCTGTGCCTAAGGCTCCCGCGCTTAAGTTCTTTTATCTGAAGATCTACCTCACTTCTACGAGGCTATGTAACCACAATGCCCTGAACATTAAATATATAGTAGTGGGTTGACTGTGATTTATTCCAATGACAATCCTTTTAATTTGATGGCCAAGATATATGTGTGAAATGGGGATAATGGTTTCGGAACCAGCCTTACACTGGTGTCAGGGAGGTGCAGCGTTGTCCCTACTAAGAGAGCAGCTAGAAGAAAACATACTGTGTCTTCACTGTGGGAAGAGCCTCAGGCATGTTCCACAGATAGCAAGGGCCAAGGAAGACAAAGCCCACATACAGCATCCTTAGAATAGCTGGAGAACATGCCCTTGAGCTTCATAAATGGCGATCCCGAGAATGTGTATGCAGGATCCTTGGAGAAGGGCTATTGGGTGATCAATGATGTAGAGACTCTACAGCTGCCCAGAGAAGGTCAAGGATTTGCAATAGTCAAAGCATATGACCCCAGGAGAGTAAACAAGAACACACGGGTATGTGCATGGATATGTGACTGAGCAATATGGACCAGAAGAGTGGTACTCTCCCACCGGCCTTTTATTTTATTATTATTTTTAAAGGTTTATTTTTTTATTCTCATTGAAGAGACAGAGGGAAGGAGAGAGAGACAGAAAGAGAAACATTGATGTGAGAGAGAAACATCGACCCATTGCTGCCTGTACATGCCCCACCTGGGGATCGATCCCGCAACCTAGGCATGTGGCCTGACTGGGAATAGAACCAGTGACCTTTCAGTGGACAGGATGATGCTCCAACCAACTAAACCACCCCAGCCAGAGCTTTCCAACTGGCCTTTTAAAGGTATTTAGGATAGATCTTAATCTCATTCTTTTAACACTCCTTTTGTCGTTTTTGGCCAAGTTTTCCCATGTCCGTGATTTACTCTGACTGTTTGGAGACTGGCAGAGGATGGAACAATCTGGTTCTCTGAAATGGACTGGACTGGGAAATGGCTTCATGTAGAGACTGGGGATGCAGAGGTAGCTCAGAACGCAGCTATGCTTCTTCATGTCCTGGGATGGGGAAGAAGAAGATGAATAGTAAATGCTGCTTCTATTGCGAGCTTATGTCTGTTAGGTATTGCACAAAGGGCTTTGGACACATTATCTCATTTAATCTTCATGGCAAGTTTTAGAGACAGGGGCGATGATTACTTCCATTTTGTGGATGTGGAAACCAAAACTTCAAGGGGTTCAATCCCCCACTTGTGGTCACACAGCTACTCCACCGTAGAACTGTGTCTTGAACAGGACTCTCTGATGCTGGAGGCTGTGCCTTAAACCACGAAGCTAAAAAATTGTGACTTTTAACCCGACTTAGAGAAATATTGGACCAAGCATGTTTCTTCAAGAGCGGCACCTACCTCTTTGATGAAATTCCTTGACTCTGACTAAGCTTCCTCAGCACAGAGTGTGCGTCTCATGGAATTTAGTATCCCTGCGGCACCTGGATGTTTGTCAGTTGAACTGACTGAACAGATCAGTTCTGTGCGACAGTTTCTGGGAGCTAGATTTACCAATCAAGGAACTCGCCACCTGCCATTCTTGCACCAACCTCTCTGCAGGAGCCACAACATAAAGGCAGGTTTTATTGATGGTCCCACCATGGGAAAATTACCCTTTCTCAGCAATTTTATTTCTCATAAGTCAATATGTTTTTCTAAGATGACTCAGGAAACTTTACAGAGTTTTAAAACTAACACATGCAGTTATATTCGACCACATATTGCTGTCACATAGGGTCATTTCTATAAGGTCTTTGGCTCCCAAAAGACTTCAGACTAAATATGTGTCTCTTGCTAGTTCCTATGACTATGAAAGACTGCCGGGGGTGGGGAAGGAACTTTGGCTCTGCTGCAAAGCTGCCCACTCTTTGGGACAAATGAAAGGATTGAAGAGCCTATTGCTAGGAGAGAGTTAGGGATTTTATCATTATACATAAAGGAATTACTGCCCCAGGATTATGGCTTTGATTTAGAGAGAAATAACTGAGCAGTTTTTAGGAATATCACAGTAATCAGGTTGACTTTCAATTTGCCTTTCAAAGGACTGAAGGTGGATGAAGAACACTTCCGAGGGACTGGGAATGGGAGGTCCCCCTGATGCCACAGGTGGGACAGCTGGAGGGGTCCCACAGTGGCCTTGGGTGGAGATGCCTGTGTGCTTTGGGAGGGATGCAACGGGCCCATCAGAGGTGGGAGGAGGCACCATTTAACCTCCTCTCTGTGCCGTAATCTCAGCCTTGGGAAACCACCATAAGACTTGGCTCTTGTTAACCATTAGGATGCCCTGAGAGACCACAAAACTCCAACCGACTCTAAGACCAACTCTGTGAACTCCGGAACTTCTCAGCTTAGCAAGTGAGGGTCAGTGCCCACACACCCAACCCCATCCCGCAAAGAGATGATGGCTATCCTCAGCATTTCCAAGTGATATCCCAGGGGCTCCTATGGGAAAAAGTCATGTGTGTTCAAGTAAGTTAGAAAAATACGTGGTTAAATAGAATTAAACTGTTTGTTTTCCACAGGATTTCTCAGGGCTTCTCATCTGCCATCCTGAACTGTGCATCTCGAAGAAGGAGACTGTGTATATTTTCAAAGTCAGGTTCAAGGTAAAAGGTAGGTGATGCTTCTTCTTACTTTTGGGTTATACCAGGAACGCAACATCATTGGCACATTGTTTAAACCTACAGAAACCGAGACATGGATTTGTGTGCTTATGTGAATGTCCATACTCTACAAAAGAACCAAACAAATGCCTGTGTACAAGGAAAGGATGAGGCGGGGTGGGGTGGGGGGAGGGGGCGGGAGAGCTTTTGTAGCAGAGATTTACAAGAGTTGGAGTTGGCACCCCAGAAGGCCAAGTACCCATGATTCTGACTCTGAATCTCTGGTTGACCTTCACAGGGTCACTCAACATATCTGGTTCAGCTTCCCATGTTCAAAGTAGAAATTTAAGAAGTAAAAGCTTCTCAAATTTTCTTACAAAACATTACAAGGATTCAACAAGCCCATGCCGTTGAGCTGTTTTGAGCTTGTGGCCAAGTACACTGCCCAATGACAGGGTCGGGCCTTGACCCCCAGGAGGATGAACAGAGGGGTTTGCGGAATAGGCACAGAGAGAGCCTGTTCTGCTGGCGTCCTGGGGTCAGGGTGGGTCACGCCCTGTGCCCCATCCCTTAAGAGGACCCTGGAGACTTGAAAGAAAACCTTAGAACAGGGAACAGGTGACTTCTTGTATGTCGCAGACAGAAACAAGGCACATTAGCCAGCCACTCATCAACCACAATGGCATCCCCTTTCCTATTAGCCCAGGGGTGTTCCTATTCCTTGGGGCCTTTTTGAGACGGCTCAAGGGACGATTTCCTCAGAGCATGAGAAATCCTACCAAGGCGACAGGACTTTCAAGAAGGGACACAACGAAAAACTGGTTTTGGTGATGGGAAGCTCGCGCGCCTTGGGCAGGGAGGCGGTATCCTTTGTCCAGAGTTTCCGCCCCCGCCTTGGCACTGCTGAGTCACTGGGGTTGTCTTGAAACCAGAGTCAAAGAGCCAGGCAGGCGGGGCCCGCCGCGGGGAAGCCTCCTTCGAGTAGGGCACGAGTGCCACCTGGAGCCCAGCGTGAGCGCTGCAGACCCCGCGGCCGCTCCGAGGGCGCGTGAACGGGGCTGGTTTCCTTGTGCGAGAAGCAGGAGCGTGAGGCCGGGAATGCCTCTGTGACATCCGGAATTCCTTTTAGCCAAAGCTAGTGTTCTCAGTCAGGGTCCTCCAGAGAAACAGAACCGACAGGGTATAGATGCAAACCATCAGGAGACTTATTTTAAGGAATTGGCTCGTGCGCTTGTGCCGTCGGACCAGCTCCAAATGGGTAGGCGGCAAATTCGGGCAGAAGTTGCTGTTGCCGTTTCTCCGTCTCCAGGAAACCTCACTTTTTGCTCTTACGGCTCTGAACCTATTGGATGGGGCGTATTATCCAATCGTTTGGTTGTGTCCCCGTGAAGTCCAAACTGGTATATCACTATGACCGCGTTACTTGGAGATAAGATTTATTAAGAGGTAATTAAGTTAAAACAAGGTCGTTAGGGTGGGTCCTAATTTAAAATGACTGGTGTCCTTATTAAAAGAGAAGGAGGGGAGAGGCCGCGTGAAGACACCTCCAAGTCAAGGAAACGGGTTTCAGAACAAGCTCACCTGCCCCTCCACCTTGGTCTTGGATTTCTGACCTCCAGAATTGTGAGCAGATAAATTTCTGTTGTGCCACCCAACCCAGCAAATCAATAAACTAGATATTTCAGTATTTCCTAAACCTTAACTATTCATTATTTATTTTCATGTATGTGGAATTGTTGTATAGTTGATGAAAATGTTGAGGACCTGATGTTTAACATTCTCTCAGGTTTCCATGATGATGTCATATGATAATGCCATTTAATCGGTTTGAATTGCATGTCTAGCAAAGGCTTATTCTCATTAAAGCCATGGCCTTCAAGAAATTTTTGAACTGCCCGTAGTAACTAATGTGTTGAAATTATTACTAATGCACCCCCCCCACATATGTCATAGAAATGAAAGTTTCATGAAACAATGCTTTCCTGTGTGAGAGACTGGCCAGGATGGCAATTGGAAAGGGTGTACTTATGGTTAATACGCCTGTAATTTGAGTTGATGCTACTGTGTAAACAGTGCTTGGTTTTAGGGCTTCCCTTTTGCGTCAGTTACTAAGATACTTCTGTCTTAGACCATCCATTGAGTTTGCTATCACAGAATACCACGGATGGGGCGGCTTATAAAAAACAGAAATTTATTTCTCACAGTTCTGGAGGCTGGGAAGTCCAAGACCATGTCATCAGCTCATTAGGCATCTGGCGAGGTCCCTTCTCCAAATTCATAGAGGGTCGTCTTCTTGATGCATGTACTTACGTGGCAGTAGGGGCGAGGGAGCTCTCTGGGATCTCTCTCATAAGGGCACGAATCCCATTCAAGCAGGCTCCACCCTCACGACCTAATCACCTCTGTAATATCCCACGTCCTAGTGTCATCATGTTGGGCATTAGGATTTAACAAATACATTTTGGGAGGGGACACAAACATTCAATCTACAGCAAGTACAGAGTAGATCATTTGACTTTATTAAAATGGAAAGGATAGGTATAACAAATGTCATCATTAACATTTACTTGAAATGTTTTAAAGAAAGAATAAACCTAAAACAAAACAAAACAAAACAAAAAACCCAAAACAATGATGTATTTGATGGCTGCAGTTGTTAGCATCACCCCCATTAGGCCTGAGCAGAGGACTCAGGCAGACCATCAGAGACTCAGGGAATGAACACATGTGTCTTTCTCTCATTTTGAAACTGAGGATTCCACACACTTTTGTCCTCAAATCCCTTTCTTAGCTCTATTTTTGACTTTTCTTTATTTATCAGACTTTGTTTAAATTTTTTTCCTGACATCCTTTCTCCTTTTATACTTGAGCAATAAATATGTGCAGAAGTCATTCTAGTTAACAAGCTTGTCACTGGCTGTATTAAGTAAAAGAAGAATGAATAATCCATTAAAAAAAGTGCCACGCTTGTTAATGACCACCTATACAAACCCAAGATTGATATGTCCTGGAGAGGACACTCTTTCTCCTTGCCAAAAATGTTTTTAATATTTCAAACACATCAATAAGGCAGAGTAGCTAAACCCAAGGAAGACAAATTAAGAAAGCCTTCTGGACTCAGTAATGATCACAGATGTTTACTGGAAGGAAGAAATAATTGATGTGGCACTTGATTATTGCTAGAATTTGTTCCTTGAGCTTCTTCGGGCCGGAATTGAGAGCTGAACATTAGGGGGTGTGTATGAGAAAAGACAGAGACCTATAAAAAAGTAAGGGGTTTTCATAGGGAGAGTTGGGAATCCAAGTTCTCTAAAGGTCCAGTGACTACCACAGCCTCCATTCCCGGCTAAGTATTGGAGGGCCCTTCCCGGACAAGACTTCTCTTCTTTTCAGACGCCTGCCCCATACTCAGTGCCATCAAAGGGTTACATTTACATTCGAAGAAGAATACGTTGAGGAAAAGGAACTTGGGTGGTATCAGTGCTTAGAGCCCAGGAAGTGAGATGGAGCCTTCTGGAACTCTTGGAGAATCAAAATTCTAGGGAGAATGAAGTGGCTTAAAATTTTTCTTGGGGAAGTCCTGTCCCAGAGCATCATGCCCCTCAGCATTCCTATGCTGGGGATTTTTCAGGATTCCAAAGAGAATAATGAGCTTTGCCTCCAAGCACAGGAAAAGACTCAGGTCTCCCTCCTTGGAGACTTTCTCTTCACTGTAGTCATAGCCAGAGGAAGGCAAGGGCTGGCAAGAACAGCCAGGGTATATCATCAGGCGAATGAGCCTGTCTACCCCTGAGAATATTTGTAGTTGTACACATCTCTGGAAATAGGTGGGGACTCCATCAGATTGGCAGGGACATCTTTGAAAATGTCCAAAAGTGTGTTAAATACATAATCTTGCAAGACTTACTGAATTACAGATGTTTAATGCATCTTCTTGATAGGGAGTCCAAGGTAACATCTTTGAACTTGGCCTTTTTATTCCCCCCTGTCCCCTAGCCACATGACAAGTCTCCACACAGATCATTGATGGCTTTTAGAGCAATTGTAAATGTTTGAGAAATTCAGAATGAGGACAGCAGAGTTTCTGGGCATAGTGCGTAATCCCTTTTCCCCCTGAAACTCAGATCATTACTGTGGACAAAGCTTAATAAAGGAAACCAAATCCTGGCAGAGAAATGCTCTGTGGCAGACGAAGGTCAAGTGGAAGGGGGAATGTGGCCAGTCTATGATTTATTACACTTAGGAAGCAAAGCAAATCGCATTTCTCCAGGGAGATTTGCTTAACCCTCAATAAGTTTCAGCCAGAGAAAGCCATCCGCGAATCCCCAGACAATTACAGTACACGCTTCTCCCTCCTCCTCCTCCCCAAACCAGGACATGCAATGCCCCGTGACAATAACCCAGAAATAAGAAATAGTTATGTTTGGTACGGAAAACATACAAAGAGGTTCCTTACAACATTAAAATTCTGTAAGGCATCCAAAAGGAGGACCGTGATGGATTTCTTTTTTGCTATTTAGGAGTGTTAGGAACTCTTAAGGCTGGAGGGGCCTTTACAAGCCCCTCCAGTCCATGCAGTCCCATCTTACAGAGAAGAAATAGAGATCTAATCATTCTTTGCAGGAGTGATATAGAGAGCAAGAATTCTATGAGATTTAGCGGAGACAGAATATTCCAATACTCATGTTAGAAGCCACGTCCTCAGAGGATACTTGGTTGAGTCACTGCCTAAGTGGTTTACAGGGAAGATGATTTTGTTGTTGCTGTTGTCATAACTACAAGCTGCGCTATCATTTCCTGGAAGTCAGTTCGTTATTCTGGGCCAAGCTTAATGAGATGATATAGATGAGCCCTCAGCAACTGAAGCTCCTATTGGTCTAGTCTCTCCTCTCTCTTCTGGAGCCACACGTTGTTTTCACAGTCGCTTAGCAACCATGCCTGGGTGCCTGGAGAGGCCCATCTGTCTCTTCTAGTTCAGGGAAATCAACAATAACAAAAATCTCACGTACCCGTTTGTTGACGAGCCAAGTTTCTTGCGATCCGTTCCTTAGGGCACTGGTTCCTGGAGATCGAGTTAGATGTTCCTGTACATGAGTGTTCTTCAGCCAATGAAGTTCGAAAATGGGGATTGAAGCCAATTTAATTTGTTAAAAAAATGTTCCTTTACTTCAGTCAAATGTCTCAGAGGCTTCGTAAGTTCATGGACTTTCTGAATCTCCTAGAAGGCAGATGTAACGGTATTTCACTCACTTGTTCGAGTACAGACATCTATTTTTTTCTAAGCATCAGGAGGGACCAGAGTCCTAAGAAACATTCTTGGGGAAATGCTGCATTACTTCAACCTGTACCTTCAGACCAAGGGTTCCTGGTAGCTATCTATTCCAGAAAAAAAGAAAGAAATCTACAGACTGAGGTTTCATATACAATTTTGTGACACACTTAACAGATCCATTCCCAGGATCCACAAATCAGAAACATAGTTAAGCTTATGTATAAATATGTCTTCATATCATGCTCCTTTTTGAAACCATCTTTGATGTCTTTCATAGAGAATAAACAATTCAGACTGCTATTTTTTTCCTACTACTTTTGAAGAATTTATGTTTTTCTCACAAAGTCTCAGTCACGTCTGGAAGCGCATGTTTCATCTTAGACTGGCCCTCCAGGTCGCTCTGTTTCGGCTGTCTGGAAGGTACCGCCTCTCAGCACCAGCTGTTAGTGGGCGTTACCAGCCTAACAGGTCAGGCGCAGAACCCACCAGTGAATCTTGTCCCAGTGACAGCTGCCGGTCCCAGGAAAGAAGGAGGAATAGTCGAGCATCCTGCTCTTCTTCACTTTTTTATCAAGAGGGATACTGAAAGGGGGTGTGGGAGGGAGGTAGGAGAGGGGAAAGAGGGAACAAATGCTGATGGAAGAGGACAGCTTGTGTTGGTGAATCCCTAATACAACATACAGAGATGTGTTATAGAATTGTACACCTGACACCTGTATGATTTTATTAACCAGTCTCACCCCCAATCAATTTAATTAAAAATAGAAAAGAAGGGCACGGACTAGAGGACGTTCACGGGGCACCCAGGGTTCCAGAGCTGGATTGAGGCTGCAGATGTGACGTGGCCAGGGATTGGAGCCCTGCAGTTGGGATGCAGAGTCTTGGGTTTGTCCCCTTCAGATTTAGGTCTTTCATGAAGCTTAAGTACCTGGTGGACGGGGGGGTATCTCCCCTCTGAGTAAACCTCCCTCCTTTCACCTCTATTCCACTCTGAGAAGGCTGAAATGGGTGAGTTCATCTCGATTTTTCGAGCCCCGGGAAGAAATTTTGTTATTTTAGGGACTCTTGTAACCTGGGTTCTTTTTCTCTTGCCTCTTGGTTCCATCCAGATATTGGCTTAGATTAAGCTGTGGGCCCAGGAGGTCCCTCAGTCTTCAGTCTGGGGGCTCAGAGCACAGGTGGACGCAGAGTCCTGGTGGCTTATATGTAGAAAGGGTTGCACGCTGGGGTCTGGGCCCAAAGCTCATGGCGATGAACAGGAGGCGTTGCCTAGGATGTCTCTGCCGCCTCCTTGGTCAGCCTTCCGTGGGAGTAAGCAGATTGGGGGTTTCAGAGCCTGGTTCTCGCTCTTCCTCTCTCTCTGTCTCTCTTTATCAGAGTCACTGAAGTAGTTCCGAGTGTGTTCAGACAACAACAACCAAACCAAATGGTTTATCCATCTGGTGACCTTGGCAGCTGAGAACTTTCAGGAAAGGTCGGCATTCGAGTCCCCTTTCCAGAGATTAGACGAGGGCACTGCTCTTTGGTAGGAAGATGTGCTTCTGAATAAACAAGCACTGAACGTCTGAAACTGTCCCGTAGTTTAATTTCAATGCATTTCAAGCTGTCAGCTCCCAAGCGACCCGGATTAAATTCTGGGGAGAAAGACTGGGCACAGACTCGCGCAGTCCCGCAGCCAGGGCTGTGCCGTGTTGGGTTCCACCTCTGACCAGAAGGTGGCGCCGTCTGCAAACGCATGTCCGCAGCTCGGTGCACACAGGGGTTTCTGTTCTTCACACTGAGGTCCAAGGTCCTGCGTGGACCTGGAAGACAACCAAATATCGCAAAAGACCATCATTCAGATCCTGAAGAGGCATACAATGTTTGCGTGTATTTCTTCGGGAGGGCTCGGGGAAAAAAAACAGACCGAAGAAATCTCATGTGTACATTCTGGGAATTTCAGAGGCAGTTTCCCGTGTGCTTTGAGAGAAACGTACGAAAACAAAGCACTTTTATGTCGTTGTAAATAACAAGCTGGGGTTAGGATTGGGAGAAGGACTTTTCATTTCCTTTCTAGAATGAAACAGCTTCATGGTTCCAGTTCCTTGACCTTTCTTGCCGCCCTGAAGGAATGGAAACTTCCTGACTTGTACAATTGGACCGTTTGACGATTCTTAACCCTCATGGAATTTAGGAATTGGAAAGGATTTCTGAGAACTTTTGGTCCAAGCTCTCCCCAGCGCAGCCATTGATCTCGTTTGTAGAAACACCATCTATTTGCACAGCTCACTGGGGTTGACAGTGCATTCGGGCGTTCAGTTCATTCTCAGACCTACAGGTGAGGTGGGTGTTCTAGCTGGGCTCCTGCCCTGACTGCTACGCCTACTACTACTACTTGAGTCCTTAATTCATTCAGAATTCACTCATTAAGTGGATATGCAACTATTTAATTGGTATTTACCCCTGGCTCCCCTGAATGAAACACGTTTCCTTACTGAATCCTATCACCTAATACCTGAGACAGCTATGGCTATTACCTGCCGTTGCAAGTAAGGAAGCTGGCACTGAGAGACGTTAAGGAACTTATCCAAGGAAACACAGCTAATAAGTGAGGGTGGTCTCCTGGCAGGGAGCTTGCTTTGAACCAACTTGGCCTGACTCTGAGTTCACACCCTGAACTACAACGCTCTCGGTCTTCCCAAGTGCATATGGATGGCCCCTTAGGGGTTCCATCTTCTCTCTCGTTTGGACCCTGATAGACACACCTGCCTTACAGGGCACCTGGCTCGATCTTGTGCTCTTCAGCCCCACTTTCTAAAAGTGGCTCCATCTGCCACATGATAATCCTTTAATTAGCTGAAATCCTTGCACTCACTCCACTATTCTTTTAAGGCTAAAAAGACCCAGTTTTCTACTTGCTCCCTGAAAGACATGGCTTGCAACCTCTCAGTCTGTAGCTCCTCATCTGTCGATGTCCCTCTTTAAACACCATGCCCAGGATGGTGGGACCCATCTAGAGAACAAAGCCTGTGATCATTGCTGCCTCTCTCTGCATGTGTTCTGTCCAGAGTGATAGCATGTGGCCTCGGCTATATTTCTGCAACCCAGCCAGCTACCATTTGACCCTGTGCAAACCACGTACTCCCTTGTGGATTCTGTTTCCTCATTCATAGACCTCTTTGTGTCCCTTGTAACATTCTGAGACTTGCTCTTCCTCTTTTGTGAGACCTCTGCCTCCCCCATTGACTGTGCTCCGTAAGGCCAGAAGCCGGGGCTGTTCTGTCCACCCAGAGCTCTGTGCAGTGCCTGGCACTGAGCAGTCAGTGAGTTGGTAAAATAATGATGCTACCACATAAGGATAATTATACCCTCTATTCCTCCTTCACAGGATTGCTGTGCAAAGCAAATGAGAAAATACATATAAAAAAATACTCTGTCACGCTAAAAATAATGCTGCTACCATGACCAACAGACACCATTGCATATACTTTTTGAAAATGTCACATGGTTGCTTTGCATGGGACACAAGACTCCCAGGCCTTTTATTCATTAGCTTATTCAGGTGTTTATTCATTCTTCATTTATGAAGAGTCTACTATGGGCTTGGTTAATGTACTTTTGTTTGAAGCACTATTTATAAGCTCGGCAAATTCTTCTTGTCTACTTGAGTTGCACTATTTCCCTTGCTTCTAAACCTGGCGCTTTTTCTATGGTTCCGCCTCTTTCTATCACTTACAGGGACACAGTATAAACCTATTATGTGCAATGAATGAACTGGGTTTCAGCTTGCATTGGTTAGATACCTAGAAGGAATGTGTGTTTGTTTTTCGGTTGCTGGAAAAGTGGTATGGGTAGGACAGGAAGGTGCTGACATGCTTTAATCTGTTTCTACTGATGGATGAAGAGAAAGACAGCGTGGTTTACGTGAGTTCATTACACCGGGGAAAATTTAATTGTGCTTGAAAGTCAGCAGTCCTACTAGAGTTTGTCCATTTTTGGCTGAAAGGAGTCTAAAAAGTCAGGAAGGACCTGAGGAGAAACTGATCCTGGAGATGACAGTGTATTATTATTATTTTCATTTAAAGTCTTTAAAAGTGGGTGTCATTTCTTTTTACTTTCTAAGGTTCTATACAAACGTGTTCCATGGGACTTTGCTTTGATTCTCCACAGAAGACTTCCCTACTGTGTGCTCTTCTGGGAGATTTATAATGTACAGTTAAGAAGCCAACATAACATCGTTTAACCAATTATTTTCCAGTCTTGACTTCAGAATTCTGATACACCTGCTTATCAGCTTGGGCAATGCAGGTGTGGAATGATTTTGGACAGATCTGGGTGTAGAAGCAATGGGGTCCTGCTCAGACTCTCATGGACTCTTCTTTCTAGACATTCTTCTTCATTCTTAGACCTATGCTATTTGCAACACTCTCCAGCAACTATGGGAAGATGCTAAAAATAAGAGTCTCTTTCCTTCCAGTAATTTGAGGTGCACATATTAGATGGGGCCTCAGGATTCTCTATTCAGCAACAATTTATAAAGGTCAGAGTTAACCCTGCCACATTCCAAAGACGATTATTGCTCAGATATCCTGAGGACAGTTCCTGGAGTTCTCAGCCAAGGAGGCTCTCTCCTGTAAGTTCAGCCAACATCGTCGGGGAAGTGCCTCTGTGCGAAGAGCTGGCTGAGCGGAAGGGAGAGTTCCTTCCATGCCAGAGATTCTGCTTTGGTCCCTATGCAGAAAGAAGAGCTAGATGCAGTGACCAACCAAGAACCCATGCTACTGCGAAATCTAAATTTCAACGTTGAGCGTTCTTATGTACTTATTGACCATTTATAGATCTTTTCAGAGAATGCTCTACTCAAATCTTTGCCCAGTTTTAAATTGGGTTATTTATCTTTTTATGTTTGAGTTGCAAGATTTTTTAAAATATATTTTTTGGATAGTAGACCCTTATCATGTTTGATTTGCAAATATTTTCTTCCATTCTGTGGGTTATCTTTTTACTTTCTTGATAGTGTCCTTTGACACACAAAAGTTTTTAATTTTGAAGTCTAACTTCTGTATTTTTCCTGGTGATTATGGTGTAACATTTAAGAAACCAGTGGTTAATCCAAGGTCGCTAAGATTTACACCTTTGTTTCTTTTCACGAGGTTTTAGCTTTCAATCTTACACTTAGGTTTTTGATCCATTTTGAGTTAATTTTTATATGTGGGGTGATGAAAGGGTCCAATTTTATTCTTTTGCATGTGAAGACACTTGAATGTATTCTTACTTATTGACTTTAGAGAGAGAAAAGAAGGGAGAGAGAGACAGAGACCCAGAGAGAGAGAGAGAAAGGTGGGACACTGATTTGTTGTTCCACTTATATATGCATTTATTGGATGCTTTTTGTATGTCTCTGACTGGGGATCAAACGCTCAACCATAGTGTATGGGATGATGCTCTAACCCACTAAGCTACCTGGCCAGGGCCTCCTAGAATATACTCTTGCCTTGTACTTTATGTTGCGAGAAGGCCTAGGCAGTCTTGGCACATAGGCAGAAATCCAAATCACAAGCTGACCACTTAATTCCCGTTGCAAGTATGTGCAGCTGGAGTTGTGATTTGGACGCCAACTGAAGGGACAGAATCTCATTCTGACAAACCCCAAGGGACTCTTAAATTAGCATGACAGTTTTTCTCTATAGAATTCTGCAACTTCCAATTATGTGCCAGGGGAGGGCATTGTTGTCCAGGATGAAGACATCTTTCCGGCCGAGGGAGATTTTGATCGTAATGGAATTTGGCTGGCAAGGATCTTGTGGCTTTGAGTTCTAGGGCTGAGGATGGACAATGTGATGACAGGGTCAGCTCGTGGCCCGATTTCAGGAAGACAGCTGGCTTTCCTCTGTGGATTGTCTCTCTTCCTTCTTGCACGCCATACGCTCTGAAATACACGAGGCAGTCCAGAACCAGAAAAATGCTAAAAAGCCAACCCTTTCCACAGAAGGGATTCAGAGAGTAAAATAAGTGGCATCCGAAGTTTTTAGTCCTACTTAGCAATGGTTTTATTATTATTTTTCACCCTTAATGAAAAGTCACACTTCATGGAGCCTTCGTGGGGATCCCCTCAGTTTTGGGAACCATCTTTCCATTCTTGGATTCAATGAATGGTAAATGTCCACTGATTTCATTAGGATCAATGTTTGTGACCAGCTCCCTCCATCTCTTCTGACCTAAAATTGCCACTGGAGAGCCATTATAATGAGAGGCCCCCTTTACGCCAGAGTTTTGGCTCAAAGGTCTTGCATGGACCAATCCTTGGAATAGGGTCAGGGGCTCTTTGTGGCTCTCTGTTGCTGTGTGTTGTGTGGAACAAGTGTGGATTGTCCTTGGCCGTGTGGAGAGTATGGAATGTGTGTCACCCCTCAGGGTGACAGGAGTTAGGTTTCCATGTAACGAAGACTGTCCGACTGTGACCGGATGCCTGTCCTGAGGATGTAACCTTCCTCAAGAAGGGACTGCTTGTTCCTTTGGCATAAATAAAGCCCACGCTGCCTGTGTGGCCTTGTGGGCCAGTTTCCAGGGGCGCTGAGGGACCTTGAGCATACCACTGTCCGGGCCACCGGTGGCCGGGGTTATGGGACCATTCCATGTGCACAATGGCTTTAATCACTGGCTGGAAGGGTACAATGCAATGGGGAGCCAAGGTTTTTTTTTTTTTTTTTTTTAACATAAAACAAAGGAAGACCCTGTCATTCCGAGGACTTGTCCCTTTGGCTTGGAACCTTTTTTTCCACTCTGTGTATCCTGTTCACTTATTTGTTCATTGCAAGCAGTTTAAGGACAATAAACATATGAGTGAAATTTATTCCGATTATGGTTTTGAATTCCTGGTAGAAAACACAGCATTCCAGCTTCAATGAACCCCTGTTGGGGAAGAAGTGTTCATTGTCTTTCTGCTGGGGAAGAAGTGTTCATTATCTTTATTCGAGGTACACACCAGGTCGTGGCAGTTGAACTTGAATGCATGCCATTCATGCTTAAAGCAGCAGGAACTACTGTTCTGTTCTCCAGCTGAGTTTAAATGCAATAACAACTTGAGCTAAAATGTACATTCACCCCCCTCCCCCTCACAAGTGAGCTTCCTTAAGAAATATGCTCTGAGCACAGAGCCCATTATTTCAGAAATAAGATACTTGCGGAAACCAACGTCAACACAGACCTACCCTGTAAGCTGGGTGAAGCGAGTCTCCGCTGTGCCTGTCAGCATCTTTCCCCCGGGAACACTTGCAAAAAGAGGCCCAAGAGCTATTCTTTGCTGATCATATTATATCTTTAATCCTGACTGTCATTAATTTTTAACACACAAGTCAGAGGTAGCCAGTGATCTTCAAATTTTTTTTTTTTTTATGATTTAGAATTTATTCTGCGCTAGAATTCACTGCTCTAGAGCCACGTGGGGCTTGGCTGAATATTTTTAATTTGTCCACTTTATTATGTACTGCTGGAAATGCTTTCTTCCCTTTTCTCGGCTCTATTTTCTTCCACTTAACTCAGATAGATTTATTAAATTAAATTAAAGCAAATTAAAGAGCACCTGACACTGAAAAGAATATATTTGAAGCAGTCTATGATCATAGGTCAGTAATAGTGATATGTGCATAGGAAAAGCTTTGCGTGTTCATGAGGGGCCATACCTTTTTCTTTAAATCTGAGGTGATAATAACGATGGTGATGCTTCTGCTAACACTTATTGGTTGCTTACCAGAAGCCAAATACATGCTAATAATAGGCTTTTTGGTCATTATCTCACTTAATCTCTGTGATTCAATTATAAGATGGGTACTCTTATCAGCCATCGAGCACACATGAGGAGACCCAGGCTGGACAGATTCGGAACTTGACCCAGATTGCCCAAGGAGTAGATGACCAGGCCAGGTTGTCTGGCATCAAGGGTCGTCTAACTGCCAATATCTTACATGTTTACCAAACTCTGTAGTTTCTAAAATGCTCTCTCGTCTTTCTACACCCTTCACAGGAGAGGATGTTTGGCATTTTGTAAGCGAATATTGGTGAACAGAAACCACAGAAGTATTTACCATTCAAACGATGACAGAAAAGGAATCATTCCCATAAGCCATGACGTGTCCTCTAGACTAGTTTCATCTGTGAAGGATGTGGATAAGGACATACGCCCAGGCTGGCTCCCCCTGCAGCATGCTGGTGGGGGACAAAGGTCCCTGCCACCATGGTGGCAGGAAATGAACTGAAGCTGGAGGGTGTGAAAGCAACGTTGGCGTGTTAACAGTGTTTTTTGGGAATTTAAAGTGACCTGGTGACCGATGCATCTGAAGGAGTGAGCGGGCAGACCAGGCTTGGGCCCCCCATTTGGAAGTATGTCTAGGGGTCTGGAGAGGACGCTGGTACCAGTCCCGTGGCTCTCATCCTTTTGGGATCCTGAATGTGAGCACGTGAGGAAGGCGCCTCTGCACCTTGGAGATGGAGACTTACCAGCAGCTTCTGCAGGCCCCGGTGTAGCTGTCAGGGGCGGCATTTCCCAGCCCACGTGCTTTTTGGCTTTCTTATCTCAGTCAAGCCAGGGCAGAAGAGCTAAATACACAGACATATATCTTTTACTTTCCTTTTCTTTTTCTTTTTCTTCTCCTCCCTCCCTCCCTCCCTCCCTCCGTCCCTTCCTTCCTGCCTGCCTTCCTTCCTTCCTTCCTTCCTTCCTTCCTTCCTTCCTTCCTTCCCTCCCGCCTTCCCTTTATTTTCTTAAAAGGCTTAGTGGAAAGATCCCAGACTTTGGATCCGGACACCTGACACTATGAGCTATTTACTTTCCTTCTCTGAACCTTAACTTTCTTCTTTGAAAAACATGGAATTCCTCAGCCACCTCATGAAGTCATCAAAGAACAGAACAAGACAGTGCCTGGTGCATTAATTGTGCTTTTCAAAACTTTGTCCTGAGAAATCTACAGCAAACAGCAACCCCATTTCATTCAAATGAGGACCATTTAGTTCAACATTTACCGAGTGTCTGATGCCAGAGTTCCAGAGATCCTGATAGTTAGCAGGAAGGGACCCAGAGACACAGAATACAGTATTCCCTCACTTATCATGGATATTACATTCTGGACCCCCCCACCCCCCACGAAGTAGGAACCTTACATTTATTCTACACTCTTAAACCTACGTAACTTTAACAACATACGTATACAGTACCGCAAAATCCCGCGATATAGCGAAAAATCCGCGATAAGTAATTAAATATAATATTTTTAAAAATCCCGTGATACAGCAAGGCTGTGATAAATGAACTGCAATATAGCAAGGGGCTACTGTGGCAGATCTTCTCTCCAGTGTGTGATGTGCATGGGAGCCCAGAGGACAGGCTGAGTCCGGCCTGAGGGGTCAGGGGCGCCTTCTTCAGTGTGACTCATGGAGAAAGAGCTGGAGTCGGCAGGAGAAGGGGGAAGGATGAGGACAAGCGAGAAGAGGCAGCTGGGTGGAGGAGAGCGCCATGAGCAAATGCCTGGAGCCGTGAAGCAGCCTGTTGCGCGCAAGGAAACGTGGCAGCTGCAGATGAGCATTATTGTCACGCATTCACATCACCAGGGAAAAGCTACTCCCATAGCAACGTCATGCCAAAGGATGATCACACAAGGTAGACAAATGAATAGGTGGATCTTCAGCCGGAAGGGAGGGTATGGGGAAGGAAGAGAAGCTTCCTCAGAGAGAAATAAGCCGAGTTCATATGAAGTCACGTCCTGGGTTTGGGGCATAAGGTTTGCAGGCGACTGGCAGTGGCATCGGGACGAAGAGCACCCCATCACGGCAGCCACAGTGGTGCCCAGTCTGTCAGGTGTCATCATCTCAAGTTGCACATCTGGTCTTTCATGTCATGTTCCAACATGGGGATTAGCTCTTCTTGGAGTGAAAGTGTCAGCTGTGGAGGCCTGGAACTTGGCCCAGCAAACATGTTAAAGGCAGACCCGTAAGATCCTCAGCTCCTACCTGCAGACCTCCAGCGATGGAGCAGAACCAGCCCTGCTCCCTCACCGCCTACTCCCAAAGAGCGGGGGTGCATTCTGTCGCTGGCCATGTGGGGGATGCAGGGCTGGTGGTGAAAGGGCGTCTTCGTTTCCCCTCCCCTCATTAAAGTCAAGGATGGGAGAGGCTCTCCACAAGAGTCTTTAGTACAGATGAGGGGTTGGGAGGATGCCCGCAGGAAGGGAACACTTGTGTTCCATTCCCTAGTTGGATTTCTGCTTAGACACTGCACCTGCCGACCTGTTCCTGGGGGACAAGACTTGGGGATCTGGGGGGGGCGTGGGGAAGGTGGGAGAGAGGAGCGGCTGCACTCCCATCCACTTAGTGTCAAATAGGCAGAGTTTCTGGGAGTTATGTGCTTGGCCCCCATGGAAGGTAACTGGATTGGTGCCATCTTGACTCCCAGAAGAGTTGCCCTTGGGGAGAGGGGGCCATTAGCAGCCTGAGGCTGAGGGATGCAAAGGTCAAGGAAGAAGCTGGGTTGGAAGTTCCATGTCCTCTGTCAGGGGACTGGGCAAGGGGAGGGTCCTGCATAGAACTTACATAGGTTTCAGAAGAGAGCTGGTTTGGGAAGACCTGCCTCTCAGCAAGCAATGAGGGCCCATGTTGACAAGAGGTGCATCCACAATGAATGAGTGAGGTCTATAGGGCAGCTGGTTAAGTAGAGATATGGATGTCTCCCACCCACCTCACTCCTTCCCTTCCCAAGGAGTTGTACTCGAAGAGAGAGGGCAGCAGAGGCATTTTAGAGCAGACCTCATTTGGAGCGGTCAATATCCCAGCTCAGCCCAGCATTGAGGGGTAAGGGTTTTAAAGCTTATGCAAGGAAAGGATGAATGGCTAGAAGTGTTTATATTCAAAGATGGTAATAAGCTTGACAAGGATGACATGTGAGATGCAGTATACCACCTTATTGGACAGACTGGGACACTTGTGGATTGAGGCAGGATAGATTCGTCCTAGTATGCCTGCAACGTTCTTCTTTTTAAACGTTAAAGTTCTATGTCCCTGGGAACACCTCCAGTCTTGGTCACCCAATCTATCAGCAGTCCTAGAGTAACCCATGCCAGAGAGAGTGTCACCACTTTGAGTCTGAAATGTTCTTTGGCTCAAAATGGACCAGACACAGCAACTTATATAACAATAGCACCTGGGCCCCTGGACTCCACACTGCAAAATGGATCATTAAGAGACAAGAGGAAGTACTTCTTGGTTATTTATCTCTAAAGCCTAAAAATGTATCAACAGCTGCAGGAAATCAGAAACTAAGACCAAACATCACATCTATCTATAATGTCCATGCTAGAAGCATGGTCCAAAATATTACAGTTGAAGCTTAGCGTGGAGATCCTGGTGACCAGATACAAAGAAAGGGAACTTGTTTGCAGTTGATGGTCAGTTTCTGTAACTAGATCCTCATATAAGTAAGGCACTTTGTTTGTTACCCGGGACTCATATTTCTGAGGCTCCAGCAGAACCTTGCGCAATACTAGATGTTCTATGAAGCAAGAGGAAAGTCAACAGCTTCTGACATTTTCCCCCTCATTTGTCCTTTCTCCCTCATTTCAAAACAAATATGTTAATAGCATTCCAAGATTCATAGCAGATGACTAAGTAATCTGGGAGTGGGGAAAATGGTGTAACGCCAGGGAAAAGGGCTGGGTGAGTCTCATGCAACGAGGGGCAAAGGGAGGGAGAGAACAAGTAATGAAGCCCAGCTCTGCAGGCTGTTTTATCATTTACAGGCATTGTTTGTATTTTTATCACACAGAGTTAGAAGGACAAAAGGCAGAAAAGTGGGTGGAGAGAAAAATAGTGGATGTGGGGAAAAACTCTTGATGAAACATCTAGGGCTTCCTCTCTCTGGAATTTAAATACGTTTAAATATATGGCAGTTGGAACGATCAGAAGCCAAATAGTAACAAACAAGCAAAAATGCTTTCCCCACACACTGCGTTGTTGTAAATAATAGTAAGAGGCTAATTCTGTATTGTTATTTCTATGCACATTATAAACAGAAGGCTTTTGTTTGTAGATAGAGGATTTCGAGCATTGTGTATTTCCCTCATTTTGGAGTTCATAGATCACTGGACAAATTTATTCCCGTGATAAATCTTGAAGGAAAACCAAAATGTTGGCTGTACTCTTTGCCATCTCAAACAGAATTGAGAAAAAAAAAAAAACGACCTTTTTTTTGGCTCTACACATGTTGCTATTTTTTTCTGCCTACTGATTCTGGGGCTTGGGGGCACATTCTGCAATAAAAGCTTGAGCTGGTCATTCCATTTCATCTTTCTGCCTCCCCAGACTTGACTCAAGCAGTCACACCAAGAAAAACATCACCAATCAAAGTTACAAAGGTCAGCTGTTTCATGGATCCAGGCCTATTGCTGGTCCTATCGTGCATTCTGGGAAAATCCCGTTTCTGCATCTATATTCCTATTGGCTAGAATGATAAAATTAGGTAATGCCACCCTCAGGTCCCCAGGGCTGTGACCATTTTATGGGTTCTGTGGCAGGTTGTGCTAGCCATGAGCTGGCACCCTACAATGGGTGTTCTATTGTCCGGTGCTGCGGTAACTGAGAGTACTGGATTCCAGATGAATTCAAGGTCAACCTTCAAAGTCTGTGCCAAAGGAGGATATATTTCATTCCGGAGCTATTTTTGGATATAAAGCTTCCTTTTGGTAACCTTGATTTATCTCAGTGGTTCTGACAGTGACAACTGGAGTAAAAAGGACATTAAAATAGTGTCACTAAATTTAAGGATAAGTAATTGAATCAAAACTTTATTTTATATCTAATTTTTTTCAAAAAGGAAGGCAAATGAGTAACTTCTACAACCTCCTTTCCACAGTAAGAATGTTAAAATATTGAGTGCTTTTTTTACAAAACAAAGCTCTTTTTCCCTTTGAGCACGAGACTTTAGCACATGTGTTGTTGATTTATTTTTTTTTAGAGACAGTATATGTCTCTGGCGCAGAGCTTCTTCCTTCCTCAGATGGAAATTCTTTCTCCTGAGTTCCTGAGGGCAGCGCAATGGTATTCTGGCTGCAAAAGGGTACAGAGGATCTGCCTAAGATCATGTTTAAAATCATACTAACCTACGCAATGGTTCCCTGTTCCGCAGGATTCGGGTAGACCAGAAGACTGGAGCTTGCTCCCCCTACACTGGACAAATTCTCTGATTCATAGATGATATCCTGATGTTAAAAGTTTGTAGTGCTTAACTCAGAAAGGAAGACCCCCGATGAAGTGCTTTGAACAATTTTGGGAGTAAAAATGCTCCTTGGCATGTTAAAAAATAAAAAAAAGATTCAAACAGAAAAATGTAACAAAACCCAGAAATATGAATAATCCCATTCTAAGCCGCTTGTCTCTAGGTAGATTTGGGTCAGGGTCATGGAGTCTGTGGGCTGACACTCGGGGTTGTTTGAATGGGAAGTTTCAGGGCTTTATAAACAAGTCAGCATCAAGCTATGACTCAAAGCACAGTGAATTCTACGAAGCCTTTAGAATTGGAGCTTAACCACCAGGAAACCAGCCCATGTTTGCAAGAAAGTGGCCTGGCCGCCCAAAGAGCACAGAACCACCGCGTTTAACCACCGCGTGGACGTTCCACTTACAGTGGAGTCTCCACCCCATGCACTGCTTTCTTTCCCAGGGCCATAATTCAAGCTTCCGCGGGCGAAGAACTTAATTCTGCTTCCTTATTTTCTTTAAGCTGAGGATTTTTTCTTGGGAGTGCAGAGTGGGCCCCAGACAGCACAAACAGTAAAGGTTAACAGGAGGGAGAGCACTTGAGCCTTTGAAATAATGAAAGCAATGGTTTCCCCTTTATATAATAGGGCTTTGTCTGCTCTTCAAAACCACTGCTCTTTCCAGCTGCACGTAACCCCAGATGTTGTCCCTGGGCATAGAAAGCCCTCCGAGATCCCCAGTGCACATGGTTTCCAGAATGTCCACCTGCTCTCTCTTTCCACATTGTTTACAAGAACAATCCGTTATTCTTTCCACCATGTAACTTGGAAGTCTACATAATCCCTTAAGGGTAGAAAAATAAATCTGAGTGAGCTACACAGAAGATGATGAGAATAAGCTCAAGAGCTGGAAATCCAAAAGCAGGAAGAGATGACAGATTCAGGTCTCAGCTCTATGTCTATACTCTTAGTCTGAGCCACATGAAATTGCCAACACTGACAGTTTTTTGACCTACAAAAAGGGCAGTTTCCCATGGTTCAACCTAATCCACTTGGGCATATGATAAAAGTGTGGGCAGTCGTCACATTTGTCACAAACTGATCTTGGCTAGTTAGGTTATTACAATGGTTATCATCTTTATAGTAAATTGTATAATAAAGGTGGTGCCTTGTCCTATGGGCCAAATCTGGCTTGTTTTTGTTTGGTCCCTGAGCTAAGAGTGATTTTTTAATTTTTATTTTAAAGAGTTGTAGGAAAGAAAGAATATGTGTGTGGACTACAAAGCCCCAAATATTTACAATCGGACCCTTTACAGAAGAAGTTTGTGGCCAATAGAATCCTCAGGAGCAACCATCCCCCATCACCATCACTGCTTTATCTTATCTTGTTTTGTCTTGTCTCATTATTGGTTTTATCATGATAATCACAGCCTAGTATTTATTGAGAACTAACTGTGTGTCAAGCACCATTCGACAAGCTTTCACGTTCTATCTAATTCTAAAATGAGCACTGTACATAGGTACCTTTATTGTCATCCCTGTTTTACACAACTGGGCGTAAAACGTGATGTGACTTTCTTCTGGCGTGATTTCAGACTTCTGTCACCGATTGCTCTGATAAACTATGTACCAGTGGGCTGTGACGTAAGAGCTAGGGAAGGGGGAAAAATTAACTCTCTAAGGAAATAAAGTCTTTTTATTCATTTGAATTTTAGTTGCTGTGCCAAACTATTGTGAATGTTTAATTCAGTGGTTGAACAAATATTTATTAGGTGATTGTTTCGTCTTAGGTATTTGGGAGCTTTAGGTTGTTCTAATCATTATTCCATAAAAAGATAAAAAGTAATTAAAAGCAAGCAAACAAACAAACAAACAAAATACCAAGAGCCCATCAAGCAGTTCCCTTAAGTTAAGCTCTGATGCCCAAGGTATGACTGGGTATCTTCTCATTAGGAATTCTGGTAATTAATGGCCCATTTACTGCATTTAGGTAGCATTAGTTAACATTTGGTCTACTTCTGTGCACAGTTTGCAAGAAGGATGAAAGAATAAGCGCAAGACCCATCCAGAGAACTAGTGAATGAAATCAGGATGAATTTGATAATCAGGAGGCCTCTTACCGGAGCCATAGCCAACCTTGGACTTGGCCAGTGTGAGACTTTTAGATAGAAGGCACAGCTGAACTGTGTTTGAAAATGTTATATTTTCTTCCAATATTTTTATAATTTGTGGGGTTTTTGCAATGAATCTGTAGTTTTTATTTCTGAAAAAAAATATGAGGTAGAGGTCTGTATTTACTTTCCCAACAATTTTTGAAATAGAATTCTTCCAGAAACATTTTCTAGCATCATTTACTAAGCATTCTATCTTCTCCTCAACATGAAGTATTCACATTTGTGTAGGAATATGTGTGTAAGAGAGTGTTTATAATACTTGCATTTATAATTATAAAATATAAACCTCAATTTAAAAGTGTATCACTACTTAGATGTGTTTTTATTGTATTTAGGCTACTTTGGCTTTACTAAGGGTCTTAAACGTGTAACCTGATATTTCAATAGTTTGGGAGAATTCTCTGCTTGCCTTCCTTCAAACACTTCTTCTGCTCCAGCCAGTCTGTCCTTGTCTCCTGGGAATTCCAGTTACATGTGTGGTAAACCATTTGACTACATTACCTGTATTTCTTGTGCTGTGTTTTTTTTTTTTTTTTTTTCTTTTTAATATTTGTGCTTTAGTTTGGGTATTTTCTAACAACTTGTCTGTGAGTTCATTAATTCTATTTTCTGTTATTTCTAATCTGTTGTTAAGACCATATTAATGAGTTATTAATTTCAGCTATTATACTTTATTATAAAATATTTACTTGATTTTAATAATAAGTACCAAGTTTCTGCATAATTTTCTATCTTACTTGTCTATTCTTTATAAGACAGGAGCGATATTAAAGTCCTCATTTGCTCACTTTAGTATCTGAATCTCCTGAGGTTCCAGCTCTCTTGTTGGCTCTTTCTTTTAGTTTATAGTCAACTAATTCTCCTTTTGTCATGGACTAAGTGATAAATTATAGGGATCCTGGAAGGTGTTTTCCTTCAAAGAGGGTTAACTTTTATTTTGGCAATAGACTGAGAACCAGCAGTTTACTTTGATCATGACTTAGCAATGGCTTGTCTGTTTAAGGTTTGCCTTTCTGGTTTTCAACAGAAAATTCAAGATTTTCACAAAGCCCTCTCACTTGGCAGACTTTGCAAGAATAGGGTGGCTGCTGAACCCTCTGTCAGCAACTTTGTCCTTTCTGCTGCTTTCTACTAGATTTCTTGGAGGTTCAGTCTACACGGAGGCGTTTACATGTTGTACAATTATTGTATTTCAGAAGTATTTGCACGCAGGCTTTGAGGCTCATGCTTTGTGAATATCTTCTCTCCAGGATTAATTCCCAGCCACTACTGAAGCCATGAACTCTGAGCTCTGTCTTCTAAATTCAGGGTGACTGCTCTTAAATTCAGGGTCACTGCTGCTTTCTGCTTAAGCTCAAGTCACAGAATTGGAAAGCATTGAACATCTCCCTTAGGAGAAAAGCTGGATAAAGATGGAGCTTGATGAGTGTGTGTCCCTTCTTTCAAGGGTCATATCCTATCCAGTTATTATATTCTTTGGCTATTGTTTATTGCTTTTAATTATTCCCCCCCCCAATTTTGTCATTGCTAGTATCAGAAGGGTTACGCTAACATAAACCTATTTTGTCATGATGGGTATTGGCACATGCTTATATGGAGTTAGGTTGTACATTGCACTCAGAAGAGTAAGGCAGGACTTTAAAATGTGACATGATAAATTATTTAGTGGCTCACATAAATAAGGGAAATTGCAACATTTTGTGTTGGAATAGGCTTCAGATTCCAGGGTTGATGCCACGTTGAATATGTATGAAAGGCTGGAAAGCACATGACTTTGTGGACTTTTGGTTCCTTTGGCAAGAGGAAGCACTATGGGGCAGCCACCAGTCCCCAGTGTACAGACCATGTGTATTTGTAAGACATAATGTTGACACTCAAAAGCAGCCTGCGATTCAGCAGGCCTTCCTCTTGTGCAATCATTCTGTTGGAATGCATTTCCAGCCAGCACTTGCCAAGAAGCTTGGGTCAGTTTCTCAGAAGTCTTAGACATTTGATGCCACCCAGGTGGCTGGAAGGAGAGAGCTAGTACTTCCCTATTTGTGCAGGGTCACTGAATAAATAGTGAGCTTCTAGAAGCATTGCAAGTCCATGGATATTTTAAAAATCAGACCAAAATATGGCACCCTTTGCGAATTAGTTTGCCAAATAAAAGGAAACGATACAGAAAGGTGTTTTTTTTTTTTTTAAATGTCAATAACAGAAGTGTAATGCACACCTGGGAAAAGAACAGCATTATATTAATGACCTTAAATGACATCTTAATGATGGTTTGAGAGATATTTGTTGTTGTTAAATTGTTTTCAGTTTTAAAAAATCAGAAGAGGAATCTCATGTAGTTTCTGGGAAAGTTGGAGACATTTTACAATGTTCTAAAGAAAGTTGCAAACAAAGCTTTTTTCGTTGATGTTAGTAACAGATGGAGTCTGAGCCGCCCCCCCACCCCCACCCCCCATTCTTTCTTTACTAGGAAAGAATTAGCTTCTGGCTAAAAAGGTAGGAAGTGAAATAAGGCTCTTACATGTAGGTGTAACTTACTTCCTACCACCTAACCTCGAGGTCAATTAGTCTTTCATACCATGCACCCAAAGTTCCTAGGATAAAAATTTAATTAAAATCCTGCTTTGTTTAGAAGTTGTAAGACGTAGGACTCTCTTTTACTCTAACCCAGATGGTATTCATATTCTGCATCTGTATCTTAGGATATGTGGCTTGAGGCAAATTATAAATTTTAATATGCTCTTCCCAAATTTTGGGAACTCACCATCTCAGTTTGCAGTCCTCAGAACTCCTTCTCTGCTCTAGAAATGCCTTTGGCTTTGCTTAGAGTATTATCAGCATATGAGGAAAGAGAGTCTCAGTTTCTCTGTTGTTCCTTCTCTGAATAATTCCTATCCCTTCACCCACAGTCCTACATTTGTTTGTGGCCAGGAAGCAAAAAAGAGTTATTTGTTCACAGCCTACAGGACTTCTCGTTGAGAGAGGTGGGGAGCAAAATATTATGAAGAAACCAAAATAGGAGGCCAGGCAAGTAATCCAACTTGGTCATGGAGCCCCAAAACACAGATGAGAAGGAAATGCAGTTAGGAGACAGCAGACAGAGTTCAAAGGTGAGAGTAGCAGGCAGAGCTTGGAGGAATTCTCTGGGCTGTAGGGGCATTTTTCTAGATTTTTTTATACATTGCCAGGAGCCTTACATACAGACAGGAAGTTGTTAAGGACTCTTGTCTGGCTCAAGGTGTGGTGACAAGGTCAGTTCATGACCATTTTTTAACCTTCTCTGAGCTAATGCACTCATCTCCTGCTACTGTGAGTTTTGTTAGCTATGGGCTCACAGCTACCCCCTTCTTTAAGAGTTGCCTTTGGCCAGATGGGAGCCACTCCAGCACCCCCTAGGACAGCCAGCACCCCTTGACTAATTCACATGGGGTGCAAAAGACCAGCACACTTGTCTCAAATGGCACTAACTCTATGGGGCAATTCATTGTGCAGAGCTGTTCCTGGAAGAGGCTGAATCTGTGTCCCCATCTAGAACACTTCTGGATCCCTGGGCGAATGTGCCGGCAGTGTCCTTAGCTGGAGGAGAGGGAGTCTCCTCTTCCCTGACCACGGTGGCCCTGGGATTCCAGGCCCTAACCAGTAGGAAAGGGGCACCCTGGCTGGGGAAGCCATGGCTCCTCACAAAGGCCAGCGCAGCCACAATCTGCACCCTCTCTGTTACTGAGGACCTCGCTGCTCTCATCTCCCCTCCCCTGACCCTAGAAGATGTGTAGAGCTCACCCCTGCCATGTGCTGGCCTATGATCTAAAGGCCTGATAGAAACAGCCTGAGGACCAAGTGCTGCTGCCACCTACAGCACCCGAGAGAGCTAGCAAACTCCCCACCGAGTGGAAAACAGCCACAGGAGCAGGCTAGGCACTGCTCAGTGCCCTGGTGTACCCACATGCCAAAGAGCAAGTTCTAGGCTCTCGGGATCAAGGGTCATCCCTGGTGATCCTGCTGCCATTGTGTTAGTAGAAGAGGGACCCCAATCCTAGTGAGTTAATTGGGACACCCTGGAGGGAAGCAGCTGTTTAAGATCTGGCCCATGGGGATGCCTGCCATAGGTCTTTCTAGTAACAACACATAAGCTCCAATCAATGGGCGATAATAGAGAATTAGACTCTGAAACCTGAAACTTCTTGTGTCTAGATATTCAACATATTTTAAAAAGACTTTATATAGCAGGAGGGAGATTCATCCTGGCCCTGAGCTACAGAAGCAGCTGCCTGGTATTTCCAAAGATTATAAAATGCGTAACCTTTTAAATACGTCCACAGTCTGAGGTCCAAGTTCTTCAGAGACACAGGTGACCCCCCACCATGAGGAGCAGCTCCAGGACCCATGCCACTAAGTCAAGCCAGGGCCATAATCAAGGCTTCTGATGACGAGGGGCATTCCAAACCCAAGGTCTGTGAGCATACGCGCACACACACACAGCATGGCATGTTAACTAAACATCCAGGGCAAAGCCACCTGGGTCTTTTACACCCGCCACTCCATCTGGGAGCCAGGAACTTTGGCTCACATTTAAAAGGCCCCCTTCTCACCAGACTACTGGCCCTGGTCTTTTCTTCCAGCTCCTCCAGTCTCCCAGCCGGTGACCTTTCTGTGCCTTCTATTGATTCTTTGGGCTTAGTTAGAGTTCATCCCTCTTTTCCCTAGTGACAAACAAGAACGTGGAATTATCGATGTTCCTCAACTTACGAGGGATTTATGTCCCGATAAACCCATCGTTAGTTGAAAATATGGTAAATCAAAAATATCACAAGTTGAAAATGCATTTAATACCCCTAACCTATAGAACATTGTAGCTTAGCCCAGGCAACCTTCATGTGCTCAGAACACATACATGAGCCGACAGTTGGGCAGAATTATCTAACACAATGACTGCAGTGTAGAGTATCAGTTTTTACCCTCCCGATGGCATGGCTGGCGGGCAGCTGTGGTCACGGCCACTGCCCAGCATCACGAGAGAGTGAGGAGTATTGCTGGCACAAAGTCAAAAAATTGTAAGTCAAGCCATCTTAAGTCAGGGACCATCTATGTATGTAAATATTATATATATATGTGTATATATATAAATTAATACATAATATATCAAACTACTCATTATATTATATATAATTACATAACTGCAATGACCTATTACATTGCACATAATATAAATATATGATTTATAAATTATAAATGTACATGACTATATAAATATTAAATATAAAAATAATTATACAACTATATATAAATTATATAAAACATATTAAATATAATACTATATTTATATAATTCTAAATTGTGGTTTGTCCCTAGGAAATGAGAGATGGGCATTAAGTCCAAAGAATAAAATATAATATATATTACATGTAAATATATACATAATCTTAACATGCTATGCATAAAACAAGGATAACCTTTATCTGCTTCTTATATATTTAATGGAATTTATCCATAAAGCAATCTGAACCTGGGTTTTTTTTGAGTGGAAAATATTTAATTGTTATTTCAACATCATTAATGATTATTGTCCAATTCAATCTATTTTTTGTGGTGAGTGTCAATTTTGGTATTTTAGATAACTTTCCAAAGATTTATTTATTTAGTTTTACTTTTTAAAAATTAACTGTATTGGGGTGACACTGGTTAATAAGATCACATACAGATTTATTTATTTAGTCTGTGATTTCACTCTCTTTTGTTTGCTTTGTTGATTAGAGTCAACTCAATAAGGCTCACACATATACTTACGTTTTGCTATCACTTATGCTTATCATTCCTGTGTTCTCTCCTAGGAAAGATCAGCACCATGAGTTACTCTTAGCTGTACCCCCCCCCCCCCCCCCCCCCCCGTCAGCATCCCGAGGTGAGTTCTGAAACATTATGCGTAAACTTGTTGGGGTAGTCCTGCTTATTGAAACAAACAGACAGACAAGGAAAGCACACGAAGTTACTGGCTTCTTCTTACTCTTCAATGGTTTTGGCTTCCCCCAGCGCTATTTTTCTCTCCTGGTCTAATCCTTTTTGCAGGACATTGGAAGGTCTGGGATGCCTGAGAATATATTACTTCCAGGGTCCCATTTCAGGGATAGTTCAGTCAGTATAAAATTCTAGCTTCAGAATTCTTTTGTTTAACACGATGAAAATATCACACCAATCTCATTTCGTGTACAATAGTCCTTGAAAAGATCCTGAACAATGTGGTTTTCACACTCCTGTGGTTCATCTGCTTTGTCTCTCACAATGCTTTAAAATTTCCTTCTCGTATTCGATGCTCTGAAATTTCATGACAATGTGGTGAAATTACATTGAAGTTCAGTGTGAATTCATTGCTCCTACCTCCCTTGCTAGTGCTCTATGTCTTTCAACTTGGAATCTTCTCTCTTCTTTAACTCTAGAGAGTTACAGTTATTCAAATGTTTTCATTCCCTCCAGTTATTTTTTTTTTTCTTCTTTGGAAGACCCTATGATAGTCATTTGAGACTTTTCACCTTATAAATCTCTCACTTAAATTTACTTATTTTTGTAAGTTTATTCTTTGCTGGGGTTTTGTGGGAGAGTTCCTTGCCTGGACTCACTAGTTTTCACCTGCATCCCCTCTGGAGCTCTGGAGGCGGAAGTCTGAGGCCAGGGTCCCAGCGCAGCTGTGCTCTGGGGAGAGCACTCGTCCTGGCTTGCAGAAAGCCACCTGCTCTCTGTGAGTTCACACGGCCTTTCTTTGTTGCCCACTTGTGGGGAGAGAGAGGGAGATCAATCTAGCTCTCTGCTTATCTGGTTAGGACCCCACTTAACCTCAATTACCTCCTAAAAACTCTACCTCCAGATACAATGACCTTGAGGGGAAAGCTTTTGCATATGAATTTGGTGGGGACACAGTTCACCCATAGCACTATCTTTCATAACACATGCAATGGTAGATAATAGAACCAGTAAATGCCTTTCAAAAGTCACACTATATTAACCCCATTAACTGCTCTTAACCAGTGATATAGGTCTGCCAAGTATCATTATTTTGAAATATGACATATTTTGAATCAAGCTGTTTGTTTTTTCTTAAAGATCACAGCTTTAGTTGTTCTTGAGGCTACTTTGGATTTGTAACAGTAAAACGATGTCGTCGTCAGAGAGAATAATGCTTATCTTTGTTTTTGCTAGGGCAGGGTCCGTGCTTTACAAATTGCAACATCTGTTCAACATCTGTGAGTCCCAGGAAATGTGAAGGGATTTGAAATTAAACTATGTACACAAGTGTGGCTCTGACACTTAGCTTTTGACCACAGGAAAAACTTTAGTAAAAACTTGCTGAGCTGTGCCTCGGTTTATTCATCTGTAGAGGAGAAATATTTACGCTTGCTTATTGGGTGATGGTGGTAATCAAATCATATATGATGCTCTCGAGAAAATATAAAATATTTTACTTATCACTTGATAGGGGTAGGGATCATATGTCCTGTATCAAGAGAAACTAAAGGAAGTGTTCTGGTTGTGTTGAATTCCTTCACCCTTTATAAGATCTTTGTCCCTCTCCACATTCAAACACAGAGGCTCTCCTACCCCTTACTAAAGTTTGGGTTTAATGAGCTGGATTCTGGGAACCCAGCCCGGAGCTCATTACAGCCTATTGCATCACTTTAGTTTTCTCGTTATTCTCTCAAAGTTTTAAAAGCGAACAAAGATATCTTTTAGGTAGAGAATTGAAATCAAATGTTTTTTATAAAACAAAGTGATTCTTCACTAACGTTGCGCGTCACAGAATCTCAGCTCTGTAGTAACTTCAGGAGAATGAGTACCCAAATATGAGACAAGGGGTAGCAGACATCTATCACAGATTGAGCACATACTATGTGTGTTCCACATACTTCACACACTCATTAAAAAATTTAATCTGTGGTAAAATACACATAACATAAAATTTGCCATCTTAACCATTTTTTAGGTGATAAAATTTTAATTTAAGCTAATTTAATTTTTTCTTTATGATTTTTTCTATATGCTTGTTTTAAATTTTTTTTGTAGGATTATTGGGGTGACATTGATTAATAAAATTATATAGGTTTCAGGTGTTCAATTCTATAATACATCATCTGTATATTTTATTGTGTTCAACACCCCAGTTCAAGTCTCGTTCCATCACCATTTATTCCCCCTTTACCCTCTGCTACCTCCCCCACCCTCCTTTCCCCTGCAGCATTATTAACAACAGCCAAGGTTTGGAAGTAGCCCAAGTGCCCATCAGCAGGTGAGTGGATAGAAATGCTGTGATACATTTATACAATGGAATACTACTCAGCCCTAAAAAAGGAAGTCTTACATTTTGGGACAGCATAGATGGACCTGGAGAGAATCATCTCATCCATTTTCAAGCATATAGTTCAGTAACATTAAGCTCATCCCATTGTTGTGAACCATCACCACCACCCAACCCTAGAACTCTTTTCATTTTGCAAAACAGGAACTCCCCCTGCCCCTTCCTCCATCTTGAAGTCAAGGGCATTTGGGATCCTATGCAACTTGAGACTCGCTTCTTTCTAGCTTTGTGATTGGGAGTAAATCCTGCACCCTTGCCAAGCCTTGATTTCTTCTTACTTCCTACTCAGCTATGGGGTTACCGTGGAACTCAAATAAAGAGGTGCTGTAGGAGTTCTTATGAATCCTTATATTCTTTACACACAGAAACTTCATTTCTTTAATACGGCCGTTTCTCCTTTCTTTCCTTTTGATTCAGTCTGCCCTCATCCAGCACCCTGACTCACCTGCCTCCCTTCTTTGCAGGGCCACTCCTTTAATCATCAAACCCTCAGGACAAGGAGGCCCTGATGAGCATTACCCAATTTCAGGAACAAAGCCTCTGGTCTGCTGACCACAGAGGCAGAGTTTCAGTCTAACTAGAGATAACATCGAGGCCTCATTGTGTTTCAGCTTCAGAACAATACCACTAACCACATTCTTGGGAAACCTGAAGAGGCACCACCATGGCTGAGATCAGGACCAGATGCAATGATCAACCCCCCGCTTGCTACCCTAGAGCTGACTAATCAGTAAGCCAATGACCCTGACTGCAGCCCTTATTCTCTTAGTTCCCTGTATAACCCATCCCCTAGAACCCTTCAGGGACCTGTATTTTTACATTTATTTTTTATTTTTTAATTTTTGAAAGAGAGAGAAACATCGATTTGTTGTTCCACTTATTTATGCATTCACTGGTTGATTCTTTTATGTAGTGTGACTGGAGATTGAACCTACAACCTTGACGTTATCAGGGTGATGCTCTAACCAACTGAACTACCCGGCCAGGGCTGGAAGCCAGTTTTTTGACCATTAGCTCATCTGTGCCTCTGGAGATGGAGCCATCTCCTCAACTAATAAACCCTTACTTTCTTGGCTGCAAACTATTGGGCTTGGATGTGCAGGCAAATGGAATTGAAGGGTCTGTCTGACAGAAACTAAACTTCACTGTCAAAGCGGTCACAGCTCGCTAAGTGTCTGTTCTATTCCTGCTGGTACAGAGATTTCAGACACTGGTTGATTAATGAATTGAATTTTCCAGAATAGCAGATCATTGTTCAGAGAAGAGTAGTAACCCAACCAAGATCATAAGACTCACTAGTGATTAGCCCAGCTGGGAATAGAACCCAGGTGGGCCTAAGATCAAGCTGAGGGTCTCCCCACCACCCCAAGCTGCTTGGACACCTGCCAAGCACTGACTGAGGAGCAGGGGACCTAAAAAACCCGTCTTTCCCCTCAATTTTCTCACAATGTTATCAAGAAGACAGATGATAGATCCTTAGTGCAAACAAAGGAAGAGAGCAGAACAACATACCATCAAATGTTTCACTGCCCAGTGCTAAAAAAAAAGGCCCGAAATGGTGTTATTTGCTCCCATGACAGCAATCAAAGAATTATTCACAGTTTCCACCTCTCCCAGGAATGCGACCATAAAACAATCAATTTGAGGTTTCCTGATAAGCACCAGTGAGGTAATCTCCAGGATAAAACCCCTGCCCTTCCCTTCTCCCCCAAAGAAGAGGACAGGCCTGAAATAATCATTTATTTTCTCTTGCTAATGAATTCCATGCCCCACTTTCCTTCTGCTTTTGGTATCCCTCCGCTTTGTACAACTCCTTGGAGCACCTCTCTGTTTGCTAGACGGGGTGCTGCCCCATTCATGAATCACTCCATAAAGCCAACAAAATTTCATATTAGTTGAATTTTTGTTATTTAACACTAATACCAAGAAGTGTCCATCAGTGAGAATTTACATGGCAAACTAGGCAGAGCTGACAAAGCTTTTGGATAATTAGTTAGACATTTGAGCTTGACTTTAAGAAAACATATAACTTAGGTAGGGAAAAGAAAAAGATAATCTAGTTAAGAAGAAACCGAAGAGCATAAGAGTTGATATTAATTCTGCAGTAATATTAAGAAATATTTTCTCTGAGTCTCTAACAAAGCTAAAGCAGGAGACAAGATTCTGATGTTAATGAGGTTTTAATACAGGTAAAATAAGGAAAAAAATTGTCTTCAAGAAACAATTCAGCATCCCATTACCTTACTAAATATATTTCTAGGAGGAATGAAGTCCACTTCCTACTGCACCACTCTGAGAAAAGGGCAATTCTGGTCCTAGAACAACCTTCAAAAGATGGCAAATTAATAATTATGGTGATAATATGGACTCATTTCCACTCCCCTACTTCCATTCTTGGGCCACAGCCCCTGGGAGATACATTATGAGCTTTAAATAAAGTAGAAATTTCCTACTGTCTCTGATTTGCTAAACCAAGAAGCCCATAGAGGCTTGTTCTGCACACGAAAGGGCAGCCAGAGCGTGGGTGTCATGGGGCAGAGGAGCAAGGACCTGAGATACGACTGTGAGAGCCAGAAAGTGCCATGGCTGTGGTGACAGTATGGTGGAATGAGAATTGATCCTGTAAAAGATCATTTTCAGTGTTCTTTTCAATCGATTTTGTGCATTTCCTCTGTTACCTGTGTGTCTTCTCAGTGCCCATCCTTTAAACGTGCATGGCTGCGCTGGCCACTCAATCTGGCGTCCTCTTCAACAACGGGTAATATTTATCAACGTTCGTGTGAGACCTGAAGACAAACCGGCCACATCCTGGGCCTCAGGGGGGTTGCATTTTGGTTGTTCAAGTTGAAAAGAGTCAGTGAATGAGGATTATTACTGAAAAAAATTCCTCATGGCCACATCTGGAAGAACATGTAATTCTCAAGGGTAGGTAGGTGGCCGTAAGTTCAGAGGATGCTGTACCAGAGATATTGGTCACAGACATTTGAGAACAAAGAGTAACAGCAAGTGATAAAAGTGCTTTCCCTAAGGGATGCTCCAAGAAGCCTTGGTCACGTGACCTGAGGGCACCAATATGAACCTGATAGTATTACTTTCCTCAGCAACTTTTAATTTTATGCTCTCTTCCCCAAGCTGTACAACACAACAGGCCACATATTCTGCCCCCTCCAAAAAAAAACGTTCTTTGAGTTAATTTTGAAGCAAAATGGGATGATCATTGTGTTCAACTGCCCTGTTTAATCAAAATAACATTAATTTGGATTTGCAAACTTTCCACTAGCAAACTGGCTGGAGATATGGATTTACTTATCACTCCCATGCAGCACTGAGAAGCAAAATAGGAACAGGAGGGCCGGAGCTCGGCTGTCTCCAGCCAGTGTGAATTAGAGATTTTTCAACAGCTGCAGGAAGTCAACAGCTTAATAAGAAACATCATAAATACTTCATCCACCCAGGGTGACCACAATGCTAAATTCCCACATCAACAGAAAGTTGAACAAAATGTTTTCTGACCCAAGCAACATGAATCTAAGCAGATGCGAGACTCTTCCTTTCAAAACAGAAATGCAGGGCTCAGTGCCAAGATGAGGCTACTCTTGGGCCAGTGTCAGAGGTTAAGTAGTCCATTTATTTCTTGCAAGATGGAGCCAATAGTTAACCATAAATAATTTCTGAATCTAATAGGACAGCCATGGAAGCTTGTGCTCTCCGTATTTCCTTCCCTCTATTCATACTCCAGAGCGCCGATGGAAATGGGTTCAAATTTTAACTGTGAATATTAATTGTGGACCGAGTGAGTGCTAGATATTTTCTGTGCAACAAAGTATCAGGTGGTATTAACTTAGAGATACAGAGAAAGGATAAGTGAACAAGAAAGAATAAGTGAATAAAGAATAAGTTGATAAGAAAATTTTTAAAATTGGGATTTTTCTATTCTGTGGTAATTGGAGTACCTATATTTTATGGCAGCTAGTAGGCAGCTCATTAAGTGAAAACTAGAGATAAAACTTAAGAAGGATTATATTTGGTAGTATAATTATTTTACTCATCTGCCCCAGATGCTTTGGTGATTTGAGAATCATAGAACTGCATTTAATAAGACAGTATGTAAGAACGTCCGTACTCTCCTCCGATAGTGTGGCCAGTTAGGGGAGAGAGGTGGTAGAGAGCAGAGGGAAAGGGCTCCCAGGAAGGAATATATTAGCCTCTTTGCTTTCACATGCACTAGACACACTAATGATAGCATCCAGTGTGTGTGTGTGTATAATTGTCACCCAAGGATATGTTTTTACTGATTTTAGAAAAAAGAGGAAGGGGATTGAGAGAGAGAGAGAGAGAAGCATCAATGTGTTGCCTCCCATTATCATCCTGACTGGGGATCGAACCCACAACCTAGGTATGTGCCCTGACTGGGGATTGAACGGGTGATCTTTTACTTTGTGGGATGACACAGAACCCAGAGAGCCACACCGGCTAGGGCGTGTCAGTGTAATTTGCTGCCGTGACCCAGGTTCTTTTTCTATGAATGACACCATTTTGGTTAAAGGCCACTCAGGAAGGCAGAGGGGAATGGGTCCACTGACTCTTGCTGCTGCCTGACTCCCGCCAGGAAGTCTTCAGATTTAACCACTCCTGTGCCTTTTTCTCCCCAATGAGTGCATTTCCACATCCTACGCTGTTACAAATTCCTCTCTGTAGGGCGAGAGCCATGTCTTGCCTTGTTCTGTGTATCTCTATGGACTGTACTTTTTTGGTGCATGCCCCTCACTCCTACCCACAGCTCCTGGTCCTTAGCTAGCTCTGATTTATATAAAAGATTCTGTCCCTCATCCCCAGGTGCCCCAAAGCTACCTGAAAACCGATGTCATGCTAGTGCAGAGGGAGCAGTCCATCACGGGACAGGGGAAAACAGATGTGTGGACTATTGCTGGCTTCTTAGGGTTCTCCTCCAATCTTTGCACTTTGGAGGTCAATGATTTGGGCCAAGTTTATGCTCTGGACACTCCGACCCATAAGGCCCCCTCCTCCTGCTGCGCGAGCCGTGTGTGAGCTAAGGAATGCCTTCGAAGTCCTCAGCAGCGTCCCAAGTGTCCCCGAGCTTTCCCCTTGTCGCCGGCTCCCACGGCATTCATAGGTTCGTAGACAGTCGAACACGAGGGGTGAGTTTATTTTCTCGATCTTCCTATGGCCCGCCGACTTCCACGATCTCTCCGCTGAAGTCCTAGTTGCCCCGAGTTGGGTTCCCTGCTTTCAGGGACTAAGTTGTTGGCTGTTACTAGAATTAGCATTGTAATTAGGAATGTTAGGAGGTACTTAAAAGATCCACAACTTGTGCATCTTTGCTGCCAACTCTGAGCAGAGTTCACCGTTCCCTTTCGCAGGGCCGGCACGGGGACACCTCCAGGCAAACGCACCACTGTCCTCCCACGGACAGTAGCTCTTTTGTCAAGAGGGACATCTCTACAACTTGTTGTCTTCTCTTGGTCACTTTTAGTACCTTGAAAGAGTTGTTTGTAACCATTCTGTCCAGTTTTATACTTGTTTTCCATGAAGGAGAGCCATTGGATGGCCGCATGCTGCTTTTACTGGGAGGAGTAGTCTTACCATTGCTCTGTGGTCTTTGAAAGACAAATATATTTTTTATGTCAGTTCTTCTATACCAGTGTTTATGTTTACAACAGGAGAAGTAAAATTTTTCTCAATAGCACGTCGCCATTATGGAGTTATTTTCCTGCCTGCCTTCAAGCACTAGTTTTTACTTCCCCTTTGTTTTGTGGAATGTTCCAGACTAATACATCTTTCTCCCAGAGGTCTTTTGCAGCTGCAGCACTTTTAAATGTTCATTTGTTGTGAAATCTGGCTGGTCAGATTAAATATTCCTTTGAGATACAGCTACAGCCCTTTTTAATGATAAAAAAATTACTCAGTTCTCATTTAAAACCATTCGTAGAAATGGAGTATTATTGCACATTTGCCTAATTTTTTAATCCATCCTTTTTCTCCTCTCACTATGTGTTTTCTTGGTGGTGTTGTTTTAGGTTTTTTTTTGTTCTTTTACCCTTGTGCTAATAGCCTAGTGGTGTTTTATTTTTATTGTGAGCTACCTCAACTCCATTAGTTGATATGAGATGGCATGAATAATTAATAACAAATGAGAAAATTATATTCAATAATTTTATCATTTAAAAAGTTCATGTACATTTAAGATAAAGACACATTCATTGTATGGGGCAGCTAAAATTTATTGAATAATCCACATTATCATTTCTGCATTGGATATTTAACTGCGGAAGAATAGATACATCCTTCAACCCATGTTTCTCAATTTTTAAAAAAATCCAAGTTCCCTTTCAATGAGCAAATACTCTCACTGTGTTTTTGATGTTAGGTGAAATGCAGAACAAACACAGTCCTGTGATAATCTTGTTTAACTTAAGGATCTCCCAGTCTATCAGTTTTATATCTTCAAACCTCAGCCAAGGAGAAAGAATTCTAATATCCTCCATTAAAACACTCCTCAACTCTATGTTAATTCACAAGTGTAGTTGGATGTTCTGAGAAAAACATTTTAGCTAGTGTGACTTGGTAGCATCAAAGTCCTAAATGCAACGTAAATACATTGAGAAGGGCAGGGAACCCTGGCCACTCAAGTAACCTGTGACGTTGCTATTAACTATAGTTATGTGTGATTGCCGAAACGTAAGGAACAAATATTAGATGAATCCCTTACAAAATCCTTGCTCAGGAGCTTCGGGAGCTTACAATTAAGCAGCTTGGCCTAATAAAAATAAAAACAAAAGCACTATTATAAAGAAACCAGATAATTTAAGAAGTCCCAGTAAACAGAAGTAATTTGCATGGTGGTTTTGAATGGGTCTTGAACTGGGATATTTATCCTAATTGCTCTTTCTTACTAGTTTAAAGTCTCCAGTAGCTTAACACACTTCCCCTGATACCTTTTCTTCATACTTCTCAGTCATCCTTCTAGAGTTCTGGCAAGTTTTTATCACCTCCCCAAATGGCAGGAGAGCAGCTCCGACCCTCTCCAGCTCAGGGGCCCTTGGCATGAACTCTCTCTTCCCGGTGCTTATTTCCTCCTGCTCAGCGTTCTTTGTCAACATCCTCTTTCTGCCCTGCTGGGATTTCTTGAAGCCAGGCTCTTCAACCTTCTGAACCACAGAACATAGTTTCTTCATAACTTCCCATTTTTTGAGTACATATGCAGCACAGAGTCTCAGAAATCTGTGTTCACATAGAAATAGCAATCTCTCTGTATTTGTTTTGAAGCATCTCTGCTATTCACCATCCCTCTTCCGAGAAAACAGAGGAAGTGGCTATTGGTAAATGAACCCACAGCACAAATTGGATGTGTCACTGCTTAGGCAGCTGCAACTAACTGTCCAGAAGCTGTGGTTTGCATTTTGCCACAAGTCCATTAAAATATATTGAATGGCCAGAAACCATGGCCATGCCCATTACATAAAAAACTATCAAAGAGCACAGGTCTGAAAAAAGTGGCTCTGGGAATGTTTCTGGTCTCCTCTTGTCAATACCTCCTCCTTCAATTATTTTAGGCAGTTAAAATAATTATCTTATAGGTTGTTGGTCTCGGTCTTCTCCACATAGGAATGGGAACTGGATAAGCCAGTGCATGACTCCCTACCATTTCACCTGCTTTTCATTCTTCACCTTGATGACTTGTTGTATTTCTACCCATCCTTTAGAACCTATCTTCAGGGAAACCTATCCTGGAAATTTTATTTGCTTCAAACTTTGCACACCCTCCCAGGAAGAGTCAAGAACCTGTTACCCCATTTGGCTACCATTTTGATTCTATGTAATCGTTTGCTTTGCACCTGTCATAATTCTCTTTTCATTCCAGATACCCTGAAATGATCATGGGGCTTTGGAACCAGGCAGACTTGAGTTCAAGTTTAGCTCTGCCAACTGCGTGATTATGGGTGAGTTACTCAAAACTCTGACTCCAAAAAACCTCCGCTGCCTTGCGGCATACCTCTTCAGGGGAAAGGCTAAGGGAGTAAACCCCGACAGAAAATCCGGAGCCGGAGTCCCTAAGGCGGTTTGACGTTGTAGTCAACACCGGCAACTCCTGCGGCGCACCTGAAGCCAAGCTGTATTGACTCCGTCTTTCCCTTGGACCCTTCAGCTGCGAAGAGAGGGGGGGTCTGCTGCATGGGCAACAGCAGACCCTCCATATCACCCTGCCCAGGCTCTGTAGCTTCAGTAGAAGCTACACCATCGTCTCTCGAGACGGACGGATGCCGACGACTCAAACTCTGAAACTCCGTTCCCTTGCCTGTCAATTGGTAATAATCATCCTTTTAAGACAGTAATCTGAGTTCCTGGTATATAGAAGATGCTGAACAATATGAGTCTTCTTCCCTTCCTTTCCTGATGATGTTTTATTTATTGTGATATTCCTTTAACTGGGTCAGTGTTTGGCACAGAAGGGGTTCAGAAGTATGTGGCTATTGAGGAGATGCAGAAGTTCTCTCTGAGGTAGATTATACAACATGGATTTTTCATCTGCAATAAAGCAAACCACCCATCTTAAATTTGATCTGTTTTCTTAGTCATTGATTTTGTATTTTCTATTTGTAGTTCAATTTTCCAGATTTCTTAGGCCTTAGAAATTCCCAGATTGTAACTAGAAGAATTAATCACTATTGCTCAAATGTCAGTGACCTCTGGTCAAACGATATTCGGGTTGCTTTTGGTCACACTCTTCTTTTGTTTTTAGTTGGCCCAGCATCTTTTGTTTTTAATTGAAGATGGTCTTTAAAGGGATGGCTCGGGCCATTTGGGGATGTTTCTCAGTTTTGGATATCTCCCTTGTATACATATTATTAAACCTTTGTTTGCATTTCTCCTATTAATTTTATTATTATGGGATGGGGCCTAGCCAAGAACCTAGAGATAAAATTATTTTTCTTCTCTTATACATCAAAAAGGTATTGCCTAATGGAGAAAAAAAACTGTAGTGACAGATGACTATATTTCATAGTAATAATTGCTAGGACAGAGAGAGGCAGAGGTTGTATTTAGGCAGTTGATTAATTTAGTAATCATTTAGTGGTTGCCTATTATGTGACAAGGAGTGTTCCAGTCCATGGGAAAACAGCAGTTAACGAGGTAGATAAGATCCCAGCACTCCTGAAGGTTATCTTTAACTGGGGGGTGGGGGGTGGGGAGACAGTTCACCCACAAACAAATAAATAAACTAGATAACTTAAGAAGGACGAAGCAAAGCAAATGGTGAGAGTGACTGGAAACTTTAGATTTGGTGGTCAAGTTGATTTTTTGAGGATGAGAAAACTGAGCTGAGTGAGACAGGAACCAAGCATGTGGTTGTCCAGAAGAAGGTTTTTGGCAGAAGGAAAAGCAGATGCAAGGTCCCGTGGTAGGAACAATCTTGGCGTTTTTAAGGAACAGATAAAAAGCTGACGTGGCTGTGTAATGGGGGGCGGGTGATCCCCAAAGTCCCCACAGCTCATGGTTTTGGGGAGAAGATAACACAGCTTTTAAGGTACTTTGCATATCTATGGCAGGGTCATAGCTAAATAATAGCCGTGCTTAGGGCCCAGGCAAAAGGGGTAAAAGGGCGAATGGTACGATTTGAGATACTTTGCGGATCGATGACAAAGAGCTAGCGGAGCCTTTCCTGAAGGGGAGCAGTGCTGCCACCTGAGCAACAGGGCAGATGATACAGCTTAAAATACTGCTCATTACAATGAAGTATGGGGCTCCGGGTCAGCATTGAAAGTAGGGGAGAGCCATGAGGAAGGGCGGATGCCGTTTGGAAGGATGAAGAAGGGCCACCGTCCACCACGAGAAGAAGCATGATGGACGGGCAGAGCCCTGAGGAGGAGGGCCGTGCTCTTTGGAAGGATGAAGAAGGCCCGCTCTCCGCTGTGAGAAGCAGCACAGTGAAAGGAGCATGTCGGAGGAGCCGGGGGGGGGGGGGCGCAGCAGGCTGCGGCAGCCGTGGGGAGGCAGCAGCCCTGCGGTTTGCAGTCAGGATCCGGCCGTGCGGCCCGGGCTGGTAGGGAAGCATGCCCACTCCAGCTGACTCCGAAGCCACCGAGGACCCTGCCTTGCAGACCCAGACTCTCTCTGGACTCTTGGAACTCAGAACATGTGGAGAGGACATTCTCTTAGGCCTTGTGACTTTCCTGGACTTCACCATGATCCACTGTAACACGGCACATGCTTTCCTGGACTGTTATACAGAGGCTGAATGTTACAGAGCCCCTGGGCTGCTCCACTTGAAAACAAACCCACGGGCTCTTTAGTTAGGGGTCCGATTGCCCGCCGCCAGAATTACAACTCTTAATACTTCAGTTGAGTGAAAAGAAAATTGTTTATTTAACAGTTACACATATCCTTGCCTCCCCCCTACCAAACCTAGCCAGTTTTAGGAAGGTCAGAAACACAGTTTCCCTACGTCCCAAACACAGTTCAGCTTTACCAGTGGCTGCCAATCACTCAATCTGACTGGGGAGGTCCTTTCTGTGCTGTGGTGCCCTCCAGCTCTCAATGCAGGACCACCTGGATTCTCAGCCTCCTTGCAAACTGTCTTCTTTCTGTAAACCGCGTGGATCTCCTCTCCTTCTCCAGAGCACCCCTGCGAACACCCGCCAGCGAGGGAGACAGCCCCAGAGCGCGCCGACCCCTAAAGTGTTCGCAGCTGCCTATATATCCCTGACTGCGTCCTCTGAAGCAGTGGGTGTTGCCAACAGTTCTGATCATTCACAGAACCCCACGTAGGCTGTGTGTGCTTTCCATACCGTCCCCTGGTTCAAGACTCCTCCCATCCACCTGAGGCCTTGGAAGCATCCAAGCCATTTTGCATAAGAAAGACACCAGCCATCAGCCTCAGGCGTGTGGAGGCATTCTGAAAGCTGCTTCCTTCTCCCCATCCCCCAGCCGCAAACTCTGGGGTTTGTTTTTGGACTCCCCCGTTTCTGTAACATGAAGACAATGTACCCCAGATCCTGCAGGAGCGAGCTGATTGATAAGGAATGGGGAACTATTGGGCTTGGTTTTGGTTTATAGCATCTGGGGGAGCAAGGGAAGCGCTGGGTCTAGTGGGAAAAGAGGCCTTTCTGCCCGGGTGCTCCCAGCCCCCCCCCCCAAGGTTGGAATATTGTAAATAAAGGCCTGTTTTCCTCAACGCTAATTGTTGGGTCACACACCGAGGCGCCCTGTGAACGGGCCCTGGTTTGCTCGGTAACAAAATCCAGGATGGCTCTCGGGTGGCAACTGGGTGTAGCTCTTTACTGAGATGGAAAAAGCTAAGGGAAATATATCGACTTCTGTTTCAGACACATTTTGCTTGAGGTGCAAACTAGTTATTCAAATAGAGAAATTAAGCAAGTGGTTGGATATGGGAGTGGAGCTCAAGGTTAGGAAAGCCCGGGGTTAGAGATATTTGAAAGTTTTGATGCATGTGAAAGATTAGATTCCAGCGCTTATTCCACCCTGCTTCCGTGAGCTTTCCAGCATTGTAGAGGCTAGAAATTTAAAAGGCTGCCGTCTCCTCTCCTTCACTTCAGGACCCCCGACCCCACCAGTCCAGGGAGTCAGACTGAATAACCAAGATACTAAGAATCACTAGCATGTTTTATGCTTTGTTCTCATGAGTTCTCAGAGGGCAACAGAGCAGCTTCAGTCTACCAGGAACTTGGCTACAAGCCGCCTCTCAGTCCCCAAACCAAGACTTCGATCACTCAGGCTCCCAAAGGTTAAGAGCTCGACTTAAGCACCTCTATTTAGCTTAAATCTCATGTAATTTCTCCTCAGAGATGAAGAGAAGGATGGAGATACTCATTTTAAATGACCATTAAAAATGGGAAGGAAATTCTGGAAGTTGTAAAAAGAATATTAACCCTCCCCCCTTTCCAAATGTTGCTATTTCCTTTGTATTATGCGATGATGATAATTTCATCTCTCCCCTCAATCCTTTCACAGCTGTGGATGGTCTCGTCTGAAGTAGACAAAGGATGTCTCCTGAGACATTCAGCTCCCACTATCATAAAGATATTTTCTATCTTTCCTGTTCCCTTTAGCATCTCCCATTTAACAGAATGTTTTATGTGGCTTCTCTGGGATCTTGGAAGGCTGTTCATCTTTTTTTGTAATTGTGGGAAAAATCCTCCCCCATAGTTTTAATTCAACAAAATCTTGGAAAAGTTTTTGAAACTGTCACGGAACTAAAAAGAAGGAAACAAACATGTGAGCAGAAAAGGAATCAAAAGCATAGGAACTGGAATAAGAGGGAGCCCAAAGCCATGTTTCCTTGACTATGTACATCTGGTGGAACAATGAAGATGTTGGTCATTAACCAGGAGTATTGTCTCTACTGTGCTGACCAGTTTACCTTAATTAAACATTTCCCTTGAATATAATTTTATATGGTTCCTACACAACCAGAGAAGAGGCAAAACAGAGGAGATTAGAAGATTATGGAATATAAGTGAGATGAGAATTTAAAAAATGGACGGCTAGAGTAAGATCGGCCAAAAGGAGCAGAAAGAATGATGTTTTGCACAGTGGTGTGTTTCCGGTCTCCTGTGGTCTATAAATATAAGGGTAAAATCGACAGAGTCAATCTGTGATTTCAGTTCTAGGTTTTCCCATTGGCCTCTGATATGTCAACAACTGCCATCTGGTCATCAAGCATTTCAAAGTTCATCATCCTCTGTGCAGTACCAGACTCATGATAATGGGTTTCCTTTGTAGGTGAAGAACAACAAATTTTTTTCTTTTTGAGATACGGATTCTAAGCTGTTCATTCAGAAACCAAAGACTAAGAGAGAAACTTTGACCCTCCCCCTTTCCTGCCCAAGAGATTCAGATAGAAAAACCTGCTTCAGGAAGGAAGTCTTAGGATGCTTGCCTTCACCTGCCTTGAATGAAGTGTGGTAAATGGGGAGGCTTCAGGCAGGGTGCCAATTAGCAAGAAACCCTGGGTCTCATTGTTCCTGATTCCTTAGCAAGAATGTGTCTACCCTGTGTGTTCCGTTCTTCCTCAACTACCTGTAAATCCCTCGTTCTCACTTCTGGAGCCCAATAATCCATGCTCCCCCTTTTCTCTGTTGTCCAAAATAACATGTATACCCAGTGTTTTCTTGCTGTCTTTGTAAATGTCACGCTTATGTGAATTCCCCATGTGCACGTTATAAAATTTGATTTTCTCCTGTTAAGCTCTCCCTGCTAATTTTCTTATTAGCACAGCTAGAAGAACTCAGAAGACGGGAGGAAAAGCATTCATTGTTTTAGCCACCATATACACATAGAGCATTGGACGCCAACACCAGACTTTGGTCCCACATGCTGCTGCCTAAAGAAGTGGGCAGACTTTTTCTTGCCAAAAAGCAGATGGAAACTCAAGGTCAGGTTTGACATGGTTGTCAGTTTTATTTTTTCCCAAAGACCTGGTTGTCTGTGATATCAAGGCTGGTTTAATCCGTAGGCTGAAGAAAAAGCCACTTGAGAGCTGAAACTCTGCTTGTCCCAGGCTCTCTCCCACTGACCTGCCAAATAGCTTTAAAAACAAACAAACAAACAAAAAAAAAAGAAAAACTGAGCTAGTTTGTGTTATTTCTTTGGGTTACAATGTAAAGGCCTCCATTAATATTAATGTCTTCCGTGGACTATTTATAGATATCTCCCCTGACTGTTGGGGAATGAAGTGAAAACCCATATATTTTGATGTGTCCTTGAGAAGTGAGGGGATAGGAAAAAGAAGGGGACTGGCCAGGGTAGGACAGAGCCTCTTGGCATCCCTGGGCACCGGTAAGCACCAGGCAGAAGTTAGGGGCTGTTGTGGACTTTATCACTTTCAGCTGTCACGGTAACCATCTGCCATAGGTACTGAAATCTCCCTTTCACAGATGAGAAAACAGGGTCTGCACAGAGAGTAAATGGTAGATCCAAGACTGAATTTGGGCCATGTGCTGAATCACTTTGCCACACAGCTGCATTTGCTGAAGGTAGGGACTGAGTTCAATTCTTTTTTTTCCTTCCCAGCACAAGATGAATAAACGGACCTCCCCAAACCCCTGGTGGCCAGTCAGGGGAGAGGTGCCCTCCAGAGCAGAACTGTCTGGGATGCTAAGAATTTTCTGAAAGGGAAGAAAGGATGTGCAAAGAAAGCATTGCTAAGAAAGCTCAGAGAGTCAGCTGCATCAGCCAGAAAATCTTACCCTTTATGCTTGGTAAGCAGGGCTGGCCAGTAGTTTTAGATGATTTTTTCTAGGAAACGTTTCTGCTTGCCACTACTCTTCAAAAAAAAAATCTAATTTTATTTTATTTATTTATTGTTTTTCTATTACAGTTGTCCCATTTTCCCCCTATAGCTCCCTTCCACCCCACCCACCCCGACTCCCTCAGTCAATCCCCGCCCCGCTGTTCATGTCCATGGGTCGTTTATACTAGTTCCTTGACTGGATCCTTCCCCTTCTTTCTCCCCCTTTCCCCTCCCCCCTCTCTCTGTCACCACTTTTTTGCTTCCTTAATCATGGTGTACTGTTTTCTTCCTTTAGATTTTGGTAGCCGACATGGATTAAAGCAGCAAACTCGCTCTTACGTGAAAAATTATTTTCAACTGGATTGCAACGAACGTATAAATTGGAGGCCAGTGATTCAAGAGAAAGACACATGAATGAAACAAACATTTCAAAACTACATATTTGAGATTTATTTTATCTTTTCTACCAAGTTGGTAGGCCTGTTGTGACATTTATCAGTTTTCTGAGATGAAGTGACAGATATCTGTAAAAGATCGGTTACAAGGCAAGCCTCTTTAGTGAAGATTTAAAAATTTAATGAAAATAGGACTTCATTGGTTTATAGAAATAAAAATGTATAATACATTCCTAATAGCCAGTTTTTAGTTTTGCAGACTATGTCTATATGCTTGATAGTATTACCAGTGGATATATTATCAAATACACTATATTGATATCAGAGATGACCAATGATGTTTTAATATTTTTTTAACCATAAAAAATACATTAAAATTTATTTCAATAAGTATGATACTTTTTGACTTGGTCCCTTAAATTGTTACAAAAATATCAGCTTTCCAAAGGATCAAACTTGCTGAAGAGTAAATACATGGACTTCTCAGTCTAGGTTATAAAAAAGGCTTTTACATTTTTGATAAAAAAAATTAAACGAAATTTGCATATCATTCAGAAATTGAAACTATCTGATGAAAGTGACTGTATTTATTTAGCATCAGAGAGGAAAATGGGCTCGGGGGACCTGCAGAGATAGAGGCTGGGGCTGGGAGGTGGGCTCAGTCAGGTCCTGTCCCTGCTCTTGCCCAGAGCTCGCTCCTCACCACCCCGCCGACACCTGCCCATCTTCGCCATGTAGGTTCTAAAAATAAACACTGACACTGTGAAAAGAAATGCCTTAGAAAACAACCACAGGCCTGAACAGAGACACGGGGTATTCAGGGCTCTTCGTGTGGGAGGAGCATCTGCCTCACAGAAGGGTACAGTTCCTCATCAAAGTTCTCCAGCTCCTGCTCCTTGGAGAGCTCCAGGAAAACCTGAAAGGAGGTAAGAAGTAGCGAGAAAGGGAGGTCACTCTGCCTCTTGTAGCTCCACGAGAATGAAGAGTGTCGGTACTTATTGTACATTTATATTTGCATGTATGATATAAAAGAACTAAAGCTGACCCACCTGCTCCAGGGTGGACTGCGAGAGGCTGTACTCCTCCAGGTCGAAGCTCTGTTTTACTGCACGAGAACGCATGTACATTAGGGGTTTATATGTTTTCATATACAGGTGGTCTTAGATGTCAGCATAGAATACAAATAACACTTTTTAAAAATATTGAATAAAAACGTTAAGACAATAACCTAATGGTTTAAGTGCAGCATCCAGCTAAAAGAATACCAATGCATTCATGTAGGTTAGGGGAAAAGGTGCTGGTGTTATGCCTGTAGATCTCTATTTAAGGGAGGAGACAGTGCTGAGAAGGCTTCCTTCTCAGCAGGGGAGCCAGCATGTCTGCACATTCAGCACAGGAGGAGGTAAAAGATGCATTTTGAAAAGGATCACGTCAGCGGCACTTCCGGCCAAGATGGAGGCCTAGACAGACACGCTGCATCTCCCTCCACAACTAAGAAGGAACACAACTACCTCAAAACTAGAGACAACCAGAAGTTCCAGAAAATTGAGCTGCATGGAAGTCCAACAAACAAAGATATAAAGAAGAAATATTCATCCAGACAGGTAGGAGGGGCGGAGCCAGGGCAGAGAGGAAGCAGTGTGGTGGCAGCAGTGGCAGCAGCAGCAGCAGCAATCACACATTTTAAAAAGTAGGGAGGGACACCTGGGAGCTCTTCCAGCCCCAGACCATACTGCACAGCTCAGAGTTTCAGCACAGGGGAAAATCAAGCCTCATTGCTTCTGACTGTGAAAACCAGTGGGGGTTGGGGCGGAGGAAGAAACTGCTGGTCTCTCAGCAGAGTCTGCTTGTTTAAAGGGCCCTCACAGTCCTAGAACATCCGCAGACCCACCCACTCTGGGAACGACAGCCAGGGCAGCAGCTAGAGAGGTGCCAGTCCCATACAGAAGTGGGAGAAGTGCCTGGAAAAGGAGCAAGTGCTGAGCAAGCGGCATTGTTCCTTCTCAGATCCCTCTCCCACATACAGCGCCACAACGTGGTGAAACAGGTCGCCCTGTAATGACGAATACCTAAGACTCCGCCCCTCACAACACAACAGGTGCAACAGCTCTACCTAAGACACAGAGGCAAACAAACACAGGAGCTTGTCAAGATGAGGAGACAGAGAAGTATGGCCCAAAAGAGGGAACGGATCAAAGTTCCAGTGGGATCAAGATTCTAATCGATGAGGAGACAGACAACCTAAAAGACGAGGAGATAGCCAACCTAACAGCCATAGAGTTCAAAACACTGGTGATAAAGATGCTCACAGACTTGACAGATATGCTTAAATATGGCAAACGCATAAGGGAAGAAGTGAGGGCTATGCTAAATGAAACAAAGGAAAATCCGCACAAAACCAATGATGAAGGGAAGGAAACCGGGGTTCAAATCAATGATTTGGAACTTGAAGAAGACAAAAACAGTCAATTAGTACAGAATGAGGAAACAAGGATTGAAAAACAATGAGGAGAGGCTTAGGAAACTCTGACAACTTTAAATGTGCCAACATCTGAATCATAGGGGTGCCAGAAGGAGAAGAGGAAGAGCAAGAAATTGAAAGCTTATGTAAGAAAATAATGAAGGAAAACTTTTCTAATTTGATGAAGGAAATAGACATATAATTCCTGGAAGCACAGAGAGTCCCAAACAAGATAGATCCAAAGAGGACGACATCAAGACACATCATAATTAAAATGTCAAAGTTTAAAGATAAAGAGAGAATCTTAAAAGCAGCAAGAGAAAAGCAGAGAGTTACCTACAAAGGGGTGCCTATAAGACGATCAGCTGATTTCTCAAAAGAAACTTTACAGGCAAGAAGGGACCGGCAAGAAGTATTCGAGGTGATGAAAAGCAAGGAATTACAACCAGGATTACTCTACCCAGCAAAGCTATCATTTAGAATGGGAGGGCAGGCAGCTAGAGTGCTTCCCAGACAAGACAAAGCTAAAGTAGTTCATCATCACCAAGCCCTTATTATATGAAATGTTAAAGGGACCTATTTAAGAAAAAGCTCAAAACTATGAACATTAAAATGACAACAAACTTATAACTATCAATAACAGAATCTAAAAAATAAAAACAAAATCCAACTAAGCAAACGAGAATAGGTATGGGGATCATTTGGAGGGTTATCGGCCAGGAGGGGGAAGGTGGAGAAATGGGGAAATGGTGCAGGGTTTCAGAAGTATGATTTGTTGGTACAAAATAGACAGGGGGGAGTTAAGAATAATATAGGAAAAGGTGAAGCCAAAGAACTTATATGCACGACCCATGGACATGAATTAATGGGTGGGATTGCTGGAGGGAAGGAGGGTACTGGGCAGAGGGGAGTAAAGGAAAAAGAAATTGGGACAACTGTAACAACATAATCAATAAAATATACTTAAAAATATAAAAGAAAAGGGTCACATCAGAAGATTATAGAGAAAGATATCTGTGGTTTTCTAGAGAGCAGAGAATCCTCAGGCAGCTTTTGTCCACCAATGCAGCTTAAACCAAATCAAGTTGAAAACCGTTCTCCTTGACCAAAAGGAACTGGGTAGGGTAGTTAGAGCCCCAGTAAGATCCTGGCAAGCTGGAAATATGCCACCAACACCACCAGATCAGAAATATACCACAGAAGGTACCAGGCCGCAGTGGCAGTCTAAGGAGTGCTTACATGCGGGGGTGCTCCGCTCAGGGAGTAGAAAGAAGAGACATCGCTATGACCACAGATGCTATCAGCAGGAGGAAGAAGAGTCTTCTAGAACCAGAAAGACTTGAATTTCTTCCTCAGGGAAGGTGGCAAGCAAGCGAAGATATCACTGAGCAGTGGCAATGAAAGAATATAGGGAGGGAGTTCCAGCTAGCACAGAGGAGAGTAGCCGAGTTCATGGGCTTGGATGGCAGGAACAACATGAGCCTAGCAATGACAGACACAGTGTGGTCAGTTTTTTGTTTTTTAAATATATATATATATATTTTAAATATATTTTTTTATTATTTATTTTATTTGTTTTTAGAGAGAGGGGACAGGAGAAAGAGAGGGAGAGAAACATCACTGTGTGGTTGCCTCTCACTTGTGCCCCCAACGGGGGACTTGACATGCAACCCAGGCATGTGCCCTGACTGGGAATCGAACCAGCGACACTTGGTTCGCAGGCCAACCCTCAATCCACTGAGCCACACCAATCAGGAGTGTGGTCAGTTTTAAAGTGCAGTGGACACAAGAAGATCATCTTAATGACCAGTTTCTTAATATAGAGCCTAAGGCAAAAAAATACGCATGTCCACATAAAATTTAATTTTAAATAGGTAATCATCAATATTACAAAAGAAAGTATTCTTTCCTCAAAAGGTTTTATTTTTTACTTATTTTTAGAGAGAGGGGAAGGGAGGGAGTAAGAGAGGGAGAGAAACATCAATCTAGCATGCCCGCATCTGGTGTGCTGACCCACAACCCGGCATGTGCCCTGATTAGGAATTGAATTAGTGGCTTTTTGATTCACAGGTTGGCACTCAATCCACTGAGCCACACCAGCCAGGGAAAGAAAGTATTTTTCTTAAAGGCATATATAACTGAGTTTTGACTTAGCTTGTATGAATATATATACAAAACAACATGAGAAAACCCCAGAAAGCAAGAATAAAAATCACTCCCTTTACCCCAACCCCACAAACACATGCTATTCCTCCATTTCCTTGATATTGTGCTCCTAAAATTCCATCTGAGATTTTAACTTCTGAATTTAACATATCACATTTAGTTTTTGTCATGGAGATGGATTATTATGCGATCTAAAATTATCTGCTTTCAGGCTCTTGTTTCAAAGCATATCCCTCTTACCCATCTCTAATTTGAAGAAAGCTTGGGCTAAAGGTCGCACATTTTCCATCGGCAACTTGTAGACCATCAGAGATGAGTACCTGGGGGAGGAGGGGAGAGAGGCTTATACCACCTGTGACAGAGGCAGATAGACTCAGATGTCTCTCTAAGTGCGGTTTGCTGTAGGTGAAATACACAGGGTGAACCCATAGTGAGAAAAAAGAGGCAGTTCACAAGGAAAACTGGGGATGGGAGTCTGACTCAGACAGGTCAGTGCTCTTGGCCCCTTGGAGGAAGACGAGCAGGCACGGTGCCAAGTGCCAAAGTCACCCTCCGCCGTACTTTCTAAGCTCACCACTTACTCCTCTGCTTCATCCTCCAACCAGGCTCTGACACCATGTAGCTTCTTAAAGTTTCCCAGCTCGGGTGGAAGGCTGAGTCTATTCTCCAGAGAATTTATCTCTTTCCTGCCTTCCCCCCACCTCCTACTCGAACTCCTTTTCTATGCAGGATAACATACTTGAGTCTGATTAGGCAACTAGAAACCTCTAGGAATTCAGGCACCAAAGAATATCCAACAACCATTTTTGAAACAATTTCTCAGATAAATTTGTCTTCTCATCGCTTGACAGTCAGGAAGATTTAGACTTCATTTCACAAGCTACTATTTCGTATATTTATGGAGCAATCATTCTCATCCATTTTGCTCATTCCCTGTACCTCTGTGACGTATTTGGGTTTAGTCTCAGGCTGCTTGTTGAGTTATAGCATTGCTTTTATATTTACACTCCACTGTAGAAATGTATTTTCTGACCTTGTCATTGTGACTTATTTCTCTTTACTGTTTTCTTCCCTAACTGCTACATTATCTGTCTTCTGCAGTAAATCGTAGGTGTTAAAAATGACCCTAAAGTTCACCTTTGATTTTTTTATGAAGATTGTTCCAGACTCTATATAAAATCGGAAGTATTAATATATTTGAAATAATCAGTTTCACATCTCAGTTCTGCTAGTTATTAGCTGTCATGCAATCTCACCTATCTACCAATTTCCTCTTTGTAAGGATAATAATTCCATTTAGTAAGGTCCTTGTAAAGGCCAGACTATCACAATGCCCTTTTGAGGTCATCTCATTTTTCACTGCAATACCAGAGTCTACTTTAGAAAGTCTTGGTGAGGGTTAACTAAGCTAACCCAAGACCAGGAGAGTACCTGGCACACAGTAGGACGACAACACACAACATCGGCTTTTACATCAGCTTTTCTCTAGTTTACTTTCTGCAGTACCCAACAGGTCATTTATTCCTTTTAGGTTTCCTTTTGGGCCAAATGTGGACTCGAATGACTACAATCAACAGGCCTGACAAGGAGAAGTTGACTTTTGATACCAGATCAGAGCCAGTCACCATCTTTACCTTTCCTGCCGAGCAGCCTGGGGGAAAAGCCTCAGAATTTCCGCGTGGAGGGGCTCCACCTGCGTGGGAGTCTTCACCTTCATCTCCAGCAGGTAATCCTTGCCAAATTTGCTCTTCAGTTGCTGGATGGAGCCGATACATCTGGAAGGAAGGGGGAGCTCATAAGAGAGAAGGACGTAGAATGCAGCAATGTTTGAGACTCATGATTTGCTGCTAGTGCTGCCTCGGGGCTTCATTGGTAGGCCCTGGGGATTCCAGCTACTCACAGAGACCTCTCTGCCCAGAGACAAACTCCTCCAGCTGTGCCCTGGGGGAGGGGGGGGGTCAAGGGTGAGCTTGCGCAGACACCCACCTCAGCCTTCCCGACACCATGATGGCCACGCGGTCACACACGGCCTCCGCCTCCGCCATGTAATGGGTGGTCAGGAGGACGCCCCTCTCCATGTTTTTAATGGTGGCCCGGATCGCCTGCCTGAATTGCCAAGAGAACATTCGCAATTAAAGAAGTCTTCGAATTAATCAGAGAAGAGACTTCCAACTGGCGTGTGAATAATTAGCAAAAAGAGTTTAAGCACGGGCAGGTGGGGGAGGAAGCGAAAGCCAGGTGAGAGCCGTTACGTCGGAGGCAGTCATTAGGAGAGGGGAGGTCACGGAACACAATATTTATTATGAGGCTGGACACAGTTATCATAACCTGGTAGAAAATAAAATGCACAAGGAACATACGTGACAACATCCAGAACCCTCCTGCCCCCACCTTCGCATCCTTATAAGAATATCCATGCTCAGGAGAACTAGGGGACACTGTGTGATGTGTCATATCGTGTCACAGAGATGCCCCAGAGCTACCTAAAAGATGAGCTGAGCAATTACAATACTCAGACTGAGCATGTTTGAGCCCTGACAATGATTCTTTTTCCTTTAATGAGAAATGGCTAGGAAGTGTTATCAGGGTAAGGTTTTCTCTTTTTCGGCCAAGTATTGGCTACACTAGTGATATTGAGGGTTTTATTAAGAAACAGTTTAAGGGAGTGGTGACCGCCTTGCTTCTGATAGAACTGTGGGGTGGTGGCTGCAGCCTCTGGGCTGAGGTGACCTGCTCTCTCGGTGAAGGCAGGGGAGCCGAGTGGAGCCGTGGCCAGCGCAGGGCCATTGCTGCTGCAGGATCTGCACGACGTTATGTTTTGCAAGCCATGAGGCACATGGAACCTCAAGTCAAACAAGTTTTTCAAAGTCTCCCCAAATTGGCCTTCAGTGGTGACTATTACAGAGGTGGGGTTGAAACAAAACTGACAAAAATGGGAAACAGTGTTAATACCAGGTCTCGGCCCTGCTGCCAAGAAAGGGAAAATAAGAGATGTTCGTAGGTGAATTATGCTTTTAAATCCCCCAGAAAAGGGAGAATCACCTTATATAGAAGCCAAGATCAATGAAGCTAAAGATTTATTAAAAAGTCAAGCAAAAACGTGAAGTAAATGTTGGATGAATTTTAAGTTCTTATGAGTTATGTATATGAGTACCAGCTTTTTATAATAAAATGTTTTGAAGCTACAGATTTTAAAGATGATTTTGCAGAAAGCAAGTTAAAGCCTTGGTCTAAGCTTCTTGTTTAAATTTGAGGATTTTAAATCAGATTCTAGAACATTTGAAGATCAATGCTTAATAATATGGATAAATACATACCATTGAAGAGAACTATTGTTCATTACTCACTTAGCAAATAACTTGGTACTTAGGTCAAGGCAAAGTGAACATGAAAATCTCTGCTTTCAGGGAAACCCCAGTCTCCTGGGAGAACTAACTGGTAATTAAAATACAACGTGATCAGTATTATGATGGGATCAGCACAGGTTGTTGTAGACCCGTCTCCCTGGGAGGAGAAGCTGTCAAGGCTCCCTGAGCTGGCTCAAGCTGCTTGGAACTGTGAATTGAAAAGTGAATGGAACTACAAGTCTGACCTAAGAAATGGACCTAAGTCGTATGTATCATCGACAGAATTCAGATTCCATACCTTAACGACTCGACTGAAAAGAAAAGAAACAATTTTTCCAGGAGTAAAACAATCCACAGGTGTCCTGCAAGGTGTCCCCCCCCTGGCCCTGCTCCTCACCACATCTGCTGCTGCCCCTCGGGGTCCATGCCCGTGGACGGCTCGTCCAGCAGCACCACCGACGGGCCTCCCAGCAAGCTCAGCGCGAAGCACAGCTGGAACGAGAGGGACAGCGTGTCTGGCACCGACCTGCGCCCCGCGCACAGTCGCACCGAACCCCGCGCCCCTACCTTCCTCTTGATGCCCTCGGATAAGGCCCTCACGGGCTGCTTCTGCTGCTCCTGCAGCTGCAGCGCCTCCACCAGCCTGCAGGAGACACGACGGGGTCTTACAGGCTTCTTGACAAGGAGGAAGCTTGGTAAGGGAGCGGGGCCGTGCAGGACCAGGGTGGGGAGAAGAGCTCAGAAATGTGGTTTCGAAAAGAGACGCGGGGCCATGTTAAAAATGACTGGTTCGATCCACACACACCCCCGATTAGTTTTTCCTTTCAAAAATGTTAAAGCACATTTCATGATATCCAAATAACTGTCCTAGGATAGCTTATACTTAAATTTTAGTACTTTTGATGAATTTACCAGTGAATCCTTTTTTTTTCTTTCCATATTTAATATGAGAAAGAAAATAACACTTTGCAATCGGGGAAACCAGTTTCTAACTGCAAATCTACCCCACGTGGTCTGGGTCGGTGTCAACAGCCTCTCGCAAAGTCCTGAGTTTCCCAGAAGGTTGTCACTCCCAGCTGTGTCCCTGGACCCCTCAGGTGAAGAACAGGTGCCTGACCCCCCCCAGGTACCGTGTGATGGCGACCGTGGCGTCCGCCTTCCTGAGCCCTTTCACCGCCGCGAACACGTCCAGGTGTTCCCTCACCGTCAGGCTGGGCCACAGCGCATTCTCCTGAGGGCAGTACCCCAGGAACTTGGGGGTGTCCCCTCCGCTGCTGTCTTTTAGTAGCACCTGGGGAGAAAAGCTCACTCTCTGACTCTGACCTGCATTGCTCCTCTGAGTTCCCATGACATCTTTCTCCTCATAAACCAAGCAATCTAGAGAAATCCTCAGATCTCATTGAGCTGAGTCATCCGCACCCATTTTGCATCGGAGGAAGGCTGTCAGCATGTAAAGACATGGAAACAAACATGTGCACAACCTAATCTAAGCTGAAAATCAAATATCTCACATACGTGGTGTCTTGGCCTCATGGCCAACCATTCGTATCCAATATTTAAATCCCACTCAGAGAGAAGTACATCCATTTAATTGCTCCCTATTGAGCTTCATTCACTGGTGAAATGTTTTTGAGAACTGCCAAAGGTAACCATTCCTGTGCTGCCTGCTTTGGATGCAGCGGGATGGCCAGGGTCCCAATTACTTGGCGTTTTCATTCTACTGAGAACAAGCAGAGAAATGAGTAAACAGGATGTTGACAGGCTGTAACTGGTGCACTGATGGAAATAGTCAGGAGGCCAGGGTGGAGAAGAATAGAAGTGACTTTAGGGAGGGTGCTTCGAGGAAGCCTGTCTGCTGAGGGACAGTGACAGGGCGCCTGCTTGGGAGAAGGCCAGGAATTGGGGACAGAGCAAAGCCCCGTGGAGGGATGATGCTTAGTGTGTTCTTAGACCCCAGGCGGAGGCAGGGGACCTAGAGCAGAATGGCCCAGGGGGGAAGAGAGGCGTGACGATATGGACACGGAAATCAACTCCTGACCAGCAAGGGAGGTTTCCTTCCAGCCACAGGGCTATGAGGGGGCATCGAAAGTATCTGAGCAGGACAATGACATTGTTTATAAAGATCACACTTGCTGACCTGATTAAAACTGTTTTCACGACACCCCGATAGTCGTTGGCTTTATAATTAAGATCTCACTTAACCTTTAAAAGTCTTTCATTCTAATACATCAATGAATGGTTATCTCTTTTTTGCCCATGCTGAAGGAGAAATAAAATATTGATTTAGGTTCCAAGTGGCGATTGAATTGGATGGTGGTCTGAATTGAACTGAGTCCAGTTAGGGTCAGCTGAGCTACCAACATCACTGAGAGGCCCCCTTCAGGAACCCCTGCTCTCACCTCGGTTTCAGAGCGACTGGGAGTATGTCTTCTCCTTCCTCTCTTGTGGGGTACCTGTCAGTCACATTCCTGGTGGCCTTTCCCCTTGTGGGCGTGACCATCAGCCCTTTTCCTATATTCTAGCTCATAGACCTCTGCCTTAAGATTCTGTTCCTCACTTCCTGTGGACACACATTCCGAAAGAGTTCTTAAGGTTATCTATCTTCTGTCTTAGAATTTGGGGGAAAAATGTTTGTAAGTCATGTTAGCGCTCTCTGATAAATTGAGCTCTTTTTCTGTTTGCCTGGCCTCTTTATGCAGTTGAATTGAACGTACAATTCTGTGGACTGCGTATCTCTGCAGTTCAACTTCAAGCCATTCCTTGAAGATACTCCTCCAAGATAGTGTATTTGTACCAGAATATGTGTTCCAGTAACTAAGAACTTTTTGAAAGACAATGAATAATAATTACTTAATAAAGTTTGTTTTAAAAAGCATTTTCATTTATATCCGGAAGACAGTGCTCATTGAAAGTGCAAATCCATGGGCTTTATGGGACTATAAATAGAATTTGTATGTATTCTGATACTGATTTCTGACATGATACTGGACATTCCCACGAAATGCCTTTGAAAGCATGAATAATTATCCCCTCTCAGCGATTAATTTTGGTGAGTATGAATGTGATAATTTGTGATTACCCCCCCCCACATTAATCACTTCATTCATTTAATGAGTAAATGAAATTTTGGGGTGCATACTATTTTAATACCTTATAAACTTTATTTGGAGCACCACTAGGTAACATATTCTCCACAAAATTCACCTACCTGTCCAGCAGTTGGTTTTGTGTCTCCAGTTATCACCTTAATGGATGTACTTTTCCCAGCTCCATTGTGTCCTAGTAATCCTAAAACCTCCCCTGAAAAAAGAAGGTTATACTTAATACGCATTGATTTTAATAGGAAAATCAAGAATAAAACACAGTCTGAAGTTTCACTATGTGACAAGTGTTCTGTGTGCTTTATACACAGTATTTCACTTAATCGTCACAGCCCTGCTGAGAGGTTGTTATCATAATCTTTTCTTACATAGTGGGGGACGAAAGCTCATAAGGATCAGGTTAGTTGCCCAGGTCACACTGGTGGGAAGTGACAAATCACTTTTGGGAGCTCGTTGTGTCAGACTCTGTCTCCTGTGCTACCCAGACCTGGGCAATGATGTCACAAAGTCCTCTAACACGTGCTGGCACATCCTATTTGTTTTCTTGTGCAAAATAATGGACATTAGGCAGTCCATCATGTTAATTAAATAGATATGTCATGGTTTCAATGACCTATTTCAGCAGAGTACTTATGGTTCCCATGTAGGTGTGACTAAGCTCCTAGTCATGAGCATGAGTTCGTTACTTTAGAAATGAGCCCTATAAAAGGAGCTGTCAAGGCCGCCCTGCTGATGGGGGGGGGGGGTGTCACCCAAGAGATGGTGTACAGAATGATCCTTCTCAAGAAACATAAAGCTGTAAGAAGGGCCCTGAGCCCACAGGGGCAGAGTCTCTGTGCCCAACCTTTTCTGACACAGAAAGAGACATTTCTGGTGGCGATTTTCTTCTTTTTCTTGGAAAAGCAGCATTTCCTCTTCCCTATGTACTCCTTGCGTAGACAGCTGGCAATAATGACTGGTTTCTGTAAGTGATGAGGGAATTGTATCAGATCCTAATACTTTCCATTGACCTGGGAAAAGCTCTATCCACCCACTGAGTTGGCCCCTCCTTGTCAAGACATGCATCAAAGAAGACTTTGTACTAGGTGACATGTTTATTGGCCATCCTCCTGTCTTAGCACTTTGTTTTGGAGGGAAGAGACTGTTTTCCTTTCCTACAAAGGCAGGTACTCAGGAACACGTTAAGTGGAACCTTGGTTCTCGAACTTAATTTGTTCTGGAAAACTGTCCGAGGAGCTATTTGTTCAAAAACTGAGTCTCCTTTGTTTGTAGTCTGAGACACATGTGACTGATCACACAGGTATTGGCATGAAAGAGTTGTCAGGTCAAGGGTCAAGAATCAGAGTCAAAGTTTTGTTAGACCACTGAGACATTTTTTTCCCTTGAACAACTTGGTTGAGAACCAAAGTGTTCAGAGGTCTGACTGTATTTTACGCAGCCAGCCCATCTCAGAAAATAAGCAAAAACATTTGGAGAAGCATCAAGTCACCCTCAACATATGTGGACTGGACTTTGCCCCGAATTTCGGTGCAGTGTATTTTGTCCAAGTAGAAGTGATCTGCATCACTTTGCTCAGTTTCTAAAAATCACAAGTTGTTTCTTGGCTTCTGTAATTTCAAATGAACTCCACATTCTGTTTTTTATTCTAAGAATGACAAAGCAAGTTAATATGACTCTTTTTTAAAAAATTCTTACCTGAGGATATGTTTATTGATAATAGGGAGGGGGGGAGAGAGAGAGAGACAGACAGACAGACAGACAAACAGACAGACAGAGAGACAGAGAGGGAGAGAGAGAGAAACACTGATCATTTCCCCCTTGTATACACCCTGGCTGGGGTTTGAACCTATAACCTTTTGGTGTATGGGATAACACTCCAACCAACTGACCCACCCATATTTAGATGTAAAAACAATGAATACCTGTTAAAATAAAGTTACAATACTAATTTGTGTGAATTAGAGAAACTCAGAATCATTTGAGAATTATAGACAGGCCCCTTTAACTGATAAACATATGTATTATTTGATGAAATAACTACTTTGTATGTTTCTTACCTCTTCAAAGTTTGTGGAATTCAAAGCATTTGCTGTTCTCTCTCTTTCCAGCTGAACATCTTCATCCTCCTCTCCTGGCTCTTCTAGGTTTTGGCATACATTGCTGCTTCTTGGAGAAATCCTGGGAATCAACACCATCCATTAATAATTGATTTTGTGTTTTCATCTTTGTATCAATAAGACTGCAGCCCTGGCTGGTGTGGCTCAGTACATTGAGCACTGGCCTGTGAACCAAAGGGTTGCCAGTTCAATTCCCAGGTGGGGCACATGCCTTGGCTGCGGGCCAGGTCCCCAGTTAGGGGCATGGGAGAGGCAATCAAACATTGATACTTCTCTCTCTTCCTCTCTCCTTCCCTTCCCCTGTCTCTAAAAATAAATAAAATAGAAAAAACGCATATTGCATTCTCTAAATCTTATACTTGAAAAGATTGGGTAATTAATAAACCATCATAAACTCCTTTTGATAGAGTGAATCTTCCCTCCTTCACAGCCTCCTTCTTCTGTCAATGGTAGTACAATATTTATTGGCCACTCCTTCTTATATATCTTTTATTCTACTTCCCTACAGAAACATTATTTTTAAATATCAATAGTCTATGACAAAGAATTTTACTATCGTAGCTTAAAGAAAAAATTTTTTTCTGGGCAGTCTAGCTTTGACACCAGCATGTTGGCATTGTTATATTTTCATAGGGCGATAAGGTCAGAATATTTGAAATCAGGATGCCCCCTCGTGCCCACCAATACAAGTAAGATGCTTGATCTCCTATTAAGCTTGGCCATTTCTTTGGAATGTGCCAGATTCATCCTTCTCCATTCTTATTCTGTCTTACATACTTAGAATATAATCTTATTCTGTTCTCACTTCCTTCAACCTACTCTCCCATACTGATCTTAGAAGATTTCTTAAAAGTTTTCTTTAATCTTGGAGGTCTCCCATCCAACGATCTATGATAGTTAATGATAAAACTGATGTGGTGTGGGAGAGAGGAGATAAGATGCTTATGGCGGTGTCCTTGAATGGTGCACAAAAGATCTCAGGGTTTAAGTTCCATTGATAACTGAACCACTTGGACTTCTTACGACCACAGGAGAAGAACACAGTTACTGCTGCCTTTGACCTATCGATCATTTTATTCTTTCTTTCTGGACTGACAGCATTCCTTCAACTGCTGATCAATTCAAATTAACTGCAGTTTAAACTGAACTAGCCACATGTAACCGTGCCTAGTGTTCCACCACACACTGTCAGAGAGAGTCCTTAATATTCAATGTTCCAGGTCTGTTTATTATTTATAATCTTTGATTTAGGTACCTAGATCCCTATTATTTGTATTGACACATGGTTTCTACCTCAACCTATTCTAGCACTTGGCACTTCTTTGTTAATGAATTCATTTATGCATGAAAAATCTTTTAAAATATGGATCACTGAAGTGAAAGAATCCAATTTGATTTTTTCCAACCTAAAGAAGGGATCCTTTCTCGTTGATTTCTTTCCAAACTTCCATTCCAGACATCGAAGAATAAAAAATAAGACGATAAAATGAAAGACAGGCTAGGAATAAAGAGATGCACAATTAGAACACGAAAGGAAATAATTTCAAATTACAAGTGAATTAGAAATAATTGGACTTCTACAAAGATGCATTTGGCAACATCATTACCCATTTCTAATAATCTATTTGTCAAATTGTGAAACTATCAAATTCACTCTCAGTCTTGTTTACAGACACATAGGAGACAAACGTAACTATGTCATACCATTACTTGAAGTCATTTCATCACTAGTTGTACAGTGTTCTTAAAAATTGGGAAGCATATTATTTGGTTAGTTGATCTTTATAAAAAATACTCCATTTTTACAAATATTTTATCTCTTAAGAACTACAAGTACCCATATATCCATCTCAATAAAAAGTTTCACCATGTTTATAGAAATTAAGGTGGTTTAGTCTCATAAAATACATTATAAATTTTAAAGAAGAATGTGTTCTCACAATTAGGACCAACAGGAAGGGCTCTGCACTGTAGAAATCGTCGAAAAACATAAACTGCAAAAAGAAAGAATGATTAAGCAGGAAAAGTTTTGTTTTGTGAATTTTAGCCATATCAATGTGAATTGGCCCATTGAACAGCCCTACTGACATGTCCCCCTGATTTCACCAAGAGTATTGACTAAGTGTCCATTCCAAAATGGTAGCAAGGGGCTGTCTGCCTTCCTCCCAAGGTCTGTGAGCCATTGTGCTTTCATTCAAAGCAGTAGAATCTGGCAATTATTCATCACGTGCTAAGAAAATCTTGGGCATCTGTGCGAGCGTCCCCTAACACTGAGAGAGAAGCAGGACTTAGCCTCACCACACACACCTCCACACCTCTTCTTGTGCCCACAGCTCCTTTCATAAGGCCCCTTCCTTTCCTTTCCCCATGGATACCTCTTCACTCACATACTGTACCTTCCTTCCATTTGGAGAAGTGTGGGTATCAGTCAGCTAGGAAAAAAGACTATTCACATTGAGGGCTTCTCTAGAGTCCTGAAACCCCTAAGATTAGGGACGTTTCATTGGCCTCCTTCTAGAACTGAACATACCCAGGAGTCTAGAAAGCCCAGACTGAGTGTAAAGGCTGCTCTGTTTCTCATCACCCACTATCCTTCTGCCCCACCCATGGGTTAGGGCCAACTCTTCCATTACAGTTCAGCTGGGATATATATTGTCCTATCTGGGAGGACTTCAGCTGGAATCCATGGAGTAGAAAGCTTCAAATATCATGCACATTTAACAAGCTGCAGAGTTCCAACCTGAAGCCAAGCTTTCCCCATTGGTTGTAAGTTCCATGGCATTGGGACAGATGGTGGTATTACTTACACGCCAAGATAAGATCACACAGCCAACTAATGTGCTTTGCGGTATTAAAACCATGGTAATATATGTCATTAAAGGTCCAGATAAACTCAGCATAATTAAAAATGAACAGAAGATGCTGACCTAAAGAAAATACAAATATGCATGTTAACCACTCTGAACATCAATGGAGGCTCCAAATTAAGATAGCTCATCTTGGAGCTATTTCTCATCTCCACTCCAACCTCAAAAAACAAGCTGAAATCAGCATATCTCCACTGACATTTCCTTTTGGTGACTTAACTGCATTCCTTTGGTCTGGAGTATAATGAGTGAGACGTCACTGGACAAATATAGAATATAATATATACAGCATTTTATTATAGAAAAGAAGAAAGGATGGTGGATATTGTTTTATTGGAGATACAATTGATATCTAATAGGAATAAAGCAACAATGAAAGGAGACTTTTGTTAACTATGCTAAGCATTTAATTACCCGGACTGGCTTAGTAGGAGTACTAAAATACAAAATTCAGGGATAAAAGAAAGTTTTAAGTACATCTGACACTCTCAGACTTTTTTTTCTAAACAGTTGTAATGTCTTCCTAAAAATTTTGATACTTCTAATTTCTGTCTGCTATAAACCATCACTTTTATGGCTTCCAGAATATTCTTCCTAAAAGTGTTTCTCTGATCATATTTATTTTCTGCACTATACATGTCCCTGGCTCCCCACAGTCTGTAGAATACATTCTTGAGCACATCACTTAAGACCGGTCATGGTTCCAACCACTGTGTTCACCATACCTAGGTGCATGCTCAGGCCTGCAACTTGCTTTCTATCCATATTCATGTCAGATTATTACCAGTAGCTAGGTCTTTCTCCTAGCCTGAACCTTCTCCCCTTTGGGTTTCTGCTCATCCTTATTTCCTATCAGCATCATCATTTCTCTCCAGCTCTTGAAATCTTACTCTTCTTCAGGGTTCACTTCATCGAGGAAATCGCTGCACTCACTTTCATGAATGACTCTCTCTCTTTCTGGTTTTCATAGACCTCTTTGTTACTCAATTGCTTTAGACTTTTACAGATGGATGGCACCTCAACCATCTTTGCTTTATCTCTCTGTTTCAGTAAGTGGCTGTTTACTCATCTGTTTACCCTCTGAGCGCTCTTTCAGTGTTGAAATGATCTATTTTTCTCCATTATCAGGCTTAGTTTGGACATATTGTTGGAAGCCAACAATAAGTTTGTTGAATTAATAACTTACTTTTTCACATTCTGAAATGACACGGAATTAGAATAGATGCTTATAGATTACACATGTTTTTCCTCCTAATTTAGATAAAGTAAGTGTTGCTTTGTGGAATGAATTCTTAGGAGATTGAGAGAAGTCGTTTCTAGTTTTAACTATGCTAGTAACTGTATTTGTTTAACTGCATGGAGACATCTGGGATAATTTTTTTTATCAGTGAAAAGAAAACACAGATGGTTTCCAAGTTTTTTCCTATTAAATATTTTATTATTAGAAAAATTTTGGCCACTTTTAAAGAAAGATATGGTAGAAATAGGGAGAGAAAAAGATTCAGATTTTGAAAAGGATCCATACATAAGGCAAACTCAAAATATTTTAGCCTGTAATACTAATCTATCCTACAAAGGGCAAATTTTAAAGTATTAGCCTTAAAATTTATGTGTTAAATATATAAAACAAATGTCCAAAGAAAGTACTTACCATAAAGTAGACTAAAGACCAAATGCCACTATTCTTTCTCCCCTTGCGGAAAATGAATGAAATGACATACGTAAGGAAGATAAGGGATGTGGCATAACCAATAGAGTTTAGGATCTGAAATGAACAGGAATGTTATGTTTAGTGAAAGGCAAATGCCATCTAGGAAAACATTTAGGATTCAAAACATTGTCATAGCACAGGGTTTTATAGTTATTAATAATTCATGACAATGTATCAATGAAAACAGTTTGCATCTCCCAAGTTTCTACTGAAATCATACAGTGGTATTTGTGCTATGACTATTGTAACTTACTTGTATAGTCCGAAATACAGAACTAAACATGTATTCAGGGAGGTTTAAAGTGAGGTCCATTAAATACATAAAAAGGAACATCAGCCAGTACAGGGGCACATCCACCAGCGCTTGTCCAAACCAGTAAGCCGAAGGGAAGAGCCCCGAAATTCGTAGCTGGGACCAAACTTTGTTCTGATGAGGAGACAGCAAAAAAATACAAATGGTATTTCAATTTGAGGTTTAAGAAAATGTGGATTATGTAAGAAATATCCAGACAAAAATTCATTTGTAATAATTCTGCATTGTGGACACACATGTTATTTGGACCAAAGAATATGAATTGTTCCAAAGGTAAGGGGTCAGTTTGCTGCTTTAATGAACGACATTATTGTTCATCAGACACCTGATAGGAGATACGGGGAAGATCTCAGAATAATCAAGGCATCAACACTTGGGTAAACAAAACAGTGGTTAATGACTTATGGGTCGGGGTGGGGTAGTTTATCTAAGCAGCTAACTTTTTATCAGAGTGATCCTTTTTTGACTCAGTATGAACTGTGCTCTTACTCTTTTTTTCCTAGTATTGCATTTAAATATGTACTTACAGACATGCATTTAAATATATATATATATTTGCTTCATTCTTTTAATCTAAGTAGATGACATATTAGGGTAGTTTTGTCATAGCACACATTCAAATATTAATTGCCTATCCAAATATTTAAGTACATGTACATACATGCAAATTCCTTCACAAATGTAAATGTATTTTGTATGCCTTGTCATCCTCTGAATAAACTAAGTTACGTATTTTAAAACAACTTATCCAGTGATGTGGTTTTGGGCACAGATTATACTTTAAATCTTTCTAATAATTTGACTTAAGGATTCATATCAAAGTCTCCCCACACAGATCCACTCGGTACAACTGAAAAGGATTTGGTGATCTACTCCAAATGTGGGCGAAGCGCAGAGAGAAATGAAGGATGGTTTTAGATTACCAATAAGATAACTGTTGACATTTATGGAGACAGAAAATATGAAGGGAAACACATTTAAGACTATCATAAATTTAGTTTTGGAAGTGTGAAGTGTGAGAGTCAGTGAGGCCACCAGTAGGAAATGTGAGAAAGCAGTTTGGGGTCAGCGTTGAAGGCAAAAGGACAAGTTAGAGATCTGAGCTAGAATCTAATCGGGGAGTGACCAGACAGTAGAGGGGATTTGATGCCTGAGCATCAGATGAGCTTACCAGGGAGAAAATGACATCTAATGTTAGAGCCAGGGTTTGAGGTCTGAGGATTTCCACAATTTAGAGATGAGACAGACAAAGAAGAAACTCCGAAAGAGACAGAGAGACAGCGGCCACCATGTTAGGAGAAACAGGGAAGCCGGGGCATCCCACAGCGCGCAGAAAGACAGTGCTCATGTCTTCCACGGGTGAAGTTTCATGTTTGGAGTATGTTAATGCTAAAACGGATGACTGTGCCTGGCCTTTCCCTGGATTCCTGGAGAGCCTGCACAAGAAAGGGAACATTACACGGGTAGTATTCTCTCTCTTTGGGCAACAGAATTACTTTGGGCAGGGAGAGACACAGATGAAGATGCTAGGGAGTAAGCAGAGTTGTTTCCATGAGGTTTCATGGATTTTGCATAATAACATTACCAAAACGAAGCTATTAAAGGACATCCTATTGAAGTTCGTAAGTAAAGCTAATTCCAGTTGGCCTGCATGGGTTAGTCACATGAGTCTATCACCCTATGATTACTACTCAAAATTTGTCTCCACTTCAGAACCACTGCATCAGAGTCCTCCTTTGAACAAGATGCCTTAGCATTTTAATTTGCAGACACATTAACAAGTCATTTGGATTCACGAAAGAGTGTCTGGAAGTGCAAATTTATAAATAGTCAGTTAAACATTGCGCTTTTTACTTCTCTAAGTTCTCAACATTTTCAAAGTATCATTTCCTTTTATTTCAACAGTCTCTTTTTTACTAACTTGTAAAAAACATAATTTTCCAACAATAAAAAGTACCCTATGAAGTATACAGTTGAATGAGGGTTGACAAAGGCATATGTTACTCTGTCACAATCATAATCAAAGCATAGAACATTTCTCTCCCTCCCTCCCACCAAATTCCCCATGCTCCTTTGCAGTCAAGAGCCTTTATTGCTGGTTACAAGAAACCACTGCTGTGTTCTTTGCCTTTAAGGATTAGTTTTACCTTTCCGAGAACTTCGTACAAATGAAAAAATTCAGTGTTTACTCTTCTGTATCTCATTTATGCCGCTAAATTGGTTAGTTGTCTCTACTTTTGTATTGCTAACTATAACCAAATCGATCAGTTCACAGCTTGATGGACATTCGGGCTGTTCAGGTTGTTAAGTTTTCTTCATGTTGTTGACATAAAGCTTTTGTTATATATTTATGCATTGTGAATATTTTTCTCCAAGCCCACAGCTTTTTATTTTCTTATTTAGTGTTTTGCAAAAACAAATGGTTTCAACTTTGATGAAGTACAAAGATATTGTTTTCTTGTATGGTATATGCTTCCTCCATCCCACCTAAGAAATATTTGCCTGCCATCAGACCTATGAATCATTCCAAAACAATTTTGTGTATGGTGGGAGGACCATATTGAGAACTTTTTTTCTTTTCATAACAGTATCAGGTTGCTTCTATTCAGTCTGCCTAAAAGACCACTCCTACCTCATTTGAATTCCCTGACAGTTTTTTATTGAAAATCAATTGATTATATGGATTTATATCTGAAATGTCTATTCCATTTTACAAATTTATATGATTATCCTTAATTCATATAACACATTCTTAGTTACTACAACTAGAGTATTCTTTGAAGTCAGAAGCATAAGCCTTCCAACTTTGTGTTTCTTTTTCAAAGTTATTTTATTTTCAGTTCTTTGCATACTCATATAAACCTTGGAATCATTCTGTATAGTCTATTTATTTATCTCTACATTTATATTTCCCCTTATAAAACTTGCTATTTTTACAACTTAGGATTTATGTCTGAATTTGCTGTTCAGTTAAACATTTATAAATAACCTCGTGAAAAATCCTGTAATTATACTGCCTTCAGCATGTACCCATACAAAGTCATGACAGTCTCAGTTACTCACTGTTACCTTATAATCACTAATGCTGCCCATGGCAATATAAGGGGCATAGCTGGATGAGAAAAACCACCAGAATGCGGAAGGCATCAGGAGTGCATATGAAGGAGTCATTTCCTTTTGAAAAGACAAAGAATATAATGAGCTGAATGAACAAATACAAAATTCATTTTCTGGCATGCATTTTTAAAAACATTAAACAGATTATGTCTAACCCTGCCTGATGCCCTTTTTGTTACCAAACTCTTTCACTATGCATCCAGTTTTAAAGCTGGACTTTCAGCGCGATACACACATTTGTGGGTAAGGAAAGCGATGAAAAGCAGGTGAATGAATTACTTATGGGAAGTAATATGAGTAAGACTGTTCCTTTTCTCACATTAGGCTTTTAAATGGAATCTGATGCTAAGTAATAAATAATGATAATTCACAGTTGAAACATTCAGTTTTCTAACTGGTCTTTATAATTGTTTTAAATATAATAGCTTGACTCAAAAATCACATCGCATATTTTATGGGCACAGTGATAGTGAGTTATCTTTTTAGGCACACCCCGAGACCAGGTAAGTATTGGTTGAGGATTCAAAAGTAGAGAGGAGGTACGAGAAGGGACGTAAACTGCCAAGGAAAACCTTTGTCCTTGTTTGCACCTAGGACTACTCCTGTTGATAACCATCTTTAAGGACAGAATATTCACAAATCCTCTTAGTAACAGGCCCCATTGTTTCATGATTCACATAGTTGTAGTCTGAGCAAGCACATTACTGAAAAAGTTAGAACCAGAGCCTGGTCATCTTCAGCCTGGCCGTTGGAGACACACTTGCTCTGCACAGAAGGGTGGGATTTAAGTTACTGTCAGAATCCTCCCAGAACGCCTGCATGCGGGGTGGGTTCAGTTCGTTCGGCAGCCGTCCGTCTCGAGAGACGATGGTGTAGCTTCTTAAGAGTCTATCTGCACCGCCGAGAATGGCTGTGCAGTCCGACTCGGGAGTGACACGGTATCTGTCTCCTCCCGTGTTGAATCGACATCTGGAGTGTCCTCTCCAGTGAAGCTGAAGCTACAGAGCCTGGGCAGGGTGATATGGAGGGTCTGCTGTTGCCCATGCAGCAGACCCCCCCTCTCTTCGCAGCTGAAGGGTCCAAGGGAAAGACGGAGTCAATACAGCTTGGCTTCAGGTGCGCCGCAGGAGTTGCCGGTGTTGACTACAACGTCAAACCACCTTAGGGACTCCGGCTCCGGATTTTCTGTCGGGGTTTACTCCCTTAGCCTTTCCCCTGAAGAGGTATGCCGCAAGGCAGCGGAGGTTTTTTGGAGTCAGAGTTTTCCTTCTCTGATGTGCCCTGACTGGAAGATCGAACCAGCGACACTTAGCTCGCAGGCCGACGCTCAATCCACTGAGCCAAACCAGCCAGGGTCCAGTGGGTTCAGTCGTCGTCGTCGGCAGCCGTCCGTCTCGAGAGACGATGGTGTAGCTTCTTCAGAGTCTATCTGCACCGCCAAGAATGGCTGTGCAGTCCGACTCGGGAGTGACATGGTATCTGTCTCCTCCCGTGTTGAATCGACATCTTGCGATGACGCTGAAGCTACAGAGCCTGGGCAGGGTAATATGGAGGGTCTGCTGTTGCCCATGCAGCAGACCCCCCCTCTCTTCGCAGCTGAAGGGTCCAAGGGAAAGACGGAGTCGATACAGCTTGGGTTCAGGTGCGCCGCAGGAGTTGCCGGTGTTGACTACAACGTCAAACCGCCTTAGGGACTCCGGCTCCGGATTTTCTGTCGGGGTTTACTCCCTTAGCCTTTCCCCTGAAGAGGTATGCCGCAAGGCAGCGGAGGTTTTTTGGAGTCAGAGTTTTCCTTCTCTGAGGTACCCTGACTGGAAGATCGAACCAGCGACACTTAGCTCGCAGGCCGACGCTCAATCCACTGAGCTAAACCAGCCAGGGCTGGGTTCAGTACTTGGTGGGAAATCCATTGACTTTGGGTAGGACAGAAGCAAGGTTTGAAATGACTTGCCCGAGTAGGCAAATTTAAATAGAATATAAAATGAATTGCTGGAGATGTTGAAGTTAGATGCTGGGCACATAAATATATGGTTAATTGAGCTGGTTGCTATCATCACACTCACCCCAGCTAAAGAGGATGCTTTTATAGATGAACACCCAAGGCAATATCTCAGTTATTGTAGCCTGCCTCAGAAACCAGAACTCTGAAAGAGCCTTCACAGTTATATGGGAAGAGAACGAAATAAACCATACTCTATATTCTAAAATTAATTAATATTTGATGGGTGACTAAAACTTTTTGCTTTCAAGATTAAGTTTCTTACATACCCTTATTAAAAGGAATCTTTATTTCCTGAGCACACAGTCATATATGTTGTAAGAAAATAATTCAATATCTTTCTGGAGCATGTGAAATAATTATGGATACACAGTCCATTTTATATACACATGGATTGATGGTTGTTAGCCATATATATTATTATAAAACCTTATACTTGAGTGGGAAATAGATAATTTCTTGACCTCTGATACTGATTTAGGTATTTAACAAATGGAACATTTTCATGTTCTAGTCCCTATCCTTTCTACAGGGTATTGTACGGTGTTAAAGATACATGCCGAAAGAATGCTTAGGAAGAAGAAATATATTTAGGGAATAATCAAAAAGAATAATTACACACTCTGATAGCTATTCTGGTTTCCAAACTTAAAGGGCTCTGTACAGTCTAATCACCTGGGCTTTTTTTCAGAAATAGGATTTTTTTTCCTATATGAGAAAGCTGCTTTGGTCTAGAGTAGGCCCTAGGAATTAATATTTTTGACAAGGAACTAGGTCATTCTAATGTAACCAGTCTCCAATTCTAGCCTGAATTTGACCTAAGTTTTTTCCTTTTGTAGCATTTATAAAAGTAATAATAAGGCTTCTACCTTTTCTCTCTTTCCTTTCTTTTATTATTTTTCTAGTCACAGTGCTGTGTGATTTCATTTCATTTCCTCACTTTCTCTTTGAAAATATATTTTGTTAGTTCTACTTTGCATTAAAAAAAGAGAAGTTCTGAAAATCATGTTGATTTCCCAAAGCCACAGAGCTAGCATGAATCCAAATGCTAATTTATCATGTAATAGCTTACTCAATAAGAATAAAATTCCAGCACGTAAAAGTATGATCTGGGAGATTCCTGATAGAGGAGAGCTCCTCAGATTATATACTTACCCCCAAAATTGTAGTTCTGTTCGTTTGGATATATGCTGATGGTTTAGCCATTCTAAGTAGCCCGTTACTAACAATACCCATAAGAACTGGGAAGCAATTCAGTCTTTTGCTATTGCATGCTAATGAAAATCTGTAATTCTAAAATAAGAAACGCAAGGTTATAAATTCTCATAAATCTTCATTTTTTTTTTCTAAAGAGGTCAAAATTCAGTATTTTATTTTTAAAAGTCATCTTTTTAAATGGTGCTAAATAATCAGCAAAAAACCAAATACTGTGTAAATGAACCACAACATGTATATAGGCTGTATCTGATTTTCAGGACACCCGGTGTCTGTCTAATGGCTAGAGTCAAATATTATGATTGTTTAAGAACAAAACAGAAGTTTCAGAATATCTATACTTGGCAGTGGGTATTGTAGAGTATTGATTTCGCTAATGCACAGAGTTTGTGTTGGCAGACAGTGTTGGTATATGAATTATTTATCATACTAATGACTACAATTAACTAATAAATGAAAGCAATCTTTATTTTTCATTGTGTTTCCTAAATTAAAGGCTTGAGCATATTGATAGTTTATTAGCTTTGCACACTGTTAGGAAAAATTACTAAAAAGAGACCAGCATACCTTTTTGTGACCAGACACTAGGATAGCTCCATTATAAGATGTATTATCCACGCCATTACTAGTTCCAGATACATCTATTTCCAAAGCTATGTTCTGATGCTCCACAGAGTGTACAAAGTCATCAATGTTTGCTCCTAAATTGTAGTTAAATATATTAGGTATCACAAAACAAAGAAAACCAATATCAAGTTCTGCAGTGAAATTAAAATTAATGACCTAATGGAATACTTACTGGAATATAGGCCGCGAGGATATTTTTGCACACGATAACATGCCTGCTACTGTGAATAAAAATTGATTCACTTCTCATGGAATTTACTTCATAATATGTTTATTTGCTTATGGTTACTGCCCTATGGTGCATTTGGAATATATATTTTTTCTAGAATATTTCAATGAGTAGCCATACCACCAGAGGCAGATTTAACGGCGGGTGCACCAGGCATGTGCCCTGGGCCCTGACTTCTGAAGGGCCCCGCAAAACCCCAACTTTATACTTTTTTCTAATGACACCAAGTTTGGTTTCATTACTACGCTGCATAAAATGTGATTAACATGTACTTTTATTTTCCCTGTCTCTCTCTCTACTTTTTAAGAAGCCCAACATTTTCTTCTGTGCCCGGGGCCTCAACCGACCTTCACCTTCCTCTGGTTACCACTAGGCTTTTAATGACACAGATAATCCCCACTAAATAACCACCAAATTTGTTAACTCTCACTTCACTACTGTGCGATTATGTATTGATTTTCAAACTGTTTCCTGGTACAGGAAGACAACTTGAATGGCCATTTGAAACAGCAAAATTACCAATAAAAAGTATGAAAATATGGGAAATGTGGCACTAAACAGATTACAGAAAGGACATTTGTTTACAGTATGAGGTATTTGTTAACAGTGTGAGAGCTGAAATAAGAAAACAGGGTAGCTTCTTCTTCTACCTCAACTGGAAATGTGTATATCAGGCGACACAACACTTTTACATCTTTGAGCACGTCTGTGAAGGACCGCTAAAGTGCCGTGAGTATTGGATTTGCGTCTAGAACTAAATTTTAGTGAGTACACAGTTTTCAAATACATAGCCAGTGAATAATGAGGACTGTTTACCTAATAAGAGATTTGTGTTTAGAATATATAATAAAAAAACATATAAGCAAGTTTTTAAATGGGAAAAGAAGACATTTCTCCCCAAAAGATATTCAACTGGTCAGGAAGCACATGAAAAGATGCTCAACATTGTTAGCCATTAGAAAAATGCAAATTAAGCCACAACATACGACTTGACACACGCTAGGATGGGTCTGATAAAAAGACAGAAAATAACAAGTGTTGGCAAAAATGTGTAGAAATCAGAATACTCACAAAATGTTAGTGTAAATGTAAATTGGTGCAGTCACTTTAAAAAATAGTTTGGAAGTTCCTCAAAAAATTAAACATAGTCACCATATAACACAAAAATTCTACTCTTAGGTTTATATCCCAAATAAATGAAAACAAAAGCAAACAAAAAAAACCCCACATCACATTCATATAAAAACTGGTACATGGATATTTGTAGCAGTATTATTCATTATAGCCAATTGTTGAAAAAACCCCAAATATCCACCCTCTGATGGATAATAAAATGTGATATGTCCATTCAATAGACTATTATTCAATAAAAACAATAAATAAAGTAATGACACACGCTGCAACATAGTTGAACATTGAAAACATCATGTTAAGTGAAAGAAGCCAGGGACAAAAGATCATATATTGTATGAATCTACTCATATTAAGTGTCTAGAGTAGCAAATCCATAGAAATAGAAAATAAATTTGTGATTGATCAGAGCTGGGGGCAAAGTGAATGGAAATGATTACTAATGAGTATGGGATTTCTTTTTGAGATGAAAATATTCTATAATGAATGGTATTGATTACATGATTATTGTGGATACACTAACTGTTGAATTGTCCATGTTAAATGAATAAATATGGCATTTGAATTCTATCTCGAGCTGTTAAAAATGGTTTTTGTGGTACAAACTTTTTTATTTTGCAAAATGCCTTCAGATAATTTATTTCTCCTTGGCAAATACTTTATTTTTATTTTTAATTTTATTTATTTATTTGCAGCAAATACTTTCTTAATTCCTGCCCCATTTTGGGTTTGTATAGTCATCATCCCCAAGCCTCAAAAATTGTTTTGAACACATGCTGAAGAAGTACAAAGCTTATTTTTTCTCTCCTGTTTATGTTTTCTAAGGAATGCTCTGAACAATGAACGTATTGGAAATGAAGCAGTCACCACATTGTTACCTGTTTTATTGATGACTAATAATCGAGTCAGGGGATCATGTGGTTGTTGTCCAGGAGCAAGGAAGTATAAGTGAGGAGAAAGCTCCCAAGTGTAACTCTTTTCATATAGTGCCATGACGATGTAATCCCAAAGAAGAGGGAAAATTCCGATTCCTAGAATCAATAGCCTACGCAGAAGAAAATTGCCAATGTGAATGAATGCACAGTCATTTCCTAACCTTTTAAAACTGTCTAGGCAGATTATAACTTAATGAGATCAAGAAATAAAAATTAAGTACATAGCTCTCTGACTCATTTATGGAGTATTCTGTTTTTTTTTGTTTTTTGTTTTTACCTCTAGATTAGACATGATAAAATATAGATTTATCCTTATGTTCATTTCTTGTTCCTCTCTGGCCATTAGCTACTCTGCACATTTTCACGGGATATGTGTCTTTTAACTCCACGTTCGGATTCTGCCTTTCCTTGAAATTTCACTATGGTGTTAATTCAGCAACACTTTGTTCAAGTTTCTTCATGTTCAATCTTCTTCACACAGCCCCTATTTGTCTGAGTGATGACTGCATGATTTCCTGACTCTCCAGGCTTGAATTTTCAATTTTGTTTTACTCTTTATTTTCCTGTGTTCTCCAAATAAGTTGAATTTTTTTATTATACATGCATTATATCTTATTTTGGAACCTTTCTCCACTCTTAATTTCTAATTTTACAGTGTTACGTCTTGTCGCAATTCTTACTAATTGACTGGCATCTCTCAAGACACTTACGCAGTGTTGTCAGATTAATGGTAAAAATTTTCCTTAAGTTATGCTAATCTTGTCAAAGATCTCAGTGAATTCTCACTATTTATTTATTTAGCAAGGACTTATGGAGATTCTATTATGTGCCAAGTTTCCTCTTTCTTTTAAAAAAAATATTTATTTGTTTGCTTATTTATTTATTTATTTTTAGAGAGTGGGGAAAGGAGAAAGAGAGGGAGAGAAACATCACTGCGTGGTTGTCTCTCACTTGCACCCACAACTAGGGACCTGATGTGCAACCTAGTCACGTGCCCTGACTGGGAATTGAACCAGCGACACTTGGTTTGCAGGCCAACACTCAATCCACTGAGCCACAGCAGCTAGGGCTTCAAGTTTCCTCTTTCTTTGATGCTTAATCAATGTATTCATAGACAAGGCACTGATAGACAGTCAAAGTACTGTGGACACCAGGATGCTAATGAGAAGTGTTATCATTCTTAGGAGCTGGAATAGTGCCCATTCTGCATGCAGTAGGTATGGAGAGTGAACTATCATCACTTAAGAGGGCTGGAGGGAAGCCATGGCATCTAGGTCAGAGCAAGTAGGATATAATGGGAGAGTCAGGACTTCTCGGGAAGAGTCAGGAACACGATTAGATAACTGGCATAAAAATACTGGGAAAAAAGATGTATATTCCAATGTGTCCCTCACCTGCCATAGAAAATCTAAAGGAGAGCAAATATCACATTACTTTAACTTTTCCTCTAAACTTGCTCTGAGATATTATAAATTCTACCAGCTACTCCGCTAGTAGATAAAAACTAGGACAATGAACTGGACTATTATACATTATCTAGTTTTGTAGATGCAGAAACTAATTTCTCTTTGTTTTCTCTTGCTTTTAGACCTTAGATTCTTTTAATGCATTGACTGAACAAAAGTTATGGCACTCCATACTCACAGTAATAAAATGTTTTTTTTCTCATGCTTTAACTTTACTAGGCGGACTCTTGCCATTGCGAGGATTTGCTGTCCCCACAGAGCCACGCCGCCTACTGTTTCTCTCATCTCACTAAGTGAAGACAGAGCTTGTTCCATCTCAACAGATCGTTCTGTATCTCCCGCTTCTTCTGCTTCTGCTCCTCCCCAGATGGCAATATCTACAAAATACAAAATAAGTGATGCATAAAACCGCACTTCAGATTGAGCTTAGTAGAGGGCTTCGCTTCACCAAGGACATCACGGGTAACGTCTTCTGCATAACCGTAGGCCTTGTTTGGTATTATTGGCTGATGCCATGAACCAGATTAATAGTGGGGAGTTTCATTTCTTGAAGAAAAGGACTAGCAAGGTCTTGGATAATTTAAGTATAGACAATACATTAAAGAGGTTAAGATAACTCTGCAAGATCATCACGGTGCCTAGGTGTGGCTTGGAGACTTGGTAATGGAAACAATGATCTGGAGTGTTTACCTTGAGAAACAAGCAATTGGTGTGCTACAGACTGGGGGTTAGCTGTAAGTTAAACATAACTAAAGCAATAACCACATTAAAAATAAGTGGACGAAACATACCGCTATAAGAAACATTGTAAGTGCAATAAAAAGAAGAATTCAGTTACATGCTGTTGATAAGAAATGCATTTTAAGTTAAAAGTTCAGGCAGGCTGCAAAAAAATGTAAAGTGGCAAACACAAATTACATTAAAATTAAAGTAGTTGTATTAATACTAGGCGAATTTGGCTTCAGGATAACTGCCATTACCAGAGTTTAAAAAGGACCTTTCATAATGATAATGAAGGCAATTAATCAAGAAGACATGTTAATCCTAAATGCATATGTGCTCCATAGCAGATTAAAAGTACATGGAATAAAAATTTACCTAAAGGGAGAAAAAGATAAAAATAGACACATTTAGAATTACAGTTGGAGATTTTACTATCCCTCACTTGTAACTGATAGAAAATATAGGCAATAAGAAATCCAAGGGCATAGAATATTTGAACAACACTATCATCCAGCTAAACCAAATTGATATTTATACAACTCTTCATATAACTGATGTTCTATAAGTATATATATCCTACATGTGTACATTTGTATAGAAACACACACATGTATGCATTTATATGTATGTATGTATAAATGTTTTTAAATAGAAAAGAAATATTCACCAAAATAGATGAAATGCTGATACAAGTCTCAATAAATTTAAAATATTTTAAGTCATAGGTTATGTTTTATGACTACACTAAAAGTTCTAATATCAATAACAATAATATTTAGAAAATTCACAAGTTATTTTTACATTGAACAACATACTTGTGAATCATCAAGTATGACAATGATGTTTCATTAAAGAGGGCATGCCATCAGAGATGTAAAAATTATTGAAATAGCCACATTCAATAATGGGAGTTCCAGAAGGACGATAGAGAGAGAAAAATACAGAAAGCATAGTTGAAGAAATAGTGGCTAAAATCTTCCCAAATGTGATGAGAAACTCTACACATATAGGGAGCCCAACAATACCATGTAGGATAAATACAAGGGTGTCCACTACTGAGGACATCTTTTTTGAATTGCCAAAGCTAAAGACAGAAAGAGAATCTTGAAAGCAGTGGAAAAAAATAACTCATCATACGACGAAGTCCTTAATAAGATGTAGAGCTGACCTTCTCATCAGAAACCATGGAGACCAGCAGTCAGTGTGGTGACATACTCAGAGTGCTTGGAGAGAGAAATTTATAATAAGTTTTTTTGTCTGAAATTGCTCTTGGAAAATGGGATATGGTGAGGGTTATGAGCCTTACCCAATATTTTGTAACCATGTCTTTGGAACGGTCTCTTCTTGAAGTATGTCCTCTGCACTTGGTGGTATGAATACATTTATGTGATGCTTTTCATGCACTTTAGTTACCTGGTTTGTCAACAGCTGATTTTCCTTCTAGTTTCAGGAACACCTCATTCAAAGTTGTCATGGAAACACCGTAATTCTCAATTCCCAGCTCAGGATGGAGATCAAGATACTCATAAAGTTCTAAAAAACACAACATAGTGGCAAATGAAAACAACAAAAATCACAAGTGAACCGAGTGATTTCAAACTAAAAAGCATAAATGATAAATGTATGAAATTATACTTGTGATATACCAAACAGTTTAAAAACTAACATTTTATAAATAATATTTTCAAATCTACATATTACTTCTTTATTCCATATTGTGTTATGGCCCATATATTAACTTCTTTTGATCAAATATTAATTTATATTTATATTCATATTAAAATTCCATTTCAGTTTTTCTCTGACTTGCTTTTAAAATTTAATTAATAGTGGAACTTAATATTTTTTTCAGCTTTAAGCCTAATTAATTGAAGAGTCTTTTTCAGAGAACAGATACAAATAGGAGCCAACAAAGGGATAGAAGTAATTTTGTAAGAATTAGTTGGACTTTGTAGAATCTTCTTCAGTTCAGAAAATATCTGTCAAAGGAAGTACACAGGATATAAGTCACTTTCAAAAATCTCTGCTTTTGACTATCAAAGAAAAATTCACAGGATCTCACAGACAGAGAATGAAGAAGTGACTCAGAATTTTCTTAGAAAGGGAGGAAATTCTGATAGTATGCTCTCTAGCAATTCTGTATCCATTCATTCTTTAGTTCATTCACCAATAATACTTTTGCATCCATCATCGTCCTTAAAATGAGAAACAATGTTCCTGTCTGCATAAATTTGAATTAAAAGTTTTAATTAAATGAAGCTTAAGTAAGAGCCTAATTTAAAATCCTAGAATGATCACAGAACTCCTGTGGCGTCTACCTGGAGCTTGTCCCTGGGTGAAAGGATATGTAAAAAATCTTTCTGTCTTTTTTTTAAGTTAAATTTACTGGAGTGACATTGGTTAATAAAATTACATAGGTTTCATGTGTGCAATTCTATGATGCATCATCTGTATATTGTGTTGTGTGCACACTACCCAAAGTCAAGTCTATTTACAACTTTCTCTCTTGATTAGAATGTCATATACAGAAACATGGAGAAGTAAGATTTAAACTGCTAATGAGTATTATGTGTCATCTTTCCATTTCCCCCAAATTATCCAAACCTCCTCTAAATTATAACTATTCTAAAAAGATCTTAATTAAGGCTTGATTAACATTTTGCCTGATGGCTCTAAGGACTAACGTGTTGTCACCACGAAATGTGTATTTGAGTGACTCTCTGAGGCTAATTTCTATGTCCTTGTTGCCCACACATATGGTGAGGTTAATTATTTCAACTATTCAGTGCAGGCCTTCATTGGGCCCCATTACCAGGGAGCAGAGTCTCTGAGTGATAAACATAATGAATAATTAAAAATTAAACTCTTTATTTTGAAATAATTTTAGACTCCCATGCTGTTGTAAAAAAGAATGTAGAGATCCGTATACTCTGTTCAGTTTTCCCCAATGATAATGTCTTAAAAAGCCACAGTGCAATATCACAGCCAGGGTATTGACATTAATATAATCAAGACAGAGAACATTGCCATCACCACCATGATCATGCCAGCTAGTAAGAGCCACATGCCCCTGGCTCACCAGGGAGAGAATGGACAAAATCCACAGCTTCCTTCCCCAACCCCATTGGAAGCAAAGGCAGTAATAGCAGCCCTTGGCCTCTCTGACCAGGCTGATGGGTGGGGACTTCCTCCTGCACCAAGCCAGTCTGTGAAGATTTAGAGAGGTGCCTGCTTTATCCAATGCGCACACATCAGCTTAGACAATCAAGGAACATGAAAACCCATCAGTCAAAGATGTTCTAAACAAAGGAACAAGATAAATCTCAAGGAACTGACCCTAATGAAGTGAAGCTATATGATTTAGCTAATGGAGAATTCAAAACAGCTCTTGAAAGTGAACTGTTATGTATTGGCCTGAAAAACTCAGAGTTCTCACAAAAGTCTTGTCAAGAGAAGAACAAGCCATATAGAGTTGTTTAACATAATGGTTAAGCCAGAAGTTTTCAACCTTTTGTAGTCAAGCACAGGTATGAATAGCATATTCTGCTGCACACTACAAAGGGAATAAAGAACTAAAACAGCTCCTTAAAATGCTCAGGCCTAATGCAATAATTGAATATAATATTTCCCACAGTAGATAAAATAATCTAGTTATTGTACATCATGTTTTAAATAACTGAACACATTGTAAGCTCTCAATAAATGTTAGTTACAATAATTATCACTGATGTTATTATTATGAATAATATCTATATATTTCATTTCATGATGCTCATGTACATTACCTGGAAATCTATTTGTTGTTTCCAAGGGCAATGTATAGACAAGTTTTCCTTCACTTTCTGCTGATAATTTGGCATCAGGGATGTGCTGTGTAACAAGGGATGTTATTTTTTCTTGAACACACATTTCGTTCAACTGTAAACTGGTGTTCAAAAAAAAGATATATATATATATTACTTGACATCATCTCCAATCACATGAAGAAAATTACTAGTCTCTATGAGAAAATTCAAATAAAATCTATTGCAAGAAATAGGTCATCCAAACAAGAAAAATAAAGACAAAAAATCAAATTACATACATGTGATGGAGGAAATCAAAGAATGAGCCAATCAGAATTATGAGTCAGGTTATTCAGAGATGATACCTGGAGAAAGTCAATATTGACTTAGGTCCTTAAGGGGAGAATAGTGACTGAGAGGTCAGGGACACAACACAGCAAAGTCAAGACTCTACAGGATGGAAAATGTTTAAGATTTTTCCAAGGGAGTTTAAGTTGGCTAAACAGGACTGTTGGATTGGGCAAGAACAAGGGACTTTTGATAGGTAGGCCTAAGCACAAAACAGATTCAGTTCAATGCACTAATCCAGCGCAAATTTGTTAAGCTCTTAGGGTGTGACAGAAATTGTTCTAAATGCTGAGGGTACAATGGTGAATAAAACAGCATTGTCCTGTTCTTACAGAGTTTAATTTTGAATGAAAGAGACAGGAAGAAAAGAAGTAAAGGAATGATAAGTGAAATACTTACCAAGAGTGGTAAGTGCGATGAAGGGAACAGGGTTATAGATAGAAACTAATCATGGATGAATGGGGGTTTGGGTTGGTGAGATCACTAATTTTTCACTTTCTTTGTAGAGCTAACTTTAGAACTTTGATTAAGAACAAAAGTATCATTGAGAAAATCAGTCTACCCACTTAAAAAGACCAATGTAGAGCCCTGGTCGGGTGGCGCGGTTGGTTGGAGCATTGTCCCAAATACCGAAAGGTTGCGGGTTTGATCCCAATTTGAGGTGTGTACAGGAGGCAAATAGTCGATCTTTCTATCTCACGTGAATGTCTCTCTCTCTCTCTCCCTTCCTCTCTTTAAAAAAAATCAATAAACAAATCCGCAATTGAGGATAAAAGAAAACAGCCAATGTAGAAAAAGAAAATTAATTGAGGTCATAAAGTATACAGTAGATGAAATACAGACAACGACTTGACTTTGAAACTTCGTTTTGCCATTTGAAATGTGTTGTTATTTAACCTATCTGAACAGCTTCCTCATTAGTAAAATGGAATAATGTTTGCCGACATCTAGGGTTGTTCTAAGAAGTGAATATTAGTGACGTCTGCACTTAACAAGCCCTTAAAAATCATAGCTATTTTATTTGATCAAATACTTGGGTCAAAATTATTCTATTTACTCAAAAGGTACTAGGAACATATAAGAATAAAAGCCTATTTTAGAAGCAGTGAAATTCATTGATGGAATGAAAGAAAAAATACCACAGTTGTTCTCCAGGATGATGCTGTCAATTCATGAAGAACTTAGAAGAACTTGTGGTGGGCACTAGAGAGCACTGCATGAACAATACACGCTTACAAGCTTATAGCCCAGAGGAGGCAGTCAGCAAACTTTTTCTCTAAATAGTTAGATAGTAGATATTTTAGGCTTTGCAGGCCCGTAGATCTCCATTGCAACTACTCATCACTGCCTTTGTAACATGGAAGCAGCCCCGTCTGATATCTAAACAAGTGGGTGTGGCTGTGCTCCGGCTTCATTTACAAAAACAGGAAGTGGGCTGGATTTGGCTCATGGACCATATTTTGCTGATCTCAATTTAGAAGAAGAAATAAGGCAATTACACAAATTACTGTCCAGGAGACTCACGACTTGGTCAGAGATCCCGGCCAGCATTTTTTATTTTTGGGACATGATATGTTGCCATGCAGTGTGCTGGTCACCATCTCATTCACTTTTCTAAAACCCTTGTTTGCAACTAAGAATTATGACTCCCACTTTGTGAGAAAACTGAGTTTCAGAGAGTTTATTTAATTTCCCAGGAGAGATTAAAACAGAGTGGCTTCAAAAAACAATATATTGGGACAATACACAGAGATGTAAGACTGATAAAGGCTACAAGAGGTGGCAATCAAATAACTCTTTAGCAGTTGAATAGGTCAAAACAGGCTCAAGAAAATGTCAGATGCAGGAAATAGTTTCAAACAATGAGAAATGTAGGCCATGATATGGCATGTGCAAGGAACAAGGAATATTTCACTTTAACTAGAGGGTATTGAATGGAGCTAGGACAAATGTAGTTTGGACACGGGTAGGTAAAATGGAACCATTGGATATTTCTGTTTGCTTTGTCTTGTTGTTGTCATACGTTTTAGTTGTCAAAGTATAGATGTATAAGTTAGAGCTGTATTTTAGACAAACTGACCAATTCATGTATAAATTATAAAGTAATTTAAAATATGGATTTGGATACTAAATTTGAAATTAAAACTATGCAGGTCCCATTCCTGATTTTTGCACTTATTAACCTAGGGAACCTATAGTTTCACCTATAGAATAAAAGTAACAATGATCCTACCTCATAAAGTAGAAGATTTAAGTATCGTATCTCTGAATCAATCAATAAATAATAGCAAGAATATGCTACTATTTAAAAATAATGATAAAAAATGAGCCCTGGCTGGTATGGCTCAGTGGATTGAGTGCTGGCATGGCATGTGAACCAAAGGGTCGCTGGTTCAATTCCCAGTCAGGGCACATGCCTGGGTTGTGGGCCAGGTCCCCAGTTGGGGGTGTGTGAGAGACAGCCACCCATTGATGTTTCTCTCCCTCTCTTTCTCCATCCCTTCCCCTTTCTCTAAAGATAAATAAATAATAAAAATAAGTAAATAAATGAAAGTAATGATAAAAATAAAATGAGGAGGATGGAAAGGAAAGAAAGAACAAGAAAGAGGAGGAGGACCTGGGAGAAAGAGAAGAAACAAGGAGCCTACTCAAGAGATAATGTTAGGACTTCCGGCCAAGATGGAGGCTTAGACTGACACGCTTGGTCTCCCTCTACAACTAAAAAGGAATACAACTACCTCAAAACAAAAGATAGCTAGAAATTCCAGAAAATAAAACTACACGGAAGCCCAACATACAAAGTTATAAACCAGCAGTGCTCATCCGATGGGTGGGAGGAGCAAAATCGGGTGGTGCTGTTTCCGGTAGCAGCGGGGACAGCGGCAGGGGGAGCAATCCTGGCTGCAGTCGAGCCCTGGCAGCTCGCGACCCCAGCGCTGGGAAAGGCAGCCCCTCTATTGCCTCGGACGGTGAGGCCCAGAGGGCAGGAGGATGGATCCCGGTCTCTCAGCAGAGAATAATGGCAGGAATTAAGAAGCATAGTAGGAGGGAATGGAATAGACAAGAAGAGGTTGAGAAGAACTATATGCACAACCAATGGACATGGACTCAAAGTGGGGGGGACAACTGGAGCGAGTGGGGCCACCAGGTGGAGGGAAGCAGAGGGAAGGGAAATTGGGACAACTGTAACAGTACAATCAATAAAACATATTTTTAAAAAAGAGAGATAATGTTAAAGCCCTGGGTAACAGATGATGAGGCTGTAAAATACAATGTCAGTTGAGAAACTTCCTGAATACCTATCTTCCTTGCCAAATACTGTTTTGTGAATATATTTTCCATCACATTTATCTAAACTTTCTTGTTGTCTTATATTCTCCATCTCTAAAATCTACCAATCAATAGCTCTCATATACACATACGAATTCCATACATCTGTATCTCTCTCTCTATATACATCTATTTCTGGATATATACCTCCATAGGTAAACATCAAGTAATTTGTGTAAATGTATATACAAACACCTGTGTGTAATAATAAAAGGTTTCCTTGTGTGTTATAATGTGTTGCTTCAAGCTTCATGCCTTGTTCTACCCGTTTCTCATTCTTCAGCCTCCTCGAGTGGCTGTACCTTAAATGATATCCAATCCCCCATTTCTTCTTTAGAAAGAGAGATGAGCCTGCACACTTCAGCTTCCCTTTGGAGAGAAACACTTTCCTATCTGAAAGGGAAGAAGCAAAGAAGAAAGTTTGTTAAGAAGTTGCCCATTGTTTTCCAAGAAAAGGCACATCATTGTCTACGTGATCCAACTCTGATTCAGGAACTTCTACATTTTCAAATGAGGACATCATAAGGAGTCATTGAAATAGACATATTTTAATCTTATTCATGTACTTTAGGATGTTGTTTTGCCTTCCAACCAGTCAGAGGGATTACGTGTATAACTTCTAATATAGAATATAGAGCACCACCACATTATACATATTCATGGGCCAACCGTCAAAATTATCTGCATATATCAAGTTGATTTAATTCAATTTTGGGTAAAAGGATTAATGCCTTTGAATGTAGACTCTAACATATTTAGAAAGAAGTGAGTTTCCTGGCAGATCATGCCCCTGTGTAATCAAAGGATTAAAAATTATAGGAGGTACATGGTTGGGAGTAAGAGTCTTGGGCCCAGTTTGTATTATTACCAGCTTTTCAAATGGCCAGACATAGCTAGTTGACCAGGTTACAAAATACAGCTGCTCAGCAATAATCCGTCTTTCTCAAATCTCATAAAATCTTCATCATGATACTTAAATGAAACCAGCAATTACCAGCCAGGATGTCAGCCTCATCCATGAACTGGGTACTGAAGAGGATCACATGGTTCATTTTCCGCTCCTTTAGCAAGTTCCACACTTGATGCCTTGAAAAGGGATCCAATCCGGCAGTTGGCTCATCTAATACCAAAACCTGCAGAGGAGGGGTAAATATAAACAAACTTTGCCACAAGGTATAGAGCTTTTCCAGAAAACATGGTGAAACTATATTGTTTATATTTCAAAGTGCATTGTGGTTAGGATTTTGTTCTTATATTTAATGTCTCATTATAAACATTTTTATCACAGGCGTCCTTTGCAAATAAAAGGTTTGAACTACTACCAAAACTGAAAGTTTCATTTTTAAAAATTTGAAGCCATCTCTAAATTTCCTCTGACTTACCTGAGGATCTCCTAAAATGGCAATCCCAAAGGTGAGTTTCCTTTTCTGTCCACCACTTAAGTTTTGAGCAAGGGTATTTTGAATATTTTTCATTTCCAATTGCAGCAACACTCTTTGTACCTAACCAAATGACAACATTTGTGTCACAAACCGAGGTTTTCTTTCTTTCTTTCTTTTTAAAAACATTTATAAATATAAGACTGTAAAGTGTAATGGTTAAAAGCATGGATACTGAACCAGACTGACTAGATTTAAATATTAGTCCACATTAACTAGCTGCATAGCCTTGGTCAAGTTACCTGGTTGCTTGACCCTCAGTTTCCACCTATGTAAAATGAGAATAATAATAGAACCTACCTCATAGACTTGGGAGGTACAAATGAATTATTATATTTAAAGTTAAGAATAATGCTTGCATATTGAAAATCATATGCAAATGTTAGAAATTATCTAAATTAGATTCCTTTGTCCAACTTTCATACAATGACTTTGCTCAAAGGTAATTTAATGAAAGCATAAGAATTCAATGGGAATAGAGTTAACGATCTCATTTTGACCAATACAGTACATTAGTTCAAACGTATTTAGTTACCTCTTGTTCCACTCTCTGTGGCTGAATTCCTTTTATTTTAGCAAAGAGCCTGAGATTTTCTCTCACAGTAAGAAAGTCAAATTGCACATTGACTTGTGGGCAAATTCCAGTGAGCTTGCTGATATTTTCTAGGCCAGCCATTCCTGAAAGTTTACTATTATACAATGTAACGAAACCTATAACAAAGGTTAAAAGTTGTTATCATATTACATTTAAAATTTTTCCAAGTGAAAAGTCACCATATAGTTACTAACTACATTCTAGACATATGATTTTATCTTCAAAGTTTATACAATACAATCCATTTTAGTTTTGTAGGGGGGAGACAGGTCCTTTCTGCAGCTTTTCCCATTAAGATATAGTTTATTTATCCACCCCTAACAGTAAGAAGTGGATCTATAAAAAATGAAATTTTAGTAAATGTGATATAAGCAGAGGCTGTGAAGTGCCTCTACCCTGGGGTTGCCCTTTCTTTGCTTTTGGGATCATGAACATCAATCACTGGGTGAAGAATCCCTAACTAGCCTCCTGGAGGGTGAAAGGCCATGTAGGAAGAGAGGTGCCATGGTTCAAACTAGAGCCCCATGTATATGAGTGAGGCTATGCTAAAGTGTCCAGCTCCAGCCACTTTAGTCCAGGCAGAAAAACTGCCAGGCAACCCACAGAATATGAGAAATAAGCCATGAGTTTCGGGGATGCTTGTCTTGTGGCAAAAGCTAACAGATACAATGGTAACTAATGGTAAAAATTGCATACCTTTATAGAATAGTACAATCAATTAACTTCCATTTCCCCCCACCCCTGGTAATCTGTGCTTGTGATTAATGATCAAAAGAACTTTATGTTAACAGCTGATTTATTTCTCAACCTGACTTTGGAGAAAAACCTCTTACCTTTAGTGGGAACAGATAACCCACTAAGGATGTTTAACAGTGTTGATTTTCCAGCTCCACTGTGACCAAGTATTGCAGTGATTTGGCCTTCATATATGTCAAATGCCAGATCTAGGAAGAAAAAAGAAAAGGAAAGAAGGAAAAGAGGTAGGTGGAGAAAGAAAACAATTCCAACTACAAATTTATTGTGGAGCTAAAATTGGTCTTCTTGTTTCCTTGAATGGCCATGTTTTCTAAATATGAATATACTAGGTTTAAACTAAAAAAAAAATACCTTTTTATAAATTTATATGTTGATCCTATTTTGAAAATTTGAAATTACTTGTTTTAAAGCCAGGGAACATGTCTTATACTCCTCGGTTTACTGACATTGCCTGGTATATGGTAGGTGGATGTTAATATTTATTGACTTGAAGGATTAATAGTTCAGCAAATTGTTATGTGGATAAAAATCCTTGATGTATATGACATTTTTTGCACAAAGTAAAAACAGAAATATCAACAATCTGGAATTACAGAAGAAAAATTTGAGTTTGTAGAAAACAACCCAGAATAGCCTTAGTATTACACAGCATATCTTTCAAATGTGTATGTGTGTGTGTATATATATATATATGTATGTGTGTGTGTGTGTGTGTATATATATATATATATATATATATATATATATATAAACATACTCAAATTTTTCTAACTTTTCTGCAGTAGGAATAATGTGTTGCAAAAGAAATTTTATCATATGGCTAAATAACTAATTTCAAATCTGAAATACCACCAGTAATTGCTCACTAAGAGCAAAACAAACAAACAAATAAATAAAATCAGAAAATTAAGATTAATGTAATAACTAAATATTATTATTTTTTACCTTTCAACGCTTCTATTTTATCAGGCTTTCCTTTATACTCTTTTGTAATATTTCTGACTCTAAAAAGAAAAGAGACTTCAAGTTATGAGCACATTCTTCAGTTTGTAATTCTAAGTTTGATTGACATGATGAATGGACCTCCTCTTCGTGGTAGAGGAAGATCTGGGATTTTACTAATTCTTCCCAGCCTTGGCTGCACATTAGTTTTACCTGCGAAGTTTTAAAAATTTACCTATGCTTGGGACCCATCACCAAATCTTATGATTCCAATGATTGAGCTGTAACCTGACATCAGTATTGAGAGCTAGGAAGCTAGACCAAGAGGTAACACGGGCATCGGAATACTGAAGGACTCGTTGTGAACTACCAACTCACTCTGGGGATATCTTTAGTGATCTTGAGTCAAGGTCATGATGGGTAAAGGAGAGGGGCAAAGGTCATAATATGAGAGCATGGGTTTACAGTCCTACCTAACAGAGCTCATCTCATCTATAATATTTAGTAGCTCTGTTACCTTAACCAATATTCATTCTAGGTAAATTTCAGCTTTTGCAACCTAAAAATTTGGAGTGCTTCAGGGTTGTGTTAAAGGATGAGTAAAATATTTCATTTTGCATGCATAGTGCTTGGTTCTTGGTAAATATTCAATGACAATTAGCTATTATAGATCTGGAACCCTAGGTATTTTATCTATTCTGTTTTATCATGTAAATATATAAATCATAAACTGAATCAAATTTATGTTTCTTACTTTGTCATCTATTCATCAAACAATTCAGGTTCCATTCATATTGAACTGCTTAGATTTTCTCATTTCTGCTTTAATTCCATTTTATCATCATTCTATAGTACTTACAGTTAGGTGCAGTGCTGAAGAGCTAGAAAAATAAACATGACCACATCAAATAAAGCCATTGCTTCGCTCCAAGCTGATCGGCTGGAGCTTAAACCTAGCTTTGGTCACAGGACAAATATAAGCATGAAAGATAAATATGGAACAGATTAAAATGAAATGGTTCTAGAAGCTCAGTAGGATGGAGTGATCTGAGACAGTTCACAGAGGACTGACAGACATGTGCTGGCCACTGATGGAGAAGTAGGCTTTGAATAGTCAGGGATGTTGAGAAATGTCTTCTTAGGTTTTTAAATTTGGAAATAAAAATTAGCAAACCCAGAAACATATTCTAAAAGGTACATCTCCCTCAATTCCCTTTGTGACTGTCTCTAGGACTTTTCTTCCTTCTCTTCCCTATTCTTTCATCCTCTTTGGAAAGGCAATACATAGAAGAGCAAAGAGAAGTTTAAAAATTGAGAGAAAAAATAGGGAGTATGACAAATGAGGTGGGACAAAGTATGAATAAATGAGTCCAGGCAAAGAAATGAGCGAGGCTGAGGCTATGGTTGGAGAGGACAACAGCTAAAAGATTGAGAATCTAGACAAGAGCTTTGCTGCATTATCTTTGTGGGTGAAATCTCAGTTTGTATTTAATGTGAGTGCCAATAATATAACACAACCAAGGGTAAAGAAACTTTTCTTTAAACTTGACCTGGGAAGTAATAGACTAGCATGGATGAGGTTATGTGGGAGCCATGTACAGGGCACTATGGAGAACTTTGCTTGTTTCAGGTGTGAACTGCTAGCTCCTCAGCCTTTGGCCTGTTTTCCACTTGCATCCTTGTTACCTGATAGCTTCTTTCCCATGGAATTCTGGAGACACTGGTTCAAAACAGTCATTAGGTGAAGGATCAGAATCTATTTCCTCTTCAAGGGCCATGTGGTCAGCATTAGGTTGTCGCGACCAAAATGAGGACTTCAGGAAAAACAAGGGTGGATATTGATGCCCATATTTATCTACATGACCAGGAAACAAATACTGGGTCAGTCACCACGTTAAGGGAGAGGGTCACCCCGATGCAGTATAGAAATGCAAACTTTTTGCCAATAAACCTGAACACGTGGCTGACATAAGGAAATACACATTTTGATACGTGTAGCCTCATAAGGAAAAAGTCATTAAGATGTCTCTCCATTCTAATAATTGTTCTCAAAGAACGAGCGGAAGCTATAACTTCAAAAAATTCTGGAGGGACTTAAATAAATGTTAAGACTCTTAACTTCAGGAAAGCCAGATATTGTGATACAAGTGAAAGATATGCAGGGCATGCTGAGCTCTAGCCAGGAGTCTGGGTGTTACCACACGGGCAGAGGAGGAAGAGATTGAGAAGTGACTATTGGATACATAAAACCAATATTCTAAGAGAAGAGAGAATAGGATTTAACAAGAATAAGTGACACAGTGTAAGGGAGAAAATGGGGCATAATAATTTATTGAAATTTAACAGAGTGGAATTTTTAAAAGCTAATTTGTATTTATGCTTTATCTCATCTCCAAATTATAAATTTCCTCTGAAGCAAAATGGCGATCTGCTTTAAGAACATATTATTCATGAACCTCTTTGTGGAAATGAATCCATAGTATATTGCACTTAATTATCACTTCTGTTTTCCTACCTTTTTAAGAGACATTATGAAATGGAAGAGTTATATTTCTTTAATATTCTGCAACTGACCTCCACTGTAAAGATTGATGTGCTTTTAATATATTCATTCATTCATTCATTCATTCATTCATACGATAAGTACATATTGAGCACTCTCTCAATAACTGGCATATGATATATTATTAGTTAGTATCCATTTTTAATTACCATTATCAAGCTAATTAACATATCCATCACCTCTCATAATTTCCATTTTTCTGTGTGTGTGTGTGTGTGTGTGTATGTATGGTATGAACACTTGAGATTTATCTCAGCAAATTTCAAGCATACAATACATTATTATTAACAATAGTTACCATATTGTACATTAGATCTCCAGAACTTCATCTTATAAATTAATATTTGTAACTTTTGACCAATATCTCTCATTTCTCCACCCATCCCTGGTAACCACCACTTGGCTCTCTGTTACCATGAGATTGACTGTTTTTGATTCCATATATAAGTGAGGTGCAGCATTTGTCTTTCTCCGTCTGGCTGATTTCACTCAGCATAATGTCATTTAGGTTCATCCATGTTGTTGCAAATGACAGACTTTTCTTTTTTAAGGCTGAATAATAGTTTGTTGTAAGGAGGCAGATAGATAAATAGATAGAGGTCATATTTTCTTTATCTCTTCACCCACTGATGAACACTTAGGTTATTTCTATATCTTGCGTACTGTGAATAATACTGCAATAAACATGGGAGCACAGATATGTCTTTGAGATAGTGATTTGATTTCCTTTGAATAACATATATACCAAGAAGTGAGATTTCTGGATTATATGGTATAATAAAGGCCCCTGGTGTTCTGTTTTGAATAGGAAATGCAGAGGTGAAAGACAGAGACCCTGCCTTTGATTACTGAAGGAGTGAGGAAAAAACAAAGTGGCATTTCAGCCACAAGTATTTCCTGAGTCCCTGGCATGCACCAAGCACTGAGGTGCTTGGGGGTTCAACTGTGAACAAAACAGAACCCTGCTTTTGTGCAACTCATGTTCTTTTATGTTGTAAGGTGTTAAAGATGAAAATGTATCACCTATTGGATTTCCTATTGTGAAACTATGTGGAGACTTACAAAAATATAGATGTCCTGGTCCTACCACGGATTATATAAATCAGAATCTCTTGAAGTTGGGCTGGGCTTGGAAGTTTCTTTAAAGTTCCCCAGGTGGTCCTGATGTACCACCGGGGCTCAGAACCTCTGAGCAAAATAGTTAGACAGAGCAATTATAAATTTCCATGACTATCAAGCCAGACTCACTTAGGCACTAGCTTTCTAAGCATCTCCTTAGAAAGAAACAAGCCATACACTTAGAGGAGAGGAAAGTTCAGACAAAAGTCAGGAATTCTATACAGAAAATTCAGGCTTCAGCTCTGACTGGTCAAATGGCAAGAGGGAAATCAGGGACTAATTTGGTCAATGACCACAATCTTGCTCCTGTCAATGACCTCGATCCACAAAGTATAAACAAGACATTGTGTTGGAAGATTTGTTTTAGGAACTAAAATCAGTGAAATGATGTTCAACTTTAATCATAGCATTACTCACTTGGCAAAACTTTTTCAAAATAAATCGTCAATGCCAGATAGAGGAAAGTATCAAAAGCCAACATCAGATTTGTTGCTATTATCTGAGTTGAGTAGTTTGATGGATCAGGAAGTGCATTAGAATTCAAATCATAGTCCACACGTAAAAGCTGAAAGTTAAAAAGTAATTAGTTAAAGGAAGTTCTATTTATCATGCATTTTAAACAGGTTTAGCATAAAAATGAAATAGCTGCTCTTTGCCCCATACCGGCAATACAAAGTTGAATAAGGCTGTCTACATTACGGCTCTAAAACCTATTGGAAAGCATGCTCATGTCACCGACTATAATACCATTTAGTAACTGCAATGGTTTAAAATATGTCCCAAATAAAATGGGAATGCTGGAGGAGGTAGGAAAGAATGGGAAAAGATGACATTTGAGCTCCACCTTAGATCCATTTTTACCAAAGAGAACGTGGGGAAAAGATGTGATGCTCCTTCAAAATGGCTCATGAGAGAGAATTTATGTTTTTGGCAACATCACTGGCATGTATAAGAAGAACAACTGGCAGAAGTGGGCTGGTCTATAATGTTCAAACTCGTGAGAACTTTATAATTACTAATCCTTCGTTAAGCACTAAATAATGGATATGTAATGACTGGCATTACCATTTAATTGGAGGGATGGCAAAGTAAGTTCAATGTGAGACTCAGGTGAAGAGAAATGACATTTTATGAACAGAAATGTCATTTACTACTCAATGTGTTTTCCAGGTGTTTTTCATTTTTAATTTTCTTTTATTTTGTGGTTTTTACAATCATGTGTGCTGTTCAGTGACCAAGTCAAAATATGAACTGGAAGAGTTGTTTATTATTAGATTTGTGACATCATGTCCATATTTAATTAGTAGCCAAAGAAAACACTCTAAAGAGTTATATGTTGGCCTTCTATTTTTTCCCCACTCATCCTATGGCTTATTTTGCTGAGCTAAATACTTCCAAAGCTTTGAAAACTTCACAACAGTGAGGTTTTATACCCTACAATGCTGAGCATGGAAATGACTACAGACAATTAAATTCCAGGGTGCAGACAAATATAGGGGTAATGCATAGTAAAACAATAGTTTATTTTTATTTAAATATAACTTCTTTTGTTTTGTAGTCTCATGGTCTGAGATTTGGCTTCTATTCCTCAGTGCATAGAACATTATAATTGTTGTGTTTAAGGTAATTATTCTACCTAATCTCACCAGGATGGTGTTTGAAGACACTTATCTATGATTGCATAGCAAATGTAACCAAGATTTAAGATGCTGGTGTTTTATTTGAATAAAGTAAATAATGTAATACAAAAAAAAAGTTCCAGAGAGGCGAGATGGTACAGCAATGTCATTAATGAACAATTAGATGGCTTCTCACCTGAACCAATCCAAACGTAAAGGCAAAGGGGCTCAGCAGGCCTAACAGCCACTCCACGGATGTTGGAAGGTGTCTGTATAATACTGTGTATCCCAGACACCCCCAAAAGACAGTGAGGAGGAACACGACCAGGCCCGTGAGGAAAGATTTCTTTATCAAGACGCCCATTAGAAAAGCCAAAGCTATCTAAAATGAGAGAAGATGCAGTTGGTTTACATTGCTCCACAAATTATCCATGGCATCACAAAATAAGAAGTTGAATACACAAAATTAGAGTTATACAGTATTATTAGTCTCCATACAAAATACAAAACAATGATCTGAAATTTGCACTCCAAATTGGCCATATAAAACTTTGCAGCTCAAATACCAGTCTATAGACTTTCTCATGCAAATACAGCAGGCAGAGAAGAAAAGGAATATGGAGAATAATAACCGACTTGAAAACCAACACTTGATCCTTAGGGTAAGAGTTAGATGGAAAAAATTTTTTTTAATTCACCAACTCACCAATGACAATCCGTAGAGGAGAAAGAGGGTGAAGACCACCATGAAGCCAGTCTCAAACACAAACTGGACAGATTTTACAATAAGTGCCAAGAAAAGGCTAGTGATGAAGATGAAACCAGCATAGGGCAAACCCCAGGAGAGCCTGATATGGGAACAAAAACTTACTTTAGTGTTTCATGTTCACTTGGAAAGGTTCCTACCATGGATTCTAACATCGTTGATTTATTCATTCTAATCATACATTCAGTTATTCAGCAGATACTTATTGAGAGTTTAGAATATGTAAATACCAGGTAAATGTTTTAGAAAGAATTCCTAAGAAATTAAGAATATTCTTTTTTTCCTAAAATTAATTCCAGAAACACACACAGAGATAAAAAATATCTTCCCTATGTGTAATTCTATCACTTCTCTCTTTTTCTGAAAGCTGTTTGATCTTTCTCTGAGTGTGTACACCAAAGAGTGTACATACTTGCCTCTAACTTTATTTACTTCCTTTTAAGCTAGGATAGTTTACTTCCCTTTATTCAATTCCTTTATCTGGTTGATTAATATTCTTTGAAGGCTAGAATGACATAATATTAAAAACAAAACAGCAGTTGAACCAACAAAATAATAGTTGACAGACACATTTAGCAATTACTCTGTGCTGGATAATGTTTTAAGAACCTCGCAAATATCAAATCATTTTATTCTTACAATAGTCCAATGTGGAAATATCAATATTTTCCTCATTTTATAGACAAAGAACCTACTGAACAAGGATGCTAACTAACTATGTTTCAAGTCCAGGCATTTTGGCTGTAGAGTCTTTAAATTTCACTGTTTCACTCTATTTCCTTTTATTGACTATTAATTTGATGAAGAGTTCAATTTTGATTGGGAGGTTTCTCTCTCAGCCTCCAGATTTGTCGCCACATGCGTAATTCATGTGGTTCTCTCACCTCTCTCTTGTTTTACTTCCTCCTCACAATAAACATCACCCCTCGGCCCCATCAGTCAGTTTATTCACAAGTTCTCACACAGGACTTTGTCCATACCGGGAATTAGTAAACTTCTGACATTTTACATTCAAATTACCCAGCCCCTACTTACCATCCTATTTTGCCACTTTGCTCCCTCAAGTATATCCATCATATCTGATCTCCAAAAAGAGCTTCTGATCTTGGACCTCTTTTTTTCTTTTTTCCCTTTGAGTCTCATCCTTGCTTAAATTCTACTTTCAGCTTAGACACCAATGTTTCCCATTTTTCCCACACTTTTACCCATAGGTTCAGGGGCCATCCTCCATTATTCCTGCTTTGCAATCCTCCAGAAAATGTGAACCTGATGTTCTTTCTTCAGCCAGAGATTTATAATACACCCCGGCTTTAGCCCGGTAAGCATTATAGTAAGGACTGTTTATTCCAGTCATAGGAAAGAGGTTGGAAATCACTCAATTTCAATAGTGATGTTTTGAAGAAGTCCACATTCCCTGAATGCCCACATTTATTAACTTGTGCGACACTCAACTCACCAGAATGCTGCATTTTGAAGACCCATCATTGTCATCAAACCCTTCATCCTTTTCCTCTCTCTTGTAACATTAATAGAGACATAGTAAATGAGTGGGGAAAACGAAATAATGCAAAAGAAAATGAAGAAATCAGTCAGTAGCCCGTCTTGTTGAACAAAGCGATGTATCTTCATAGTTTTTCCGGTAACTGACATCAATTCCTCTGTCACCGAGTGACTTGTTGTGATCTGAAGAAAAACATTGACACCCACATTTATATGTTCATGGATGACAGGCTTTGTTTTCTCTCATCATTCCTTTTCCTGTGACCCCATAATGGGTCTGTGTGCATCTGAGGCCAGCCCACCTTTTCGTTTCTGTGTTTGTCCATGTGGAGCTTCCATTGCAGGCATCCTGACCTACACGCGGTTCCCAACATTTGCTATGTGTTTTGTCACCCCCCTGCCTAACTTTGCCTGACAATACGCCTGAAATGTCTTTGTGACATTATACAGTCAGCAACCCCTTCCTCAAGCTTCAGTTTTAAATGTCATTTTAATTAGGAATTCTTAGCTTGTTTACATATAAGGACATTATTAACACCTCCATGATAACCTACTCTCTTCTAATAATTTTCTCATTATACATCTGGCTTCCAGACAAGAGTTTCTTCTTCTAGCAGAAAATTTCCCTTCTATTTACCTATACCCCTCATGGCACATAGAACTTAAGTAAACTCTTTTGTAAAGAAATCATTGAGTAAAATGAAAAAATCAAGGCAATCAATTCACATTTTCTTCAATGAGTCTTTTGATGCTGTTAATCTGCATTGAAACTTAGCTTGCATTGGACATTTGGTACTCACTTCTATAATAGCAGCATTAATGGCACCCTGAAGAGCCACATAACCACTCGTCCAGAAATTTTCAACTGCACAGTAAGGACCTTCAAATTCATAACAATGAGCTTTAAGAGGAAAAAAAGCATAATTACATGGATTGGTTCAGTCTTCATTATAGGAAACAGTGGACTTTACAATGGCCCTACATTCTGATTGTTCTTATTTTGACTCAGGGCTTGTGAAAACATAAATTATAATAATAAGTCTCATAGAGGGTGGGCAGAGAACTCCTAAGAAATGGCATGCATCAAATTATAATACACACGCTAAACTTTCTCACATTCTCTTTGTGCTTCACCAATCAAGAATTCTATTGAGCTCTTCTCTGATTTTGTATTGTGAGAACAGTATCATGTTATGTTTTTCAAAGTTAGCAGGGTCTAATATAGATTCAGAAACACCACCCTTAAGTTTTTGTCTAACATTGGTTATAAGGCCAGCATAATGAGCAAATGTAAGTTTGGATGAGATAATTTATTACGTTTAAATTATGTCAATCAGCACACCTTATGAAGAAAAAATATACTTATTAAAATAAAGACCTACCAGTCCATTGAGTATTAAACTATACTAAAGAGATATCATTAAATCTGAAAAATTAAAATTGAGTGTAGGAATTAAATGCATTTTTGATTAAAGTTTTTTCTATTTTAAAAATCATTTTGAAATAGTTTAGATATATAAGTGATATATGACAATATAATGAACACACAGAAACCTATGATCAATATAAACACAGCTGAAATCCCCTGTATACTGTCTATGATCTTATGCTTTTCCTAGTCCCAAGTCCCTAACTAGCTGCTTCCATGAACTTTGTGTTTATATATTTGCCTTTAAATTTTTACTATGTATTCCTAAACAACACGTATAGTTTTTAAAATTTTTAAGCTTTATTTAAATATGATAACTCATTATATTCATTATTCCTTACTCTACTTCTTTTGTTCTATGTCGTGATGTTGAAAATTATATAAAAGGCTCATTTTTCTTCTTTATGATTGCATGAGATCCTGTCACAGGAATGTAATTCAATCTATACATTTTCCTGTTGATGAAAATTTGGTTAGTTCCCTTTTTCTTTTTAATATTACAAAAAGAAAGCTGCTGTTGTGAAAATCCTTATTTATGTCTTCTTGTGAATATGTGCGTATCATTAGGATAGCCTACTATATGCTTCAGTGACAAACAGGCCCCAAATCTCAAATGGCTTATCACAGAAATGGTCCATTACTCACTCAAGCTACAAATTCAAAATAGATCTTGGGAAGAAGAGGTAGGGGTCCTCTATTCCACATAAGACTAAAGGTTCCAAGATCATGGTGTTTCCTCCAACTGGTAGCTGCGTTACCTATTAAACATGACTATCTAGCTTGCAGAAGCCAATAAAAAAATGTTATAGAGGTCACATCTACTTTTCAATGTCTTGCGTCTAAGTATCTGCTTATAGCTACAAAACTTAACTATTCTGTACCCTCAGGAAGGAGAAGAGTATAGGCTGCAAGTCTTTAAAATTTTTTTTATTATAAGAGAAAGTTTATTTAGAAAGTCACAGAGGTAGGAGAAGTGAGCCATCGAAGAAATGGGCTCAGGAA